>NC_080089.1:48102913-48413984 GCF_950005125.1 Chionomys nivalis | reverse complement strand
TTTGTGCCAATGCTGGGTTCCCTTTCCCAGTCTGTGCCTGATGGGGTCCTACATAGCAACCCTTGCGTACATGCCCAGATCCAAACCACTTATTTCTACCTATGAAGCTTTCCCTGCCTGCCCTGTTGGAGATGGCTATTCCTCCTGAAGGAATAGAACTGACAACCCTTGCCGTCTGCTCTATTGCTTGCTCAGGTACAAAGCCTAACTCTTCCTACATCCTATTCTTCCTGTCCTTAATGCTCAGGACGGAGAAAATGCATTACCCATGGTGCTTAGTCAAATTATAGGCGATGGGAACTGGAAGACTTGGGGCAATGTCATGTAAAGGACAAAGGGTGGAGCCAGGCCAGCATGTGGCAGTGGAGGAAAGCTGGAAAAGGACCGTGGGGAAGGTCGGTAAGGTGGGCCCATGACGGAGACCCAAGTACAAAGCTCTCTTGGGTCATGGCCTTGCACAACCCCAAGCTGCTGGATGTTCCTTTGCTTCAGTCACACCACTTAACAGCACTTGTGTCCTTGGGGGGTTGTCACGATTAAATCTGAAGCCAAGCCTATGATATGGCAAAGTAGTTAATGGGCACTCAACATTTCCGTTTCTCCTAAACAAGAGATTTTTTTTCTCTTGGAATAGGGCATAGATAATCAGGCTTTGGGGGCCTTGTGGAAAACGATACCCTAGGACACAGCCACCTGGTGTCCAATCTGGGAAGGAAGGGTGATTCTCTCTGGGCCTTTGGATGGGCTGTGATCTTGGAACATACCCACTGTAGTGAAAGGCAAGGGAAAGTCCCTGGCTCACTAGTTGTGACCTCAGAGACATGGTGGTTAAGACGATCTGCAGACTACAGTAAAATAGTGTAGATCAAGCCATAGCACCATGTCTGCAGCCGTGAGAATGGGACAGGGTGCAGGCAGGGGCTCTGCATGCAATAAGAGGCAGCCAGATAATGGATGAAGCGGCTTCAAGAAAAGGATGGGAAATAAGAGGATGGTGGTGCTACCTAAGGACTGACAGCAAGGAGGGGAGGGATCAGGCCCATGTTGCCAGTCTTTCTGCCTCTGGATGTGGCCCTGATATTCTTCTCTTGGCCACTCCATGTTTTCCCCTGCTCTAGATGGAGCTAAGAGCGTGACCTCACCATGGCTCTCTTCCTCACACTGTACGTGCCTGGAGGCAAGACTACCCAGATAACCCACAAGGTAATGGTATGGCTTCTTAGCCTGGTATCTCCATAAACTCCACTTCTCTTACCCCCTCAATGGTTCCACTTCTTCCCCTACATGACTGCAGCTCTCCATTTGACCTCTACTTGGGTGGCAGGCTTCCTCTCTCTGTCTCAGCTCAGCTCCACACCTTAGGATGGAAGGTCATATGTGCTCATAAGACAAAGTTCCAAAGTAATGTTATGGTCACGTGGTTGCCATTTTCCTTCTCTTCTCTTTTCTTAAAATAGGCTTGTTAGCCGGGCGATGGTGGCGCACGGCTTTAATCCCAGCACTCGGGAAGCAGAGGCAGGCAGATCTCTGTGAGTTCAAGACCAGCCTGGTCTACAGAGCTAGTTCCAGGACAGGCTCAAAAGCCACAGAGAAACTCTGTCTCGAAAAAACAAAAAACAAAACAAACAAATAAAAAAAAAGATAGGCTTGTTATACGGCCCTGGCTGCCTGGAACTTGCTGTGCTAACCTCACACTTACAGCAGCCATCTTGTTTGCTCCTTCCAAGTGCCCAGATTATGTGTATATGTGTGTATGTACTCCTGATGGATGAGGTAAGGATGAAACTCAACTAAGCAAGCACTCTACCAACAGAGCTACACGCCCAACAACCTCTATGGTGAACTATTTTAAAATTAACTTGCGCTCTCTAGGGCTCTACCTAGGATTGAAAGATCTCTCTAGAGATAGCAGTAAGCATCACCTTGTTCCCTGCTCTGGAAGTAACTGGGCAGAGGGAAGATGGGAATAGAGTCTCTTCTTATCAGGATCTTCCCTGCCACATCTTTAAAGCTGGGGATGGGTCATTTAGGTCTTCTCAGAAGAGACTGTGTTTTCTCTCCCCCAGCTTCCTGCTTCACTTGGTATAGCAGAGCTACAAACGTAACAAACGGGAAAGGATGTGCAGAAACATCAAACACCCGGACTCTATACTCCACCACCCGCTGCTCAGCAGGAATAGCTGTTTGTATGGGCCCTTGACTATCATCCTAAAGATCTGGTCTCTGCAGGTTTTCTTTCTCTCTATATAATAAATCAATAAATAAATCTGCCCACATTAGCCACTTCCACCTGCACTGCACAGAATGGACGGCATAAGATTCAATCAGGGGTCTGAGCTGTCACCCACCCAGGCAAACCACCTCCTCAAGTGAGTCCAGGGCATAGGAATGGCCTCGTGGCACTAGGAGAGGACTATCGGGGAAGGCAAAGCCCAAAGTCACGCTGTACAGAGAGATTCTGAAGTCACAGATTCAGACTCTGCCCTTGCACCCAGGAGGACAGAGAAGACTGGGCAACAGGTAAAGGAAACCTTGTCGTCTCTGGGGACAAGGATGATCTAAAAATGTGCTCCAGGTATGTGGGGACACTGGAAATGTCAGGAAAAGGAAATAGGGAGGGAAGAGTCCCAGAGCTTCCTTCCCAAACCTACCAAGAGGAGCAGGGGCGGGGCCTTTTTGGAGAGCCAGAGCCTGGGATACCCCTTTCTGCTATGTGTTTTTGGGTACCACTCCTCCAATCCCTTTGCTCCCAAGTGCTTAAGGGGGAGAGGGTGGAGCCCAGCCCTCCCCCTGCCCACTCCAGCTGTCAATCTGCTGTCTGGAAGAAAGACTTGAAGCCTCCTGACAATTGTGGGCAACTCTCTCCTGCCCCGCCTCCCGCCCCTGCCCTGCCCTCTTCCCCTCTTCTCTCTGACAGGGTTCTTCTCTGATTGCTCTGGGGCTTGCCTCCCCACCCTACTTTCAGGGCCTCCCTTCCTCTTTCTCTTTTTTCTCTCTCTCTCTGTCCTCTCCTCAAGTTCTCACAGCTGGTAAACTTGAATGTCCTCATAAGACTTCTAATGATGAAACAAACTTTAAAACTCCCAGCCAGGTCAAGATCATCCATCCTTAGACTGACAGCATGGTGTGTATGTTTGGGGGGGGGGGTTGGTTATTAGGTAGGTACCAGCAACTGCGAGTTTCTTAGAGTTTCTGGACTTAATGGGAGTTTGATCCACTTCCAGGAGACAAACACCAAGTTTTTGGTGGCCCTGAGCTACCCTAGAGGACCTGTTTAGCTCACCTTCTGATACTAGGGTGCTCCTGGGGACAAGAGCCTTTCCCAAGGCTTAGCACTACATTCAAGTTCAGCAAGAAGATCCAAGTCCATAATTAAATGCTCAGGGCAAGTTAAGTGCTCCAAACTTTGGTGCTAAAAATATTATATTTAGCATGCAAATTATGCCCTGACAGCTCCCTAGAGCCTGAGCCCGTGGGTGCCACTACCTTGTTTGTCATTCCTGATTTTTAAGGTGCCAAGAACATTCCTCTCTCACTGGTTTGATTTTTAGCTCTCTTTTAAGGTGTCAAGTTTCTGTGGTTGGGGCAGTGCGAACCTGCAAACCCTGCAAGCTTGGAGCTGGGAACAAGCCTGGAGTGAGAAGAGGGACACCAGTCCAGGCCGCTCCCTTCAGACATGCCCTGTCTCACACTGTCCGTGCTAGAGACTGGACGAAGAACAGACAGATGCAAGCAAAACCAACACCTCACGACACCTTTACCATGGAGCTCCCTCTGTCCTGGTGGCTAACATTGATTCTTCAGAGGTACAGGGATCCAGGTCCCTGGGTGTAGCTGGATTTTTGCTAATTGTTGACCCTTTTATGCTATGTCTAAATGTTAAAGATAGTGTTGGTGGTGTTCCAGGCCACTCAGGGGCCCGTGGGAATGACTCTTGTCAAAGTTTTATTGGTTTGGTGCATGGATAGTGATGTTACAGAGTTGGAGCCCAGGGCCCTCCAAGCTGCGGCTTGCCCCTCGCCCCAGGGCTGGACTACACCCAGCCCAATAGTGTCAGTGGCCTCCTACCCACAATCTCCTCTAAGGCAGAGGCACTGGGAAGGAGGAGAGATTGGGAAGAGAAGACGTCAGCAGGGATGTGGTAGGAGGCTACCCACTCCCCCAAAGAGCCCCAAGTTATCACCTCCAACTTGAGCTCCAACACGGGTCCGAGGCCTGACTTCCCAGGATGCCCAGCATTTGCTGTGAGGAATGGATTTGTCCAAAAACTTGGCAGAGGGTAGCAGGGCAGGTTAGAGGATAGACGGAGATCAGCTATTTTTCTCCTTATGGTCCCTCAATGAGCCCTTGAGGATTAGAGTTGTTCCCCTCAAAGGGCACAGAAACCATATGGGGTGCTATAACAGGATAGGGCACAGTGTGGTACCCACTGCTATGAAATGTAGGGGTTCACACTGGAGTTGGGGTGGAAAACAGTGTGGTACCCACTGCTATGAAATGTAGGGGTTCACACTGGAGTTGGGGTCCGTGGAGCTATCTGGTATTTACGTGTGTCTCCCAACACTAATGTTGCCTGGGATCCTTGGCGTGTTCCCTGCTTTCCTGTGTAGCCCCCATGAAGTCTGAAATGTTCCTCCCTCCCACCGCCTGATCCAACTCAGGCAAGCAAGGACTAGGTCAAGCCGACTATGAGGGAGTGCTTGGCCACCACACTAGATTCCAGCCTCAGCAACCCTGATGCCCCCGAGAAAGGTCAAGGAAGGCCGCTGCATCTTTGGTGCCAAGGAGACAGGGTCTGGATGGGAGCAGGGCACTCTGTGAGCTGCCCTGAGCCACGCATCCAACCCCAGAGCTGATAAGATACCAGTCTCCCTGGCAGGATGAGGGTGTGTGGGCAGAGAGGGGCACCAAGCCAAGCTAACACTGCAGGGCCTGCAGGGTCAAGAGAAGGCCAAGTCCATCCGGGCCTTTCTGCCCACAGCTTGCAGGGATGAGGTCTGGCCTGCCGAGTTAGGGAGGTGGGAAGCAGCTGATGTGCAGGCAAGGGGCAGACTCAACAGTGCAGGATCTTCATGAAGGCCTTGCGGAACTCGATGTTGAAGGTGGTGTAGATGATGGGATTCACGGCACTGTTGACATAGCCCAGCCACGTGAAGGCGCTGTAGAGGACTGGCGGGATGTTGCAGTCACAGTGTATGTTCAGGATGTGCGTGATGAAGAAGGGCAGCCAGCAGATGATGAATACACCTAGGGAGACGGCAGGGTCAGGCTCGCCCCCGGCCAAGGAGAGGCTAGCCTCTCCTGAGTGGGCCCTGCTCCCTGTATGCCTGTCTGCTCTGCCACTGACTTCCCTGGGGCACTGTGACTGCTAACTATGTGCAGTAGCCCCAGGATCACAGCCAAAGGGGATCCCACCTCAGATGTAAGCATCCTGCTTCTGATGCCTATCAGTCAGAAGGTCCCCACACCTTCTTTGGCCTTATTGGTTTTCTTCATCTGCTGAATGGACATGACATCTATCTGCTAGGGAAGGAAGCGGCTTACAAGGGGAAATGTTAGCCTTCTGACCCTCATCCGTCTCTGCAAATGGACACACAGACTACGTCCCAGTTACGGTTAGAAGCAATGTTATCCTCAACTGGTAACACTGGAGAGAATTTGCTGTCTGCAGGGTGGGTTGTACAATTTAGGAAAAGGGGGAACTACATTCACATCTTGCTTAGTTTTCATAATGGCTCATTGAATTCCATGGGAAACTAAAGTTCATGTTGACTCCACATTGTCCGTGAGGCCACTTTACTCTTAGTAGCACAAGTAACTCTTGTTACTAAGTGTTACTTGTGTTATTTCCCACCTGTCTAGGTCCCTCAGATGGCAAGGCTGTTGCTCCAGCCTTTCCCAAGTTTGCTCAGTGTTGGTAGACACAACCTTTGTTGGTCCCACCAGATGATCCTCCCTTCTTATACAGGCAGGTCTCAGGGCCACTTGCTCCCATTGGAAACTCAATGTGTTAGGTGCAAGAGGATGTTTTAGGGGCAGAGCATAGACCCTAGAGTAGAACTGGAGGACTGTCACATAGAGCCTTGCTCCAAACCCATCCCTTGCCCGTTTGGGGCCTCTGTTTCTGAGCAGGAGGGCATCAGAAGCTGCCCACTCATTTGCCAGGATCTCCTGACCATCAGATGGGGTCCCAGTGTCACAGAGATGGCAAGCTCACATCCTACCCTCCTCCTCTCCCAACTGTCTGCATCAGTCTGCTTCCTAGGTGTTGTCTGTCATTAAACAATTTTCTAGAAGTTGAAAAAAATTAATTGCACTTTGTGTGTGTGTGTGTGTGTGTGTGTGTGTGTGTGTACATACGTACATGAACATCTATGTTCCACATGAGATCAGAGGACAACTTGGGGGTACTGATTCTCTCCGTCCACCATACAGGACTGAGGGGTTGAACTTGGGTTGTCAGACTTGGTTGTGGCGAGCGCCTTTATCAGCTGAGCCACCTCTCCGAGCCATAGACGCTAAAGATACCTCTCAAAGGCCCATCTTATTTTTCACAGTTTTATCCCACAGGGACATGGTTGAGTGAAAAATGTCTGTTTCCAAATTCCTCACCGATAGTGATAGTAACAAAACACACAATTCCTCATGTATGTGATGCTTTCCCAGCCCTGTGCTATCCTTACTATGATAACAACCCTGAGAGGCCACTTACTCCACAGACTGGGAGACTAGAAGGAGAAGACGGGGACACAGCCTGGTACACAGGCTATGGTGCCTTCCCATAGATCAGTGAAGCTCAGACACTGTAGTCAAACTGCCCAAGTTGACCATAGTCAGTTCGTGTAACTACTCAAAGTCCTGGTTTGCCCTCTGTACAGTGGGCACCATAGGAGGTTCTACTGAATATTGACTAAATGTAATGAGCATGACCTGTTACTAAGGAAGTACGCAAGCCATGCCCCTCCAGCCATGGTCATCAAGACAGAGTCTCGGATTGCAGGGGTTACCCTTTCCCCTAGCAAGGCAGGCCATAGCAGGGCTGTCACGGTCAGCCTGATCTGACTCACCAAGTACAATGGCAAGCATCTGTGTGGCTTTCTTCTCCTTCTGCTGGGAGAGCTTCCTGCGGCTCATTGACTTAAGGGAGGTCCGGGTTTTGCCATTGGGCATGGTCTGGATCTCAAAGATCTTGGCAATCCTGGGGTTGATAATCCTGGCATGCCCATTCTTCTCTGGCTTGGCAGGACTGTCAGGGTTGCTATGGAGGCCGTGGTGGGATGGATCGGGGAGAGTTAGCTGGTGGTGACTGGGCGGGATGGGGCTATACCGGGTCCTCTCTGGTGGACTGGTACTCGACAGCATCTCCATCTCCAGCTCCTGGGCTCGGCGGGCAGCATCCTGTGATGGAGGCAGAGAACTTAGGATGAAATCTCTGGGCAGAAGTTACCAAGCCTTGGCTTTTCTGGCCTTCTGCACACTCCTGCAAACAGCAGGGTGGCTCTGCAAGGAAAACAGAGAAGGCCATCACTGGGAGGCAGGGCCATCTGAATACAGCACTCAGACTTATGGCAGTCACTCTCGGACCACTTCCTAAATCCTTGTGAAGCCTCAATACCCTAGAAACACTTGGGTGCTATTACCCAGGGACTTCTCTTATTTTTAACCTGAGTGACACTTTCTGGGTTCTAACTAAGGGCCAGACACCAATCCAGATATTAAGATAAGCCCCTCCCTGACTGACATTCAGTCTTGACTCACCTTTAAGAACTCAGTTCTGACTACATGGAAATCGTGTTCCCCATCTGCCCTGCCAGGCTGGAGTACAGACTCCTGCACCAGCAAGGGCATGTGGGCTGACTAGCCTGATCCAGAAACCAAAGGCTGAGCTGGAAACTCCATATTGTCTCTGCTGGGCTGACCTGGAAGGTCCAGCACAGACACACACATGGCTTCCAAGTTCTTCTTTAGACTCCCTTGTCCTGGGCGTTGGTGGTCTCAGACCAGCCTCTGAAATACAGCCTAGGTGCTCAGATGACAAAATGGGCTGCTGCCTTGAATATAACCTGAGATCTCTTTTAGTGTCTGCTTCGCAAATGGTTCGTTAAAGTCTTATCCCTGGGAGGCAGGCCCATTGTGGAGACCCTGCTAGCTTAGAGACATATTTCTGGACTTTAGATATAGTCCTCCATGGGTTTCCTGGACAGCAGGGGGATGAAAGGCCTGCTTTTTGAACTCTGGTGCTAGCTAGTACCACGGAGGGCTCAGGTATGCTATGTATCTGCACGTACAGGTTCTACTTATAGGATATGCTTCTTGTCCACTTCCAGTGCTCTGCTCCTCTCCTACCCCACTGCCAGCTGCCAGCTCCCAGCCTCAGAGCTGTCTATCCAGAAGGTACCACACACTTAATGGAACAGTGTGGATTCAGAAGTCACATAGATCTGGACTCCAGGACACTAACTGTTCAGACTTGGGTGAGCTACCTGTACTTCATGAGCCTTGGCTTCCTCTTCTGTGAGCTGTAGACCAATAAGATTTACTTCCCAGGGTCACATGAGGATTTGATGGGATGACAGAAAGCATGGCAGGTGCTTGAGAAGTGGAAATATCCCCTACTGTCACTTTTGGTAGGTTACATAGGCAGGTCATATCTCCCAACAAGCTTCTGTGTGTCTGCACCTTGCAGAATTAAGGTATCTCACTGCACCCATACTTGGAAGTATGCAAGATGAATGTGCTCTCAGCTGATGCAAAATAGGGGTGCCAGGAGGCACTTTCCCCTTAAAATAGCTAGTGAGGTCCCAGGATCCAGGATTGCGGGCTCCACTGGGGGCAGAAAGACGGCACTGGGTCCCTGACCTGATCACTTACCATTCTCCGCCTGTTCACTGGGAAACTCCCATTAGACTTCATGATAACGGTGCAGAGTTTCATGTCCTCAGGGTGAGTACAGTTGCCCTGTGGAGTGAGCCAGCACATGGGTCACACAAGACAGTGGGGAGCAGAGGTGGTAAGGGGACAGAAACCCAAGACAAGGGAGTCCATGGAGAACTCAGATTCTGAGCAGAGGCTCAGGACTTAGAGGAATGCGGTCACAGAAGACAAGTGGGGCAAGAATGAAGGCTGGCACTGTGATGAGAAGAGGTGGGCAAGGTGAGGGGCAAAAGGACCTTGTTCTTCCTGGAGGACCCACTCGGGATCATGCCAGGTACATGCTCACATCCCTTCTCACATCAAATCTTCAGGAGCACCCTGTGAAGTTCACATGACTCCCGTTTAACAGACGAGGAAACCGAGGCTCACAGAAGCTAAGCAACATGCCCAAGGACGCACGTCAACAAAGTGATGGCACCAGGGTTTGGACCTGAGGCCTCTATCCGGTGAGCTCTTGTCCTTTCCATACCCACACTCTGTCTTCACTGTAGTGTTGAGTGGAAGAGGGAGATTATATGATAAAAAGGCAGGGGAAGGATAAAGCGGCAGCAGAGAGAAGTAGGAGAGAGGAGGCAGGGGTGTACATGGAGGGAAGGGCAGAGCATAGCAGGTCAAAAGAGTAGTACGGAGAAGATGGAGGAAGGGAAAAGGTTAGAGAGAGAAAGGTAAAACTACATGAGGAAGAAGAGAGAAACTAAGGACCAGACCAAGCAAGAACTGCTCCGTGCAGTCACAAAGGTCTCATGTAGACCATTCTAGTTAGCATCCATCACGGACCCATGTCTTCCCTTTCTAAAGATGCTGTCAGTCAGATGAGGTCCACACCATCACCCAGCCCCAGGAAGCTCCTCCAGCCTAGACATCCACCTTGCTATGATGTCTCACGTCCCCACCCAAGTGTGGTCTGAGCCCTCTTGGTAGCGGTTAGGTAGGGACCCTCGTCGGGGCTGAGGTTTGAGAACCTTGAGTGGGGTCTTCAGGTTGGCTCTGAAGGCTCGGCTGCTGCGCTTGGTGTTGACCCGCTTGCGGCGCTTGCGGAGGACAATGTAGATTTTTATATAGACCAGCAGGGTGACGATGAAGGGCACATAGAATGAGACGATGGAGGAGTAGACCACGAAGGCGGGGTTGGCGATGATACACTCATTCTGGTCTAGAGGAAAGGAGGAAACCCATAGGGGCACGGTGTCAGCAGGCTCGCCAGACCACAGTGCCACCAGAGGACATTCATCCCCCTTGGTGGGAACCAGAAGCAGTTTTACAGGCTAGATACTGGCTGTTGCCTGGAAATGGTAAATGCAAATAAAGATTCAGTTTTAAAAAACAGGGTATAAAATGTTAGTAAGAAGTAAAGTTGGTACTACTGACTGCTTCCGAGTTTTTCGTTCCTCTTCTCTAATTACTTGCTCGTTAGTTTTGTCCTTTCTGGGCACATAGGAGAGCCATAATTCAGAAGAGATGACACAAGGAAACATTTTCAAAAGACAAAGCCATTACTTTAGCCTTTCCTATATAATGGGGGAAAGAGAGGCCCTGCCACACCATAATTTTGGTAATAGGATAATTTTACCTGCTTACTGAACTAGCTTAGCCATGTTTTAGTGTTTAATAGGCATCCACAGTCCCTTCCAGGTTGACCAAACGTGTGTTACTATCAAGCCCATTCTGGATTAATCAAGTATAACTAGCCTTTTCCACATTTCTGGGGACTCCTGTGGCGCCTGTATTCTCAACTACTCACTTCTGGAGCTTCACTCTAGCCTATGAACCACAGAGGTGCCTGTGTAACTCTTGTCTCTCTACTGAGAAGCATCCCCATACTGCAAGTTTTTTGTTCCTCTTTTGTCTGAGATGCTCCTGACTCTGCCCCTCACAGGAAGGGCATTGAGGTTGGCTTACTTCCTACTTGTTTATAGCTTCTTTGCTCCAGCCAGCATGGGACCTTCACTCAGCTGACGCACTGGGTTTCAGTCTCATCCCCTAAATACCACTATCAGATATGGATGGAGTAAGCTCCCTGCTAAACATACGTGAGCACACACACACATGTGCAAGGCTATCTGGCTTACTTCAACATATTAAATGATGTTGAAAGTGGTCAGACTCCCTCCTTGGCCATTTTCCCAGTCCCTCAGACAGTCCCAGTGTGTATGGAGTCATTGTTTCCTCTTTCGCCCAATCTGGAACAACTCTGAATTAGGCAGGATCTGGAGGATGTATCCAGCCTCCTTGGGGATAAGAAGGAGCTACCACTGGGCTCCCACCCATTTCTGTATCAAAGACTCAGCCACTCAGTGTCCCGAGTAGAGGAGAGAGGTGCAGCTCTCTGAGCCCCAGGCCAAGGCCAGACTTGCCTGTGTTGTTGAGTCCGAAGAGCAGAGGGCAGGAGATGGTGAATGACAGGACCCAGACAATGGCGATCATGACAGTGACCCGGCGCTTGGAGCTATAGCGCGTGTTGTACAGCATGGGCATGGCCACAGCTGTGTACCTGCAAAGTGGAGGGGCCTAAGTCTGGGCTGCAGGCCAGAAGATGCCTCCCTCTGCGAGATGCACCACAGATGCCCCTTGTGCTCAGTTCTCTGATGTCTGAGGAATTCACTCACTCAGCCCTTCCCCTGTCCCAGCCTCAAACATACAGTCAAGCTCTTACTGAGCAGCAACTACTGGGGACTCCTGGACTGTTACATTAATTTATCTCCCCACCTGAACTATAGACTTCCTGATGGATCTTTGCACATTTGAAAACGTACTTACTGTACTAGACTTCAGACGGTGGAAGAATTTGTTGACGAATGGTAGTTCTGTCCCTCAGAGCAAGCCCTTAGCCCCATTTAGCAATAAGGGATAATAGTGGCAGTCATTTTTAATCCTAGCCCACATTCCTCTACTGAGCTCTACTTAATCTGGTCTTCCCACAATCCTGTGAGGGGGAAGGGCAGGGCCTCTGGAAACCCTCATGACATGTCTGCATACATGAGTCAAGGCTCTAAGGACAGAGTTTAGTCAAGTGGGCATGGCTTGGACCCCCTTGACCAGATTGCTTGTGCTGGATACAAAATTCAAACTCAACACCACGGCCTAAGAGACAGTTGGCATTTTCATGTCCAGAAAATGAACCGTGGAGTTCAAATAATTTTTACAGTCTTTCCATGAGCTCCAGTCAGAACTAATTCTTTCATACAAGTTACAATCTGGGTAGTCCATGGGGAGTCTACACTTACTAGCCAAACACACACACACACACGAACTCACATACACACATCCAGTAGTTATAGCATCACAGACAGAGCATGACCCCGAGGAGAGGTGAGGCACTCAGCAGAAAGGTGAGTGACTAGGATCACCTCACCCCCACCTGGTTGCCCTTACCTGTCGATGCTGATGGCACACAGGTTCAGGATGCTGGCCGTGCACATCATGACATCCAGAGTGACGAAGATGTCGCAGTGAATCCTGCTGAACTTCCACTCACCCACCACCTGGAGACAAAACAGTGTCATGGACGGAAAGCAGGGTTGTGGAGAGTACATACCAGTGGTTCATTACTGGGAGAGGTTGGGTGACAACCTTTCTCTCTTACTCTACAAGAGAACAGCCCTAGTAGCTGTATTAGAGACATTTCTCCTTTCTGCAACAAAATACCTGGCAAAAGCAATATAATAAAGGGTTTATTTTGACTTGCAGTTCTAAAATATAGCCCAACGTGGTGGAAAAGGCAGGGTGGGCAGTTGAAGATTAAGGCATCTGGTCATGTTGAGTCAAAGGTCAAGAAGCAAGGAAAGGTGAATGCTAGTGTTCATCCGGCATTTCTCTGTGTATCCAGTCCACGTAGTCCACACCATGGGACAGCATTGCCCACATTTAGACTGCGTCTTTCCCCTTCAGGTAACTGAATCTTGAAAAGTCCCTCACAGACGTACCAGAGATTTGTCTTCTATGTGGTCTTGATCCCATTAGGCTGACAGTCCCTGTCCATCCATCACAGAAACCTTACAGGTCATCAGCGGAGCAGCCGTGAGGAGCAAGTGGTGCCTACGAGGACCTGGGGTCTGTATCCCTGACCTCTCTCCCTTCAGAGATGTGAAGCTACTTTGTATACCAAGAACTTTGTGTTAGAAGAAAGATGGCTCACCCCATCTGAGGGCCACAATTTTGAACTCTAATTTGGAAAGCACCTGGGTGATTACCTTCTAAAATTCTGGCTTTGTCCATTTAGCATCTACTCACAACACAGACTATAGCCACTCTACTCTCTGATTTTTGGCAGCACATTTCACAGATCTAAGGTGAAGTCATCCCTCCCAGGGCTAGCTAACTCTGCAAGTCTGGAGTACTCCAACCATAGAGGAAACCTTCGGTCTCTCACAGGAGAGAAGGATGAGAAAGCCCCATCCATGTCCTGGAGCAGGGAAGCACCCGCTGAGTGTTATCTAACTCAGCAGAGCCCCCACAATAATTGTCACTGTCCTTTCTTCGCTTCCCAGACATAAAATCAAACATTCCCAGGTAAGCTCCACTGGGGGTGCTCCCACCTCCCATGGATGAGGCAGCAGTTTTTCTGTGTACACCTTCTGGAGGTTTACATGAATCTTTTCCTGCACTGTGGGAGCCATCGCTGACTGAGTATCCTGCTGTAAAGCACAGATATACAGAATTCATTTTCACAGGACCACTAGGCAGGGCACTAGGCCCATCTGGTTCACACCAGCTTTGGAATCCCTCCTGAGACTGGTATCTAGAAGCTACCTCCATGTCCTTGAGGACCCAGGTCTGAAATGTCAAGGACCTCTTTCCCATCTATCCTGCCCCATTTCTACCTGCCATTCATCCTGTCTACAAACATCTATTTAGTCTCTTGGTGTGTGCTATACTCTGACCTAGACTTCTGGATAGAAAGGGAAATGGTCCAGACTGTGCCTGACTTCAAGATCTCTCAAACCTGCTCCTCTTCAGCTTGCCTGTAACCTGAGTGAAGAAGGAAGATGCTGTCTCTATGGTCCCTGGAGCAGCTACTCTGGTGAGCAGTTAGGAGCAGTGATTCCTCCTTGTTACAAACATTTTGGTACTTTCTGCCTGGGTGCATGTCCCAGCCTCCTACTGAGACCTGTCCTTGCTTCCTCAAACAGACTGTATTGCCTAAACCCTGATCAGTTTTTTCATCCATGGCATGGAAATTCCTCAGGTCGCAGGTTCAATGGGGAGAGGAAGACAAAATGCTCAATCAGTGTCGAATAAGTGATTCAATGACCCTGAAACCTTTGCAATCTCATCTCTTCTAGAAAAGGCTCACAGTAACTCTCTGTGAAGGATGTGAGACCTTGAAGTCCCCAGAGAGGCAGGCAGGAGCTCTCTCTCTCTCTCTCTCTCTGTCTCTCTCTCTGTCTCTCTGTCTCTCTGTCTCTGTCTCTCTGTCTCTGTCTCTCTCTCTGCCCTCCCTCAGGAATCTATCTCCCTCAATTATCTAAGTGGAAAGGGGTGGAACCAAGAAAGCCTTTCTGCACATGGACTCTTGAAGAACCTCTAAAACAATGGTGAAAGTTATGAATAAGACATCTTTGTGTGAGACTGAGGTTCCCAGAGATCCCAGTACAGTTGGTGCAGAGATTTGTCCCTGTCCCACATGGAGGTTGAAAGCCAACAGAGCCCTGAGCGGAACTTGTTTCCCTCTGGAAAGAGAGTGACTCTGCCTGTGCACGAAGAAAGGGAAGAAGGGGGAAGTGGAAAGAACAAAGGGAATTTGAGGGATTCTAAGTATCTGTCACCATTTCACCTTCATCCACCTTATTATGTAGTATGATCCATGAACCATCCCAAGCACTTTGTACATCAGGATTCATTTGAT
This sequence comes from Chionomys nivalis, assembly GCF_950005125.1. Lineage (NCBI taxonomy): Eukaryota > Metazoa > Chordata > Mammalia > Rodentia > Cricetidae > Chionomys > Chionomys nivalis. Next base: position 48,399,205 of record NC_080089.1, on the reverse strand, counting down.
TTTCAAACGATCCTACAAGGTAGGGACTATTGTTCTTCCTAACTTACAAGCAAGGGGTCAAGGCACACGAAGGTTAGTTGTGCTCCTATTTCCTCCATCACTGCTCTGTGATTGCTTGAGGCATAGGTCCTCCCCTCTTTTTAAGGGAACAGGGGCAGGTCAAGCCTGAGAATTAGGAGGTTCCTCGGGGAGAGCTTTGCACAGGGTTTGGGTTGGACAGAGTCCAGGACTCTCACAGACAAGAGGGTCTTGGAGGAGTGGCAGTGGGAGCCTGTGGTGGTTAGTTCCAGTTCTCAACCTGCTGCAACCTACGCTCTCCTGAAAAGAGAGCCTCACTGAGAGCAGGGCTGGCCTGTGTCCGTGCCTGAAACTCTTTGGTTTTGGATAGGTTAATTGAGGTAGGATGACCCACCATGGATGTGGGTAGCTCTATTTCATAGGCAGATCTTTGACCTGTATAAGAGTAGAGAGAGCAGTCAGGCCATGATGGCACATGCCTTCAATTCCAGCACTCAGGAGGCAGAGGCAGGCGGATCTCTGTGAGTTCAAGGCCAACCTGGTCTACAGAACAAATCCCAGGACAGACTCCAAAGCTACACAGAGAAACCCTGTCTCAATGAGAGAGAGAGAGAGAGAGAGAGAGAGAGAGAGAGAGAGAGAGAGAGAGAGCAAGCTAAGCATTTACACATGTATCACGTGTATTTCTATCTGTTCTTGCCTGTGAATGAGATGCACCAGTTGCTTCAAGTGCCTGCCTTGACTTATCCCAGAAATGGTCTGTAACTTGAATTATGAGCCAGAATAAATTCTGTCTGCCCTAAGCTGCTTTTTGTCAGAGTATTTTTCTAGCAACAGAAACAAATGACAACAATATTGAATACCTAGGCTTTGTCCCACATACCCAGACTTTAGATTGCTACCTGCCCTGGACAGGCCACCCAGGCTTCCAAGAAGAGAAAACGTTTGTGCCCACTGAAATTCCCCAGTCCCCCATATCTGCTGGCTAGGCCTGGAGAGGGCCCTTGGGGAGAAGGGAGCCACTTTGGAACTTCTCCACCAGCAGCTGTTCACTTCACTGGGAGACTTAGGTCAAGATGGACCAGATCGCTTTTCCTCAAAGCCTCTGGTTCCTGTTCCAGGAACTAAGCATAGAACTGTCTGTTCTTAGTTTCTCTATCAGTGTCCTCAATGTGTGAGCCACAGGGCCCTCAGCAGGGAGCTACCTGCTCTCTGGCTTGAGGGACAGCTGGGCTCTGTCCTGGGAGGCTGCACTATCCTCCCTGGGGAAAAGGACTGCTGCATGGGCTGCCTATGGTCCCCTCTTCCAGGATCCAGGCACCAGAATAAACTGGGAAGAGGAGATAAAGGTCACACAGAAGAGCAGCCCCAGTGTCTGCAATGTGGAGAGAACGACGAAGAGTTTCAGGCCTCAGAGCACAGACAATGACCTCTCTTTAGGGATTCTCCCCAGTTAGTCTCGCTTCTAGTACAATCTACTGAAACAATTCCAGGGTGATGCAGAATTCTAGCGTGGACCTTCCAGCTGTGTGAGTAGAAAAGACATTTATCTTCTCTGACCAGCTGGCTCATCATCTACAAGATGGTCACAGTGCCAGCTCCCCACAGGGCTGCTTTGAGGATCGTATAGGAAGATTCTGTATATAAAATTGCTATCCATGGTGCCATAAGCTTAGAAAGTATACTGTGAGTGACAGTCATAATTATTATAACTGCCTAGCCCCTAAAGAGAAAAGATGAGTCCAGAGGAGAAGGAAAGGCTGCCTTGGGGACATGGCAGAAACCACTGGAGTTTAAGAATCCAGCCTCCAGGACTAGGTCCTCCTAGAGGAAGGCAGGGACCCAGACCTACCTCCAAGTAGACGACCCAGGGCATGACCAGTGTGGCTACCAGGAGATCTGCCACAGCAAGGCTGACTATCAGGTAGTTGGTGGTGGTCTGCAAAGCCTTCTCTCGGGATACAGCCATGCACACCAGCACATTGCCAAAGACGATGATGAAGATGAGGAGGGTGAGCAGCATGGCATAGTAGTTGTAGTGGGGCCTGTCTGCCTTTCCTTCTGACCCATTGAAGGGCCGGCTCCAGTTCTGCCGCTCCAGATCATCATCATACCAGGACAGGTTCAGTGGATCCATCGGGGCAGCGGGGCCACTGGGTGGCAAGGTTCTGCTTGGGAGAGATGAACACAGAGAGTGAACGGGAGGGCTTTCCAGGCATGCTTCCTCTCAGTGTGGGGTTCCCCGAAGAAAACCCAAGCACTAGCAGAGTAGAGACTTCTCCAACCTGGGATTTTTATGCTCATATTCAGTGATCTTATAATGTTGAGGCCTGCTTCTGTTCTTCTAGCAGATGGTATAATAAATGAAAAGCATACATTTCTTCAAGTGTAATAAAACAAATAAACTTCAAACAAGCTACTTATCCATTTTTTCACTTGTTCAACCTACTCATATGCACAGTAAACTAGTTGTGAGTTCCAGTATCTGGTGGTAGAAACAGGAACACGCACTCATTAATTCCTGATGCTATTAACATTTATTAATCATCATTCTATATGTGACTAGAAAATACAAGCAAACCAAAAAGAATAATGGTTTTGTATCTTACATTCTAGAAGTAATAGCTACTGTAATCAGTGGCACAGACCTGAGATTCCAGTTGCTCCCAAAACTAATGTAGGGGGACAGAGATTGCAAGGCTATCCTGGGCTACTGGGTGAGTTCAAAGTCATTCTGACAATTTACTGAAACTCTGTCTCTCAAAAATTCAAGCATGTTTTAGTACACTTCAATGGTAGATAGTTTGCCTAGTATATACAATGCTGTGGGTTCAATCTATAAAGAAAGAAAGAAAACAATAGCCAATTAATCAAGCAATGAACTTTGTGGTGGGGGGGGGGGAACTAGGAAGTGGAGAGATCTTTGAGATACACATCTAGTTTACGTACTCAAGCAAGACTTTCTGATGAAAGTGACATTCAGTTGAGACCCGAAGGATATGTAGGAACTAGACATGCAGAAAGCTGGAGATTGTGGGACGAGTCCAGACAGAAAGGCCAGGTGCCATATTAGAGGGCTTAAACGAGATTTGAGGGAACAGAAGCCTAGAGGGTCTTGGCATGAGTTGAATCAGAGCGGCTATATTGGTGAGATAACAGAGGGCCTGAAAAGTCATTAAGACTTTATCTAAGGGTAGAAACCACATGTTCAGGTCTACCTGACAGAGTGTGATGATTCTGAGCATGGTACATATTGGATGGGAGAGGTCCACAGAGGAGGCAGGATAGCAGGAGGAAGCCAGTGCAGGTATCCAAGCAACAGATGAACTTCCACAGAACACATCTTGTGGTAGGCCTAAGATGAAGTAGGAGGAGACTGCTAAGCAACTAAATTTTGGAATGGTTTTCACCCAACAGCAAACCATTCTGTTCAGCTAAAATGCAGGGCATGGCAATGAGATTGAGGAAAATTAAAATAGAGGGACATTCATAGACTGAATGGGTTTTGTCAGCTTGGGAGTCTGTGAAAACTTAGGAGGAAAGAATGATGGGTTCTGGAAAGTTCACTGAATGCTTAGGGTAGAAAAGAGTGCAGAGTGAAACAAGGTAACTTTAATTCTGGAAAGAGGTAGCGGTCACTGAATGGCAGCCGTGGAAGTGGGCATAGACAGTTGGTGCCAAGGAGCCTGGTGGTGGAGTCAATGGGGACAGGAGCGGGAATGAGGCTAAGAAGGGAAAGAAACATCCATGGGAACTCACGAATTTCCCTAGGGCTGGCAGAGGTGCACTCAGAGAAAATGTAGCTCAGGAATAGAGTCGGTAGGCATCAGGCTTGACTTGAGCTATGACTGTCATTGAGACAATGCACACACTGTCATGGAATATTAGTTGACAATGTGTTACATTAGTTTATGCTGAGGAACATTTGTATAATGATGCAAAGACATGTTGCATTCTTTTATGTTGCATTTGTTTAACTCTGTAAAGCTGTGCTACTTTGCCTGTCTAAAACACCTGATTGGTCTAATAAAGAACTAAATGGCCAATAGCTAGGCAGAAGAAAGAGATCTGCAAAGAGAGATGAAGTAGCAAGGAAGAAGAGGAGAACTCCAGGACCAGCCACCCAGCTTTACAACAAGCCACGGAGTAAGATATAAAGAAAGGTATATAGAAAGGTAAAACCCAAAGGCAAAACGTAGACGGGATAGTTTAAGAAAAGCTGATAAGAAAAAAGACAAGCTAAGGCTGGACATTCATAAGAAAGAATAAGTCTCCGTATGATTTATTTGGGAGCTGAGTGGCAGGGCCCCAAAGGACAAAGAGTAAAACATTACAGAGTAAAATATACCAACTACATCACATAATATAGTCTTATGGCAACCCGATTTCATGGGGTTCAGTGAAACGTACTGACTTTCTGAGGCCTTCCACACAAAGCACTATGACCTCCAGGTGCTCTCCCACCCAGATGGGCTGTGAAAGCCACCAGTCAATGCCATTTGGGATGAAAATGGGGGAAAAACAGATGACTGATCTCCTACTCAGCACCACCGCTCTGAGATCCCCTGGGAAACGGAAATGTCTAATTCAGTGTGGTGCGACATGGAGCGCAATCCTGCAGCAGGTTTCCCAATTCGCAGGCAGTGAGGCATCGTGTCTTATTGATGCCGCATTCAGCAAAGCCAATGAGTTCCTCTTCCCACTTAGAGCACACAGCGGGAGACCTGTATGCACATATTGATCAGGCAGCCCGGCTGCTTGTGACTTTAATTTATTCAATCAGCATCTATTGAACTTGCTACACATGAAGCACCATGCAATGCGTTGAAGTCTAGAGGAACTCTTCACTCCTGTTCTGTTGGCTTTCTTTCCCAGCACTGGGGGATTGGACGACTTAGCACCTGCTAAGCAGCTCCTCTGAGCCACCTTTCAGTCCTCTTTCTCTTTTTATTTTGACACAGCCTTACTAAAGCGCTCGGGCTAGCCCTCCATCACCAAGAAGACCTTTAACTGGTGACCCTTCGGCCTCAGCGTTCTCAGTCACCATAATGACTACTAGTCCTGCCTCTACCCCAGATCTCTCTGCCCCCCTTCTTATCTCCTTTAGTCCTTCTCCTGGCCTAGCCAGTGGGACCTGCTGTGGTTCTCAGTTCCCTGTATCTCCTCCCTTGGCCCATTCTCATGAGATCAGATTTGTGGTTCTGCAACACAGGGGTGAGCTAAGATAATGGAGCCATCTACTTATGGGCTTGAGAGTCTGCCTAGTGATTTTTAGATATACTGTCTCAATCTCTAAACAACTGTCTGTGAGCTTTCAATATTACCCCTACTTCATAAACGAGGCAAGTATCCAGAAAACTCAGAATTTTCCATTCTGGAATTAGCCTGGACTGTCTCCATCCTCCTCAGCGTTCCTGCTTGCCCATCCCAGGTTCTGTCCTGGAATACCCCTACTTGTGTGTCTGCTTTCTCACCGAGGTACAGCGCTGCTTCACTTTCATGGAGTAAATACATAAGCACACGGCTTTGTTCTTTCCTGACTCCCTACTCCGTGGTCTGCAGGCAGTGAGCATTAAACAGACGTTTGCTGAACTGAATCAAAGGTTCCACTAGTCGACCTGGGAAGAAAACCCATCTGGCCCTGAAATGCGCTTGTTGACACTGACCACTAGATTCACAAACTCCCAAAAGTAATGCAGCCCTAAGAGCATTGAATGATGACTCCAGTAATGGGCTGTATTGTGTTTCACATCGGCCTTACAAAATTCATATGCTAAAGCCTTAACCCCAATATCTCAGAAGGTGATTGGAGATAGGAGCTTTACACAAAAAATTAACTTAAAATGAGGCCCCTAAGATTGACCCTTCTCCAATCTGATATGTGTCCCATAGGAAGAGAAACCCTGGACACCCAAAGAGTTATCCCAAAGGGCTGCACGAACAGAAGAAAGATCACCCGGGGATGCTGTATGAAGGGAAAAATGTTCCAAGAAGAGGTAAAGCTTGTGCCTGGGCCCTGGCTGCAGGAAAAACCCACAAGTGAGGTAGCAGCTAGCCTGGAGGATTCTTCTTTCTTAGGCCACCTCCTCTAGTCAATTGCTGTAAGGTGGAATGTAGGGTTCAGTATTGATTTAGGGAACACCAAGAAAGCAAAAGAATAGCGCTAACCTCCAGCACAGACCTAAGATGCCATCAGTTACAAAGAGCATTCTGACTTTGTAAACACTGAAAATGGAAGGGAGGGAAGGCACTGCATCTTAGAATGGATTAGGCAGAGTACCTCTTGGACTCCTTCAGAAAGCCTGAGAAAACCCGGCAGGATCAGACCCCTGTGTTCATCCATCTCCTTCCTCTTTTCCTTCAGCCTTTGGATTGCACAGGTTGCTGGACCCCTCAAAATATCAAGAGACACAGAATACCTAGAGGACCCTACCCCCTCTCCTCTCCCCCATGTCCTTGACCTTTTTTCATCCTTGCCAGAGATTATCCCTATGGGGTGGACAAAGAGAATGTCCATATTGAGACATCTTGGGGCTCCTCCAGGTATCCTGGGCTGGTTGGCCAGAAGGGGTCAGCATCTGTTACAAAGCCAGATGTGGTCAACATTTGCTCTGAGACTTGTATGCAGAACATGAGAGGCCACATAGCAGCCAGGACACTGGATTGGCCAGGAAAGACTAAAATGTTTGTTCTTTTCTTTTTTTTTTCTTTTTTTCCTGAGAATTGCCCTGAGTGAGCTATTCTTCTAGTCATAAGAATTTTCAGGTAAATATGGTCACATGCCAGAAGATTTTGGTTGAGGCTTTAAAAATGCAAAGGAATTGCTCACCAGCCCCCAAGTGCATCCCCCAATTACTCATAGGTGGCTCCTACCTCCTGGAAAAGTACAAAGGCTCCCTATTCACAGTTCCGAGTTAAGGAGCACCCACTGAGCAACAAATACAAACATGTCGTGGCTATATCTCAGCCTAAAGGGTGTAGCCACAGCACTGTGCCTCCTGGGAAATAGACGAGTGATCTAACCCTGAGATGCTAGGCTCATTCAAGGAGTGTGTGGGTCAGTGTCCCAAAAGTACCCACTATATCTACCTGAGCATCAAAAGGGTGGTGACAACTGTCCCCACTCACCTCACCAGGAGACACAGTGCCATGGGTACTGTGGAACCTCCGAGGCTTTCTTTCTCAGATGATCCCATGACAGATGGGATCATAGGAAAGCCTTTAATATAGGTGGCCTACAAGCCCCGGGCCAGTGAAGCGACAGAAACCATCTGCCCCTCATCTCCCAGTATTCACTGTTTCTGCCCTTGTTTAGAAAGGCAAAGGTCATCTAAAAGATCTTCCAGAACCATCTATTCTGGGGCTCAGTGCACCCCGCTCCCACAGTGTCCCTCAAACACCCAGCCCAGCTCCAGCCTGCATTAGTTAGCAGTAGCCTCTTCGGAAGCTTAGAGCTGATGTCTGCAGTGAGCCAGGATGTGTGGAAATAGTGAGCCAAGAAGACAGAGTCAGGGTATCCAGGCTCGGCAGCTGTATTGTGTGCTCCCTAATTTGGAAATAACCCAGCTTTCCCATGGAGAAGCTGAGAGACTCCTTGGTGCTGAGCTGGATCCCCAGCAACCTAGACTGACACCCTGCAGAGACCACCCTCTGCTGAGCCAAAGATGGAGAAGACACAGCATGGAACAGGGAAGAAAGCAGAGGTTATGGTACGGAGCAGCCCCCCTTCTTCCAGTCACACCCCAGAGACGTGCAGGCTCCCAGTCTGTCAACAGAAGTGACTCTCACAAGCAGGTTGGGAGAAAGAAGAGATGCCATGGTTCAAGGATGACTCCCAAATGAGGTATTTTCTCAGGGACAGAACTTGAGGAGGGTGATCAAGTTTAGCCCCCAGACAGCTAGGGTAAAAGTCCAAAGAGTTCCATCCGTTGGGACAACCTGGGTCACCAAAGGAAAGTTGGTTGGTCCAGGAAGGTGATGTCACCCTTTCATTCCCCCTTCCGGCCTCTGTGTCTTCTCATTTCTGTTCCAGGGAGTGCAGAGCTGGCGGGTGGGGGAGGGGGAGAGCTGCTTCAGGAACCCTAGCAGCTTGTTTCCTGTGCTCTCCCCTCCGCTTCTCTGTGCTGCCTCCTCTGAAGTTTGGCACTTGAAGGAATCTAATTGTCTAATTAAAATTTAACAATCCCTTATCAGGCTCGATGGCGGGTGAGACACTGCTGTCTTAAACACATCAATTTTTTCTTCTTCTTCTTCTTTTCTGAGACTTTAAGCATTTCAATGAAAAAGTAAAGGGGGGGGGCAGTTCTCATTTCCATGTCAAAAGCAGTTTGGTGGAGTGATGTGCTGGGTGGGGATTGGGAGTGAGTAGGTAGGGTGCTCATCTCCAGGGGCCCTGGCAACCTGAGCCACCACTTTCCTCCTCTAAGTGTGTGTGGGGGCGGGGGGTTCAGGCTGTGGTTCAAGAGTGGCTGTTTGTCCAGAGGCTCCAGAGGCTCCAGGAAGGCAGAATGGGACAGGGAGCGGGAGGGGAGGAGATGCTCCCATCAAATAACAGTTCCTTATATTTCTTGACCAGCCTCTGCCTGGGTGGGGGATGGACAGATGTCACTCTAGGAGTCCTAGGTAGAGCACCTACCAGGGATCTATTAGCAGGCATCCTCCCAGAGGTGCCCACCACAGAGACCCCTAGACCTAGACTCCAAGGGCCTGGAGTGGTAGACAGAGATATTAGTGTTGTCTGAATGTCAGGGTTTCTTTTTTTTTTTTTCATTATAATCAAAATTCTTATAAAGTGTGGGGATCCAGCAGTAATACAATGCAATAAATAATGCATAACCCTAAAGTTTTCATCTGCCATGTACATATAACTCTGCTTTTATATATATATATTTTTCTTTTTTTTTTCTTGCTGATTTTTTTTATTAATTAATTAATTTAATTATTAAAGATTTCTGCCTCTTCCCCGCCACCACCTCCCATTCCCTCCCCCTCCCCCAATCAAGTCTTCCTTCCTCCTCAGCCCAAAGAGCAAGCAGGTTTCTCTGCCCTGTGGGAGGTCCAAGGACCACCCACCTCCATCCAGGTCTATTAAGGTGAGCATCCAAACTACCTGGGCTCCCACAAAGCCATTACATGCAATAGGATCAAGAACCCATTGCCATTGTTCTTCAGTTCTCAGTAGTCCTCATTGTCCATTATGTTCAGCGAGACCGGTTTTGTCCCATGCTTTTTCAGTCCCCGGCCAGCTGGCCTTGGTGAGTTCCCGATAGATCATCAATGTCAGGGTTTCTTAAATCCTGAGCTGAGGGTCTGGGGTGGCGGTGTCTGTGGAAATGGCAAAGAAGAGGGATGAAATTGGCCACGACAAGGGGTGGTGGTGGACACGAGACAAGGCGTGTGCTGTCAGCTCCGGGTTCACCCCCTTCGTCACTCAACTCCTGAACTCCTGAGAACACTCTTTCTCGACACCCTAAGCCCAGGTACACTGAGAAGCTGGGTCTGTCTCAGGTCTCAGCAAGTTAAATGTGAGTGAAGAATTTAGAGGGAAAGAGGTTTTGTGGTTTGGTTGTCCCCCAGGCCCATGCGCTGACTAATGACTCACTCCCCAGGTTGGCATTATTGGGAGGTGGTGGCAATAACAAGAGGAGGGGCATGATGGGGGGTTAGAGCACTAGGGTGAGCCCTCAGGAATTCTTACCCATCCTCTTCCTCTCTTTGCCTCCCAACCACTGTGAGGAGAGCAGTTTTCTCCACCACAGGCTCTTGACATGATGTGCTACCTCCACACCAACCATAGAACCAAAGGACAGCCATCTTGCTCTCTAAACCATCGATTCTCAACCTTCCTAATGCCGCAGCCCTTTAATACAGTACCTCATGTTGTGGTGAACCCCAACCATAAAATTATTTTGTTTCTACTTCATAACGGTAATTTTGCTACTGTTATGAATTGCAATGTAAATATCTGATATACAGGACATCTGAAAAGCAGCCCCCAAAGGGGTTGGGACCCACAGTTTGAGAACCACTGCAAACCCTTCCTCTTAAGCTGATTATCTCCTATGTTTGCGACAGTCATGGGTATTACTCTCGGGCTCCAGAACAGCACCCTCCTAAGCCTCAACACCACTGTGGAGCACAAGTTTGCAGTATTTAGAGACCTAGACTAGAGGGGGGCCTTCCCTCTAATGACCCGGTCCACCATTGGGGGTGACAGGTCTCTATAGAGGAGGTAGGAAAGAGCACAGGCTGATATCACATTCTTATGTACCCCCACTTCTGACACCCTCCATGTCTGACATGGGCCAACCAACCTCCAGTTTCACAACTCAGCAGCAAAGCTTGTCTCCTTGCAGGACACTGTTAAGACTTCCTTAGAAAGTGTGGGAAAGCCAAGAAATGATCTCTGGCCCTCTCACTTTCTGGCTGTGTCTGCCCCTGCCTTGCTGGAGCCAGAAGATACAGCCTATGTCAAGGGCCTTCAGTGACCCAGCCTGAGGGTGGTAGTTCAGCCAACAGCTTGAAGCCCCCAACCTCACCCCACTTGCTGGAATTAAAGCTTTCCTGGCAGCCTCCAGCCTCCTGCTTTATAGGAAAAATGGAATCTCTCTATGGATTTGCTGTCACCAAATCTGCAAACCTCCAGCACAGGATGCTGCTTGCTACCTCCCTGGGTTTCAGTGTTCCACTTCCTCTGCAGGCCCAGCCCAGACTTGGGCCCAGGATCCTACCACATTCAAAGTCCAGCCCCACCCTCAGGCCTGCCTTCCCAGCCCTTCTCCAGGGAAGCTTCCGCGGATACCTCTCATCCCAGCACAATGCTTCTGGAAACCCTGCAGATGCAAGGCCATTGTTTGCCAATTGCTCGGTATCAGTGCATCTTCTCAAAAGTAAGCAACTTGTTATAGGGATGGCTTCTACTTCGCTCCTTCCAGGTGCCCGCCTCTGGGCACAGAGCCTGGCAACAAGAGATGACTCACAAATGAAGAAACATCTATAGAGCTAGTAGTATCTCATGCAAGGGTCTATACCCAGAAGACACTAGGCTTGGGGTCTTATTCACCTTGTAATAGTTTCTCCCTCTGGATCCTTCTCCATGGGGACCATGCTTCTCTTCTGAGAGCTCACCTGGCTTTCTGCACCCCAGTGACAGAGGCTTAGCTATTAGAGTCGTAGGATTTCTATGAAGTGTATACTTAGCACTCAGGGTTACAGGCAGATGAGGGCAGAATGTATGCATACATGAGGTTGCAGATAAGAAGGAATTAGAGCTGGATCCCAGGTAACTTGCATTCTGTGGAAAGGGAGCCCCCAGCTGGACTCTGGGTTACTGGAGGCCAGGAGACGCAAGGTTTCCTAGCCTCTTGATTAACGACCCACTGAAAAAGTGAAGTTGTAGCGTGCAAGCTGTCACCTTCTAAAGGAGTCAAGTAGGATGCTAAAGATTTGCAAAGAGCTAGCTTATGTAGGGGGATGGAGAGGAGTCTGGGGTCGCCTCAGATTGGAGTATGCTCATTTCTTCACTCAGCCACAGACAGACCTCTGACTGAGAATCTTCTGGAAGAGAAGGGGGCTGAATGTGGACTAGGATCATTTCTGTCCCAGGATAAACGTGACCGGAGCATCATCACCTCTGGGACCTTCATCCCAGGCATACTTCCCTGCGCCTCTCCTTCTCATGGGGACCAGGTGTCACATAAGATGTCCAGGCATCCCTGGCCATATGGATCTCCCCCGGGAGGCCCAGGCAGCAGAGGATTGATGTCAGAGCTTTGTCCCCTGCCTTACTTGCAGGCCTTCAAGGTCTGCATTGGAGCTAGGCAGCATCTGGAGACTCGGCAGAGACAAGCAGGCATGCATGACTCCCAGGCTCGTCCTTGTGCATTTTGATGGCTCCGTAAAAATGTCTCCGCACAAACTGTCAAAGTGTCACACATTAATTAACTGTTAGCTGAGTGACTCAGTGTGGGGAGGGGTGGGGAGAAGAACGCCAGTGGTGCTAAGTGAGGTACCATTCAGCATGTGCCGCCTTTTGATTAAAAATCTTCACAGTGCGAGGGAAGAGCCAGATCTCCAGGGCAGCTCACGTGCAGCAGAAAACTGACAAGTGGGACACAGGTGGAGGGGATGGAGCCTGGAGCCCCCTCCTTGAGAACGGGAACACGGATGCAAAGAGGAAGCTTCTGGGAACTGTTCTGTTTCCTCCCTCTCTCTTTCTCTCTCTCTCTCTCTCTCTCTCTCTCTCTCTCTCTCTCTCTCTCTCTCTCTCTCTCTCTCTCTCTCTCTGTCTCTCTCTTCCTCTCCCTCTCCATCTCTCCCCATTCCCCTCCCCCACAAGAAAAGACCTGGGGAGGTGAGTTTGATTATCCCAAAGGGGCTGGTCTGGACATCTGAGCCCAGAATGCAGCAGGACCAGCTCCCCTTCTGCAGGAGCTGGGGAGGGAGGGAGCCGAGTTTCAGACCAGCCTCCTTGACCTTTACTTTAATTTCAGGAAAGAATTGAGAAAACACACTCTTGAAAGTCAAGAGGGAAACAAATACTGGACCTTATTGCTCTAGAAAGAGGGAAAACAATCTTGGCTATTTGGAAGAAAATTGTTCTGCTTTATGAGAAGGCAGTCCTGTTCACAAAAAGGAAAAAGGCCACAGACTGCATGGGCTGGGCTGATAGGAGGCTTGTGATCTTAATGCTGGGGGCACTCAGCGAGCAGCTCTCCTCAACTTCTCCTTCCTGGGATGCAGCAAGCAAAGGCAAAGACCATTGCTGTCCCAGGCAAAGAAGAAGACAGGATCCTTCCTGCCTTCCTGCAGTAGAGTGGATAGGCCAAGCAAGACTGAACTTTATGACTCCCAAATAAAGAGCAATTTAGTTTTAGGACCATGAAGACCAATAGACGGCAAACTCCACAATGGAATTGAAAACTCAGATAGCAGAACTTGCTATAGGCCAAATGGCCTGCTTGTCCTTGGACCTCCCACAGGGCAGAGAAACCTGCTTGCTCTTTGGGCTGAGGAGGAAGGAAGACTTGATTGGGGGAGGGGGAGGGAATGGGAGGTGGTGGCGGGGAAGAGGCAGAAATCTTTAATAATTAAATAAATTAATTAAAAAAAAAAGACCAAAAAAAAAAAAAAACAAATTCCAACTAAACCAACAGACAAAGAAACAAGAGCCAGAGAGGCCTCTAGGATAAGTGCCACTCCGATGCTCATTTAACCAATCACAATGTGTGAAGGTATTTATTTGGATTCTGAATCGAAACCAGCTGCTCAAAGTCCCTTGACATTCCTGAGACAACTGAGAATCTTAGCGGGAGATTTTTTGATATGGGGACTATGAATAAGGTGTGACAAGGACATTCTGATTTGATGTTTTTCTTTTAAGAAGGTCTCAGATAGCCCAGGCTGGTCTCAAGGTTACTGAATAGCTAAGGATGACCTTGAACTCTTGACCTTTCTGTCTCCACCTCCCAAGGGCTGAGATGGCAGGCACGTACCACCATGCCCAGCTACACTCATGTTCAGGTTTTAAATTTTGATGAGTTCTTGTGTTCTGGTGACATAGAATGAAATGTTTATAGATGAGGTCACGTGCCATCTGAGACCTATTTGAAAATGATTATGAAAGTGAGAATAAAAGCGCCTGTAAGTTGTGGTTGAAAGCGGGTGACGCGACCTTGAGTTTGTGCTGCCACTCCTCCTATTTCTGTACACGCGTAAAATTTTCTCTAACAAAATGTTTTCCTCGTAATCTCTTTATAATCTCCTTATCATACCACACCCAAGTTTCTGACTATTTCCCCAAACTATAACATTCTTGGAGTACCTGGGGTACCAACTTGCTCTGAAAAGTGAACTCTGCGGAGTACTGAGCTCAGGGGATTCCGGATAGAAACAATATGTATGGAAAAAAATGTGGGTGACCTTCATTCTCTCTTGGGTCCAGAGCAGCCTCAGAGGTCTTCCCTCAGGCCGTCAGTCTGACTTCCTGCTGCCCATTAGGGCTTCTCCTTCCCAGGGCCATGACCCCTGTACTATGGATATGGACCACTTGTTTTGGTGCGCTGTTAGATCCTCAGAGGAAAACAAGGTGTGTATTTTGCAGAAGGAAACATGGAGGCAGTGGCCCTGTCCCACCTATAGGCCAGGGACATGCACAGAGCTTTCTCCTCCCTCCCTGTCCAATCCTTCAGGCTTTTCTAGGCCGTGAGAATCATAATGTAGTATCATGGACAGGAGATGGTGCTTTCTATGTTTGCACATTTTTACCACAGAGACTCGCCTGCTCCTAGGCTCAGCTTAAACACTTCAAGCACTGTGTTCCTCAGATTTTTGTTTGGTTTTGTTATTTTGGGTTTTTGGTATGTTTGTTGTTTTGAGACAGGGTCTCACTGTGTAGCTCTGGTTGCACCGGAGCTCCCCTCTGTAGACCAGGCTGACCTCAAACTCACAGAGATCCACCTGCCTCGGCCTCTTGAGTACTGGGATTAAAGGTGTGCGCCACCACGCCCAGGCTTTGTGCCTCAGTTTTCTTCTCTGGAAAATCGGGCAGTAACTCCTCCCTCATTGGAACTGTCATGAAACTAACTTAGGAACTGTGGCTCCACTCGCGGCAGTAACTGGAAGCTGACATCATAAAGAGAGATGTAACAAAATAGACAGCCAACGGCACAGATAAGCCTGAGCCCTGCAAGGGTCCCAGACAAAAACAAACAACAAACATTGTGCTGGGATAAGAGGCTATAAGAGCCCTGTGGTTTCTCCATAGCTCCAAGCTTCTTCAGACCTGGAGACTTCAGCCACAGGGTCACAAAATTCCCACCAGCAGCCGTGATCGGAAAGCCTGAGATGTTGAGGCACTTCACAGTTACCCTTAAAGTCTTCTTGATGTGTGCCTCGCGGTATGCAACAACAGTGACCCTTCCCTCTGGCTCTCACAGAAGTCAGTCACACCTAGCCTGTAGCCTTTCTAGAGAATTAGACAGAATCAAAGATCTGAGTCCTGCCCTTCCCCTGAAGGCAGAGGTGGACAAGCAGAGAACTCCATCAGGACCATAAGACTCTGTGATCTAGAAGGGCGTCATCAACCATGAATTAGTTCATCTGACATGCAGCCATCTGATTGGGTTCTCTTGATGAGCCGTATTCCTAATTCTCTGTTAAATAATTAATACTCAATAAGGATCTAATAACGAGTGCTCTTGTTCCTAATTTCAGAGAGTAGAGAAATCAAATATAATGATACGTTTCAAAATGATCTGCTGACTTGAAAACCTTACAGGAAAAGTACTGCTCTCTTGCCATCCCAGTTTAGGCCTTTCTTTGGCCGTCTACGGATTGATGGCACATACATTATCACTAGGAGAGGGTGGTGGCTAGGGATGCTCTGCTGATAGAGTGCTTGCCTATCATTCATAAAGCCCCGGATTCTAGCCATAACATTGTATAAGCCTAGTGTGGTGGCACATAAAATCCTTGTATTTGGGAGGTACAGGCAAGATGATCAGGTTTTCAGGCTAGAGCCAAGCAACAGTAATTCTCCTGCCTCAGCCTCCTGATTGCTGAGATTGCAGACATGAACTACCATGCCCAGCTCAGCAGTCACATATCAAGTAATGTTGTGCTGTTTTTATTTCCCTTTAGTGTTAAGAGTTAAGACAAGTCCTGCTCATGCTAGGCAAGTGGTTTACCACTCACCTACCCACATTCTCTGCCTCTTGCTTTATTTTGATCAAAGGATCAACAGTGAACCTCAGAGACCCACTTATGGGCTAAGGGAGAAATAGAGAAAGTACCTCCTGGGGAGCTGTCACTCTGCTCTGTGACCCTGAGAACTTCAGAGACAGAGCAAACACTTGGATCTTCTCTGGAGCTCCTGGGACAATGATGAACTAAGTTCCCTCCGTGGCAAACAACATAATGTTGCTAATCAAACTTCCTATGCACCCACCCAATTTTATAAATCAGCCTTTTGATGCACTAAGTGAAGATGAATTAGCAGTAATGAGGCTGTGACAGCTCCCTGAGGCACGGGCTTGACGAGAGCTTTGATGGCTGTGGCACGGAGGAGGGGGGGCGCTCCTCTCCTTGCAGGCATCAGTGCGTGCTACCGAGTTCATGCGCCCTAGCTTCACTTGTAAATCGTGCGCAGTCCCTCACACATGAAATCAGTACCCAAGAAAGTTCAGCCTTTGTAGATCTGAGAAACTGAGTCACGCACTTGTCATCAGCTCTCGGGCAGTAGCAATCTTGGACCATCCACAACAGACATCAGTCCGTGTTTGTATATGGGAGAAGGTGGAGGCCAGTTATAGCAGTCTGCAGCCATCAAGCTACCCAGCGATAGTAGCTAATCCTCTTCTGCTCACATGTGCAACCTGATAGCCTAGGGGCCGCGTTTGGTTTTGCAGATAGAATGTGTTGGGCTCACACAACATTGTGGGGGAAATGGAATTTGTTGCCATTATTTAACATTTGGAGATTTCACATTAAAATATAAAATCTCTAGCATCTCTGGCTTTTTTCATCTAAAGAATGTTAAGTCTTTTGAATATTGGCTCAGCTTATCTATTTGATTTGTTTTTGGACATGGTCTTATGTAGCCTGGAGTTGGCTTTGAGTTGCCTATGATGCTGAACTCCTCATGCTCCTGCTTTTACCTCTCGATGTTGGGATTATGGGTGTAATAAGCCATACCTGGCTCTGCATCAACCTTCTTGTGTGGCAGCCGCATGCTGGAGTCAGGCAGAGGCAACCAGCTTTACACAAGACACATGGGCCTGAAGAAGGCAGAGGGAGGGCTGTGCCTGAGCTAGGACAGTGTTTCAAGGAGGTGAGAAAGGGAGGGTCGCCCTCTCTGCCCTACATCCCCCATGTTTTTCTCATCAGTTGGCTCATCTTTGGAGATGTTAGACCTCAAGAATTAAGCAAAAGCCTGTCATGACACCCAGTCTTGACTGGCTGGGGATACAAGCCCTGGGTTTGCCACAGACCCTATCAGTCTTGATAACCCCACAACCAATTGGTTTTATCCCATCCATATACTATCAGGTTCCAGAAAGTGTTTAAGTTTGTGTCTCCTGTTTTTATGTTTTTGGAGCAACTGAGCTGTTATGCTGCTAAACAACAAAGGCTGTACGTGAAGGAGACTCTGGCATCCTCTCCCCTGGCCATCCCACACCACAGTGGAGCAGCAGCAGAATGGATCAGGGAGGCTGGAGGCAACACCGGTGCCTGTTGGGCACAGTGACATGATTTTGTGTATCTCTCCAGCCCTCCATGGAGACAGGAACCAGGTCTCAGGACCATTTCCTTTGGGCCTCTTTCTCTCCCTAATAATAGTAGAAATGACATCATCATCTTAATATCTCCCTCCTCAAAATTTGTTTTTGAAGTCAGACGGTGGTGGTGTACACCTTTAATCCCAGCCCTCAGGAAACAGAGGAAGGTGAATCTCTGTGAGTTCAAGGCCAGCCTAGTCTACAAAGGGGGACAGTCATAACTGTTACGCAGAAAACCCTGTCTTAGAAAAAAAAAGTTTTGTTTGCTTTAGGTTTTCTGTGACTGATCATCTAATTACAGCAGCAGCCAAGAAAGTGGTTATCTCTCCAGGAACTAGGGTACACCCTGTGGATTGAGACAAAATATTCCATCTTCCTGGCATGTAACAAACAGAGAGTTGGCATCTGCCTTATGCACTGGTCAAATAGGCAAGGATGGACTAGTCATCACATGCCAATTCTTTGCTTCAGGAAAGGAAACAGATGGATACCCACAGCAGCTACGCTTCTGCTGGGAGGATGCAACACTCTGCCCCCATCATGAACAATCCCAGGGAAGGTGCAGAGCTCTGCCTGTCGTGCTCAACCCTAGGGCGGAGCCAGGGCTCTCCCCACCATCTCAGCACTGGGGGAGAGCTTACAATGAGCTTACAATGTGCCAGCCACTTGCTGTAAGCTCCTGGGGAGCAGCAACCTTGAATGGTCCATAACACAGAATCATTCCATGTAGTTATAAAGGAGAGATAGATGGCTGTCACAAGAGATGAGAAAATCAAGGCAGCTGACTACCTGGTCAGTCTCCATCAGTCCAACAATAGTGGCGAGTCGTCCTCAAGCCAAAAGGTTGTTTCTGACAATGTCATTAATTCAGTTCACTATTTCATATGCCATGATACAGAGGCATCAACTTGGGTTATTGACCCATGAAAATGAAATGGAATGCATGGTAGAAATTTTCTGACAAAGACAAATTGAACATAAGATTTTTTAATTAAAACTAAGGAAGAGATGAAAATAATAACAACAATGAAAGAACAGGAGCTGGAGACAAAAATAAATAAATCCTGACTAGTTATAAAGGATTTGTAACCAAAAATGTTTAAATTCTATATTTACATCTTAGGAAATTTAAATATTTGTTTTTCTTTGAAAATACTGGAATTTGTAAAACATAGATATACTGCTTCAATAATTTGAGTTAAACTTCATATAGTGGACTCAGGCATAAAGGCAGGACCTAAGATGTACCCAAATAATTGGGAGTATGAACATGCATAGGTGCTCTCAGGTAAAATGCAATGATTAACCTATTATTGGTTAGTAACTTTCTTCTCTAAAGGCCCTTTTCAGTGAGCCCATCAACCATGATGAATAAAAAAGAGTGATGGTTAATAAAATATCATCAATTTGACAAGTTCTAAAAGCACTTCAGAGACAGATCGCTGTCATTTTGAGGAAGTTTCTAGACTGGATTAATTGATGTAAAAAGACCAACCCTAAATGTTGGGCAACAGTATCCCTTGGGCTGGGGTCCTGGACTAGACAGGAAGGAGAAAGCAAGGTAAAGGCCAGAATTCATGACTCTCTGAAGGTACAATGTATCCAGCAGCCTCCAGCTCCTATAGCTATGACCTCCCAGCCCCAATGATCTGCGTCTTTAAACTGAGGCAGGGTAAACCATTCCTTCCCTAACTTGCTTCTGAGGGATGCTTTGTAAGAGTAATTAGAAAAGTAATGGATACAGGGGACTTGTGTAGGCGAGTTATGTTGGTTATGATGACTTCATTGATCCAGTACATCTTACTGAACCTGTATCTGAAGCCTTGATTAAGGGCCTTGAATACACGACTAAACGAGACAGACTAGGCCCCTTGTCCTTAGTGAATCTGTTTAGTTAGAGTAACTGTGAGCACAAGCTGGCCAGGGTGAAGAGGAAAAATCACACGCCTCTTGCAAGGGGAAAGTGGCATGGCTAATGTAGCAAGCTAAACAGATTAACTCGCCGCCACTCTTGTAGCTGCGTAGGATCTATCGCTCTGTAGGGCAGATCCTTGGCAGAAGCAGTATCTCCGGTAGCAGAGAAATATAAGAAAGCAAAGTGTATGAAAGCAAGTCTGCCAAGCTGTGCACTGCCTGCTCAGCACAGATGTTCAAAGTAGGTGTCACATATTCGATAGTGCCTCCCTGCAGCCCTTCCAACCATCTCCAGGGTCACAAAAGACAATGAAAAGGAAAGCAATTGTCCCAGGTTAGAGAAGCCTAAGAAGGCTTGACAAAAAGACATCGCCTTGCCTCCAGGTGGGAGGTGGAGAGAACATAATTCCTGGACAGCCAATAAGCTATGAAGTTGCCCCTTTACATGGGTACCCGAGCATCAGTGCTGCATCTCGCCTACCCATTCTGCGGCACTTGCAGGGTTGTGTTCCTTTGTTCCTTCGTTTGTTTGTTTGGGATGGAATCTCACGTACGCAGGCTGGCCTCAAACTCTCTAAGATGTTCCGGATGTCCTTGAACTTGGGTCCTCCTTCCATTGCCTCTTGAGTGACAGGATTGCAGGCATGTACCACCATGCACAGCTCGATACCTGTGCCTTATCCGAGGTAACTTTAGACTTAGAGAGTGTTGCAAAAGCAGTTCAGAGAGTTTACACACACCCTTCACCCAGCCTTCCCCACTATCGTCATGTTATACAATCAGGAGGTTGTTGTTCAATGTTATTAATGAAAGGACAGATTTTTCTGGGCACTTTATCAGCTTTTTACCAATGTCCTTTTTCTGGTCCAGGCCTTCACTTGGTCTTCAGCTCCAGCTGTCCATCCACCCCTTCCAGATCTCTATTGTTGGATGTGAGACAGCCCGTGGAGCTGCTCTTTGAGTGGGGCTGGATCCAGTCTCTAATCACCAGGTCCTTGTCATTGGAATGATTGTTATGTCATTTCTGCTAAGAAGATGGGTCCCTTCCACCTGCACTCAGAGACCCATGTAAGGCCAATGCTGCAGAAAGTGGATTCTTGTTTACATCAGGACAGCAGTAAGAGTGATCATAATAGTGCAAGGTGGTTCGTCGGGTAGGGAGCACCATGTTGCCCACTTTACACACCTCTTTCTCCAACCCCAAAAGAAGCACAAGTGGGGACTGTTACCAACCCTTGTACTATGGATGCGGCAGGATGTCCAAGGGAGGCCGATATCGTTGTATAGCTAGTGGTTAGCGTGGAGTTCTAGAAGCCTGAGTTATCTACCAGAGAAGCCTGATCTCCTCTGGGAACAAGGCCACCCAGCACGGTACTACGAAAGTAAGATGGGACATATGGGGTGTTGTCATCATGTGGCTGCCGACCTGCACTCTTTTTTTTTTTTCTTTTTTTTTTGAGACAGGGTTTCTCTGTAGCTTTTGGTTCCTGTCCTGGAACTAGCTCTTGTAGACCAGGCTGGCCTTCAATTCACAGAGGTCCGCCTGCCTCTGCCTCACGAGTGCTGGGATTAAAGGCGTGCGCTACCACGGCCCGGCTCCAACCTGCCCTCTTAAGTCAGTTCACTGGCTGGGTTTTCCAGTATTGATTGACACAGGTACTTCTAGAAACAAGGCGAAGAATCCTGCAGTGTTTCCATTGTTGATGTCTGTAGGCGTGCTGCTGTCTCTCTTGGGACAGGATGCTGTCTGCTTCCACAGATGATTTCTTGGAGAAACAGTTGATCACATGGCTAATCCATGGTCTCTACCCTGAGATCCCTCCACCAACTTCAGAGCCAGGTTCCACTATCCTCAGCCTATACAGATAGGCAGAAACTGAAGTGTGGTTCCATGGTGTCACCATCCAGGATGCAGGTGTCTGTGCCAAGCACAGTAATACACTGTGTGTTCAGGGAGCCATCACAGTTTCTGATCTGCTTGGCTGCTAAACATGCAGATGGGCTTGTGGGACAAAATTCCTAACTGGCTACCACCGACCTGTCTGTGACTTTTTAAATTTAATCTATTTTTTAAATTGGAGAATACTTTATTATTTTCTATATTCAAATTCACAAAATAAGACCTTAGATATTTAATATACTGCATTACCACTGTATAAATTGGAAGAATAAATTCAATGTTTCAAGACATTAGTAGTTTGAATGAGAATGGCTCCCATAAATTCATGTACTCAGTCCCCAGTTGATGGAACTGTAGGGAAAGGGCTAGGAAGTATGGCCTTGTTGGAAGAGGTGTGTCGCTGGAGGCTGGCTTTGAGATTTCAAACACTCAGGCTGTTTCCAGTTAACTCTCTCTGCTTTATGCTTATGATCAGGATGTAAGCTCCAGCACCATGCCTGTCTCCCTGCTGCCATGCTCCCCACCATGATGGTCATGGTCTCACCATTTGAAACTGTAAGCCTCCAACAAATTTTTCTTCTGTAAGTTGCCTTGGTCATGGCATCATTATCACAGCAATAGAAAAGTAACTAAGACATAGACCAATATGGCTGTTAATTTCTGCAAATGCCAACTCAACACTGTAAACTGGTAGGCTATGTTTTACAAAGTTGACAGCACAGCTCATGTCCCAAAAATTCAAATACATTATATATTGTCTATCTTACATTTATATATTATATACAAATTATATTTTAAGTATATATGAATTATGTTTATTATGTTACATAAAATTTATGTATTATAAAAATTATACCTAGTTATTATATGAGAACTCAAAAGTATATATGAAAAGTCCAATAGCTGTTTGCTCTGCATCAATAGCAGCAACAGCTTTTTCAGGCTCTGCAATCATCTGAACAAAATGATAGAGACAACCAGTTCACGGCATTAAAAATAATATTAAATAAAAAACAAACCGCATAAAGCAGCATGGTTATGTAACTGTTGTGGTACCTGGCATGGTTTATTATTTATCATCATCATCATTATATTCTTAGTCACCATCTGGAAATAGAACATTCTGAGTAACTGCATTTAAAACAGTTTTGATGAAACACGGCCACTACTATGCATCATAAAGGTACAAGCTTGTCTGCATCCACAGAGGTGCAATACAGTGCTGTCCCACATCTACAATGCTGGAGGATGCCATTGAAAGGGCATACTTGAGACCTGGTTCTACTTGTCAAGCAGAGCTGTCTGTAGCCTTGATGCTTAAGAAGGATTAATACCCAGCCAAGAAGGCAGCTCAACAAACTCTGAGTAAATCTAGAACTGTGCCAAAGTTCTCTGGCTCTGGGAAATGAATCTCGCAACATTTTATACCCCTTGAAGGCTCAACCTATCTCACCACAGTGCTCCAGCATTCGCAGATAGGAACCCACATGTACTCTGGGCCTAGCCTGAGAAAGGAGTGGGCTGAGGAGATGGACAGAGCTGCGCTGTCACTTTCTGCTATGTGGTGACCATACCTGTCTTTACTGGAGCAGCACTAGCCACCACCCAGGCTCGCCTCATCACTTCCTGAACCATTTTGCAGCCTGCCCTCAGGTTCCCCATTGGCTAGGCCGTTCTTTGCACATCTGTTGTACAGGACGTTGAATGGACATGGATGGAACTGACTTTGAGAGCCAGAGAGGGAAAAGTTTGGTCCTATTCAAGACGCATGTTTGACCGTTTGAGAAAAAGAGAAGGAAATCTTGGTCCACATTCAGGGAAGACGTGAAGCAGTCAGCCAGCAAACACACTTACTTTGAATACAAACAAAGCCACATGGACTCAGTTAGCATCTCGGATGCAGCTGGACACCCTGGGCCAAAAGAGATGCACAATACAAAACAGGGAGGGGAGTAGATGTGAAGAAAGAGCTCCAGGCTTAAAGCAAACCCCTGAGTCTGGCCTCAAATCTGTCCTCCTTTCCAACTCTGTTGCCTCAAGCAAGTCACCTTGCTCCTCTGGCCCTCAGGTTAAATACTTATGCCTGTGCTAGAGGCTACATCCTCCCAGTGAACCTACCGGGATAGGGTCCCCAGCCCTATCTGTGCTGAAGAGCCATAGGATTGTCCAAAACCTTCTGGGCTGTCAATCATAGGACGTCTGTCTACTTTAGCTATTGTACCTGTCCAGTAAGTGTTTATGGCTATGATGAGGGTAAGACAGGGTCCTTGGGGAGGGCCTAGCAGCAGGGAATGTGAAGCGATGAATAACGGTCAACTAGGAAGTCATCGTCAGCGTGAAATGGAGCCAGTGAGTGAGCCACCAAGAATCACAAGTCCCCAGATGGGGTGAGAGTCTTACACCTTCAAATCATTATAAGACCTGTAGTCCTTAGGCCAGTAGCATGTCCAAGCTTAGAAGGCATCTTGGAGCCATGAGAAAGAAAGTCTAGCCTCAGCCTGGTACAGTCCAGTCTTGGAAGCGAGTAGCTCATGGCTGCATACTGTAGCTCAGATGAGCTGTGAGTCTCCAGGTCCACCCTGGTGATTCTAGGAATAGAAAGACTTCAGACTTCCTTTGAACAGCTCTCCACTCATGTGAGAACAGACACCACTGCCACGATGTTTCCTAGTGCGTTCCCAGATATGACCAAAAAACGTCATTAACAGTATGGCTTTCCCTGGCTCCTTCGATTGATTAGAGTCAAGAATAGCCAATGTCTATGAAGCTGGGCTTACAGGCCTTGAGCCTGATTGGAGGGCCTGGGAGAACACTGGTTTGGATGTCTCTCTACCCCCTCCTATCCACTAGTGAAAGCCATGGCTTTAGGTTTGTATTGTCACGACTGTCTTTGGCTCTTCTCCTGTGAAAAGACAAGGCTCTATCTGGGACTGGTCTGTTTTATGCCTTTTCCTGACTCCACATATTATGTCATTGGCCCAATCCCTCAACTTGAATGTCATCATCTCTCCATTTGTCACCACTCTCAACTGTCTAACTCCTGTCTGTCAATCTTTCCTGACTGCTGGGCTACGTGTGGCCTCTTCCTGTGTTCTCGCAACAGGGCTCAGAAGAGATGGTGTGCAAAGAAACACCCTAGATCCCTGGCAGAAGAGGGAATGGCACGCCTTGGGAACTTAGACCGGTAAAGGAGGAAGATCTTGGCATTCCCATGTTTAGAAATGTCAAGCATTTGAGTGTACATGGGCAGCTTCTTTTCAGTCAGACCAATCCACGGGCTGAGGGCAGGTTGTGAACAGTGTCTTCCCAAGGACCACACAAAGCATTGAGTGAAACAGGCTGGGCCATTAAAGGCCTGTGTGAGCAGAGGGTGGTGGTTAATACTACCATTGACTTGACCTGCCTGACAAACACCAAGGTAATTAGTGGTGCTCATCTCTGCCAGTATCTGTGATGGCATTTCCAGGAACAATTAGATGATGAGGCTCTGACCTAATCAAGAATTAATCATTGGACCGAGTCATAATTTGATTCCATTATATGGAGCTGCTAGAAGGTAGGAGATAGGTCACAGGTAACAGAAGTGGGCACCTGGGGTAAGGGTGCCCCTGGGAGCTATGTCTTGCCCTAACCCTTTCCCATGCTCCTTTTCTCTACTTCTTGCCCAGGATAATATGAACTGTTTTTCTCTGCCATGATAGACACCTCCCAAACTATAAGCCAAAATGCATCCTTCCTTGGTGTAGTCTGTTTATGTGTGGTTTTTGATTACCGTAACATAAAACATATGTACACAGTGACAAGTAACAAGTGGTAGTCGTGACAGAGCAGTCCCCACCCAGACGATGTCTCCAGTGGAGCAACTATTAGGAGGTGAGGCCAAGATTTTAATCTGGAGTGAGAGTGAAGGAGAGGTTAGAGGCGACCTTCAGTGAAGTGAATCGACTCAGACAGGTATGTTATCCACAACTGAAAGCAGGGAAACTATCCGAGAAGATAAATGTCACTCAGAAGTGAAAGCAAGATGGCTGGAAGATCAGGGAGGAATGTGGGGGTGGTTTTTTCAAGTCAAGGCTCATGTCCATCAGGGTAGAGCTGATTGCTTCCAAAGCTACTAAATAGACTGGAACAGCCCTGGCAACTGGCTATACTGAATTCTCTGTCCCATCCATCTCCTTTTACTTGCATGTACCTGTTTCTGGGGTCCTCTCAATGAATTAAATCTGCATGAATGAATAGTGTGAAAGGGGTGGGTCATGGACAGAATTAGTCCCTTGATCTACTATTGATGTGTGAGACTATGCCAGAGTTTTCTGTATTTCTAAAGAACACAGCAATGTGTGCTTGTATTGGAAATCCCCTTAATTTGGAAATGGGTGTTACTGACTGATAGTATCCTGTGGGCCAAAGCTCTTCCATGGGGCAGATCCAGCTTGCTCTCTCTATGCAAGCCAAATGGTAGCCACAGGTAAGGACATTATACTCTCCAAAGTCCTCACCACAGTCCTCTGGCCAGTCCTCTAAACATGTTGGAGAAACTGTTCTCAAAGAGGCGTATTTGTTTGTCCAGAATCTTTCAACTGGTTAGTAGAAGAGGCAAGACCAGAATTTCTCAACACTCTCTGTAGCTCTTTCCCTAGGTGCTGCCTTGTCTCCAGGATGGAAAGAACAACGGAGCCTTGTCACCTGGACAGTCCGAGAGCTCTGGCATTGGCTGCTGGTCTTAATATTCTTAAAAGAGAAACTGTGAGAACAGTCAAATGCATCCTCACTTAATCTCTACAGGCAGAAGAAGGAGTTCTAGATCAAATGAACAGATGGCAGCTTTGAATCACCAAAGCAGAGTCATGGTCTTCCCTCAGTTCCTAGGGAGACTGTGTTATGTTGAGTAAGGTCTCAGCTTCATTGTCAAAAGCCACAGGGTGATCTTTTTTGCCATCCTTCTCCAAAGGGACCTCTGGACTTTAGCAGGATAATTGAACATTGCAAAGTCTTTGGAATGTGTTGGGTAGTGACTCTGAATGACACTAATTCTCAGTGGTCCAAGACGTCACTGTGGGTCTCTAGACCACTGGAGAACATATGACCATGGAGTCAATGAGCTTTATCTTAGATTCTTCTCCCTGTGAGTGCAGAAGTTGCTCACAAACCACCTTTACTTATTTCTCTGGCTTCAGAGTTCATAGCTGAGACAAACATATCCAACAACATGTAAAATCCTCCAGAACACAAGACCAGTTAAATTTCTTAGAGCTGTTAAGGCTCATGTTATCTAAGGGTATTTAAGGTATGTTAACCCAGGGATCTGCATTTTATGTGTTTATGAAAATCTTACTGCCCACAAGATTTTCTCAATATGGTACATGTTAACAAGAATAAAACCTGAAAACACACGAAAGATTCCTACCTTATAAAAGATGAAGATATGAAGATAACCCCACACTTTCAGATCAGATTAGGTCCTATAATCTATAGAACACTGGGTTTTATAGCAATCTCATGCCAGCTCTACCCTCCATTCCCCCTCTTACTGCCCCCTCTCCCTCTGAACCTCTTCTTCTCCCCCAGGAAGACCCCCTCCTACCTTCGTGTGTTTATTTTTTGTGTATGGCTCACTGATTTAGTTAGAGATGCTTGCATGTGAATAAGCGTGTAGTTATTTACTAGAGTACAGGCAACTTCCCTGTGGTTCCACTACTGAAGAAAAAATAAATAAATGAAGTCCCTCTCCCCCAGTAGCCGTCAGTTCCTCAGCTAGGGTTGGGGCCTGAGTAGCCCGTCCCCTTCCATGACAGTCTTTGATTTTTCTGAGACAAGGTCTTGCTATGTAAGACAGACTAACCTGGTACTCACTATGTAATGCAAACTGGCCTTGAACTCCCTGCAATCCTCTGCCTCAGCCTCTAGAGTGCTGGGAGTTCTCTCAACAGAGGCATTTCTTGTGTCCTTTCTAAAGCCAACTTTGCCATCTCACTAGTTCCCCAGCTAATGAATTATGCAAATCTTCAGCACGTACATGTTTGAGAAAAAGGTTTTTAACCTTTCGAGAAGTATTGCTTTAACAGTTTACGTGACTCCAAAGATAAACACCTGTGAAGGATTCAGCTGGCTGGATTAGACAGCAGAAAAACGTCTGCCGTTTCCGTCTTCTCTCCCTTGGACCCTGCAGCCTAGCACACTGGACTCCCATCAGCACCCTGGGGCAGGAGGGAAGCTGCAGGATGACCAGCCCATGTGTGTGGAATATAGACACCCTCCAGGCTCAGGCGGCACAACCACACTATGAGAAAGGCCAGTACTGCCGTCACAGCCTGGGGACAGGTGATTTCTTTAGGTACCTGTAATTAGAAAATAAACACATAGGAAAGACAACAGCTACCCAGCCTTTCCCCTGTGGGTCCTATTAGATGGAATGAGTTTGCCTAAGGCATTTCCTTCACTCTTCACGCTGTGGAATAGAGGCAGGGCCACAGGTACCTCTGAGTGTGTGTGGTGTGACCACAGGTACCCAAGCGTGTGTGTATGAGGAGGGGCAAAAGTACCTGTGTATGTGTGTGCATGCACATTCACACAGCCACAAGTACCCAAGTGTGTGTGTATGTGTGCATGTGGGGGGACACAGGTACCATTGGGAGGGCACAGGTACTGTGTATGTGTGTGTATCTGTGGTGTGTATGTCTACAGGTACCCAAGTGTGTGTGTGTCAACAGGTATCCAAGTGTATGTATATGTGTGTGCTTATGGAGGAGGGCACAACAAGTACCATCTTTGTGTGTGCATTCGTGCAGTCACACATTCCCACATGTGTGGGTATGTGAGGGAGACACAGGTACCTGTGTGTGTATGTGTTTGCAATCACACTCACACAGTCTCAGGTACCTGTGTGTGTGTGCATGTGTGTGTGCGCACATACACACATGCATGCATGTTGTGTGCCTGAGCTGGAGGATGGGAGACAGCCCCGACTGAACAAGTCAGCTCTTTGCACCCCAGGTTACAAACACCCACACATCTTCTGCAAGCTTCCCTGACTCCCCGACATCAGCGCTTCTCTTTTCAGATCCAGCCCTTGCTGTCTAGACTACTGCAGACCACACTGTTATGCTGGTCATTTGATCAGGAATTAGAAGGTCTGGGTCACCGCCTTGGCTCTGGACAGTTAGGATTAGTCACACACCCCCCACCCCGCTTCCTCCCCAAAAGCCTCAGTTACATCAAATGATTACAGCTACTCTCTTAGTTAATGGGACAATGAACATCAGGCTTGCTTCTCGGCTCTCCACGTGCAATGACCACAGCCGAGAATGGAGGGGATCTGCTTAGCTGCCGCTGCTCATTTCGTTTGTGTACCAGGAAGGAATGAGAAGAGTCCTGACACCAAAGGAGCAATATAAAGATGGAGTCGTTGTGAAGTGCACCTGCAGTACTGAGCAATGTGTGTTGCGTGATTACATCACTGCCTGGCATACCTTAAGTATTGCAGAAGTGCCCATTCCTTTAACTACAAACTCTCTGGAGCAGTGGGGGTTTGCACCCACTAAGAAATACTGTATTTATGATTACTTATTTTATTCTATTATCCTGCTTCACATTTGTGGGTTTTGCCTCTTCGGGAATAGCTATTGAATACTGGGAATATAAAAATAAAGAAGACAGCATCCTGGTCTTCAAGAAGATCACAGCTCGGGAAGAAAGAAGGGTGGAGGTGATTAATGTCGCACATTTATGAGATGACAGCACCTGGAGGCCTTCTCACCAGGCTGTGGTCCCTGCAGGCAAGACCGAGTCACGTGACTCACAAAGCTGACTCCTCGTTCCTCCCATCTTTATGCTCTGCTACTAGAACACAGCTTCAAACATCAGAAGGTCAGCATATGTTTGTTGAATAAGCATGGAGCTGAGCGACCTTTCTTAGTGTGTAGGACACACGAAGTTCCTCGGCAGAGGAGGAGGAATAGCCTCTCTCATCCCAAGCATCATGAAAGGCGCGTTTCCCATGCACTGGTGAGGTATGCTAACACCGCATGCTCTCCCCAGCTGGGTGCTCGGGTGTCTCGCTGGTGGTTTGCTGTGGTTCACTAGCAGTTGCACTTGGGATATTTGTACAAGGAAGCTGCCATGAGCCACACATGATAGTGTCACTTTTTCCTGGTGGGTTGGCTGTTAAATCGCTCCTCAGTGAATCTGTTTCACAAATGAGGAAATGAAAACTTAGAGTCATGAAAGGACTCAGTCCACTCGGGACCCCATCTTTTCTTGTGGCCCACCCTTTGTCCCTCGGTTGCTTGATGTGGCATGGGTCACTCCACTGCCTGTACCTTGCCCTGGCTAAAGGGGAAAAGGAGAAGCTCCCTTCTATTCAGATTACCCAGAAGGCTCAGACCAAGGTCCTTGGCAACCCCATACTATCTGTCTCTTTTATTATTACTTTGGGGCTCCTTGTTCAACTCCATCAGAAAGGATGGACCAATGAGATGATATTCCGCCTCACTGACCAGAATAGGACAGTGTAAATATAAGCTCACACTATTAGTGTGGCCATTATGGGAAAACAGGAAAGAACAAGTATGGACAAAGATGTGGAGCAATCAGAACCCTTGTAAACCTTTTCATACAACTGTAAAAAGGTGTGACTGCGGCCCTGAACAGCAAGAGCTTCTTACACACACACACACAACTGGGATGGTCACGGCTCTAGCAATGCATTTCTGGGGCGAGACCTAAAAGAGCTGAAAGAACAGTGCACCCACATTCATTTCAGGCATCATTCACACAGCAGAAGCAGCAGCTGCCCACTGGAGAGATGATACAGAAAATGCGCCTATCCATAAGGTAGAATATTACACAGTCATTAAAAAGAAAGAAGGCCTGTGGGATAGAGAGAGCAGAGCTAAACCTTTGCAGCTATTATTGGTTGATTTTCAGCAAACGGGTCATGAGCATACAACACAGACAGGATGGTTTCTTTAATAAGTGCTTTTGGAGAGAACTGGCTATGCACAAGCAAAATAATGGATTAGGACATTTATAACACCCCTTACTACAAATCCATTCAAAATGAATTGAAAATATAACATTAAAACCTATAACTGTAAAACTGAAAACAAGAACTACTACAAGATATGAACTGGGCAGCCATACCCAGCTTTCATATGACCACCAAAACAAGATAGGCAACAAAAGTAAACCCAGGCAAACAGACTCACACAGGGCTGAGAGCTGCTGAAGAGTAAAAGAAATGATTGGGAGAATGGAGAGAGAGAGAGAGCATCTGCAAACCCTTCATCAGCCAAGGAGTTCACACCCCAAATCCACGGGAAATTCACACTCTTAAGTAATGGGGAAACAAGGAAGCATTAAAACCTGGTGAAGTTGGAGCTCAGAGGTCGAGAGTGCTTGCTGTGCTTGGAGAGGACTGGAGTTCAATTCCTAGCACCCACACTGGGCAACTCACCACTACCTGGGATTCCAGACCCAGAGGATCTGATGCCCTCTCCTGGCCTCCACAGGTATCTGCACATGTATGGTACATATACACACAGATCTATAAATAGATAGATAGATGGCCTGAGTGAAGATTTCTCAAAAGAAGACATGTAAAAGTCAGACAAGTAAATGAAAAAAGTTTGAACGAGATGTGGTGGCTCACGGTTGCAATCTTAGCACTTAGAGAGAAACTAAGGCAGGTGGGTTGACATGAGTTCAAAGAGCCTGGGCAGTTGGCTCCAGACAAGGTTGATCTACAAAGTAGATCTCAAAAACTAAAACAAACAAAAATAAATCATGAGGAAGAACAATTTAAAATCCCAAGATGGTACCTCCCACTCTGAGGATGGCTATCATCACCATGGTGAACGGCAACAGGAGAGCCATTATAGAAAAAAGGGACAAACATGCTCCTAGAAAATTAAAGTAGGGCCAGCAAGATGGCTTAGGAGGTGAAGGCACTCGCTGCCAAGCTGACAGCCCATTCTGTCCCTGGACTCACGTGGTAGAAGGAGAGTCCTGAAAGTTGTCCTGTGACCTCCACATGTGCATCATGGAACACACACACACACACACACACACACACACACACACACACACTGGCTAAATAAATAAATTAAAAAAATAAAAACCAAAAGTATAATTACCACATGATATAACAATATTGCTTCTGGTATATATACAAAGTAATTAATATCCATATGTGGAAAAGACACCCCATAGTTACTACAGAATTATTCATAAGCGAAATCTGAAAACTAACTACCAAAGAACAGTTGAATGGAAATTTAAAGTTTGTGGTACACATATACAGTGGAATGTTACTCAGCCCTTAAAAATATTGAACCCCTTTGACTTGAAATAGCAGAAATGTGGAGAGCATTATATTGTATAATACCCCAGTCATAGAAAGACACACATTATGTGATCTCACTTCTGCCCACAATCTGAAAAACATCACTGTCAAAAGTAGGGAGTCTGAACAGTAGTTAACCAGGTTATAAAGGAGAGGGAGTGGGCCGTGAAATCCATGCTAGTCAAAAGGTGCCAAGTCCCAGCTAGTGGGAAGACTATGCTCTAACTGTCCACTATGTCGTAGCAAGGTGATTGCCACTAACAGGAACAGACTGAGGATTTGCACATATCTGAAAGAGTAGTTTGAATTGTTCTCAACACAAAGAAGTGATAGAAAATGACAGACATTAATTTGCCTGCTTTGCTCATTCTTCAATAAAACTCATGTCAAAGCCTCATCCTGCAGTCCTAAATATGTGCAATTATCACTTTCAATAAAAAATAATTGTATGGGAGGGAAGGGGGAGGGTGAAGAGTGGGGGAAGTGAAGAGTTGAGAATAAAGTTCAATGGAACATAAAGACGCTGCGATGAAGCTGATTGTTTTGTACACTAGTATAAAAAGGCTAGTGTAATTTTTAAAATAGTAATTGCTTTTTTAAGGGAAATCCTATCACATGCTACATTGATGAATCTCGAGGACATTACGCTAAGCAAAAAAAAAGACATACAATAAATTACACTATACAAAGTATCTACAGTGGTCAGACTGACAGAGAAGAAAGTAGAATGGTGGCCAGCAGGCATAGGAGTCTGGGAGATTCACAACTCATGTTCACGCTTCTCTTGCAGAGAGTCCAAGTTCAGTTCCCAGCACCCTGTCAGGCTGTTCACAGCTGCCCATAGCTCCAGCGGCTCTGATGCCCTCTTCTGGCCTCCATGGCCACCTGCCCCCATGAATATGTTCCACCATACAGACATATGTGTATAAGTTTTAAAAATGAAATAACTTTTTTTAAAGATGGAAAAAGAAAACCATGCCCAGACTGAGGAGATAGCTCACTCAATAAAGTGCTTGCTTTAAAGACATGTGGGCCTGAATTCAAACTCTAGAGCCCACGTGAAAGCACTTGCTTGCAATCCCAGCATTGGAGGTAGAGATAGGAGAGTCCCTGGGGATCTGGACTCAGCCGAGCCAACCTGCTTTGCTGAAGTTCAGGCCCTAGGGGACTCTGTCTCAAACGAAGTGAACAGTATCCATACACACATGCATACACGTGAACACACACATGCAGACACACTCACACAGATCACACCTACCACACCTACACGTGTGTGCACATGCACACACACAACCTGTGTTCTTCCTGGCCTGCGCAGTCCTGTCTCTACCTAGGTAGTGACCTTTGGGGTGAAACCTCATTGTTTGCAGCTCTTCCCCCAAATGAGATCTTGCAGCAGTAAAATAAGCTCTAAGCCAGCTTGGTTTCCCTGACAAATACCTCCTCCTACTGCCAGATACTCTAGGAAGTCAGAATGAGACTCTTAAGCCAGACACATACACACACACACACACACACACACCCCACATCACACATCACTCCCAGAAGCAAGACCAAAGCATCCAGGGGCTTTCTGGGAACTAAAGCTCTATTTGCATCTAAATGGCTAAATGAAATGGGCTAGTGTTGGGCCTGCTTGACTATGAATAAAATCAGTTCCCCTGTCAGTTTCTGTCTGCCTTTGCCAGCTTCTGTTAGAGCTGCCTAGGAGCTTTGTCTGCACCACAAACTAATCCAGGCCTCTAATTTGGAAATTATGGGCTACACGAAGCTGCTCTCCAGGCCACTAGCTTAATGCTGACCCAAGTCCTTCTGCAGGCAGCAGTTCTAGCCAGCCATAGGCTCTGTCACCTTGGTTCTGCTCATTAGAGACAAGGCCAGTTACCCCCAGCCTGGGAAGCAGAGCCTCTGGCTCCAAAGGCTGCCCCACAGTGGGTGGGATCTGGCAGGTCAGGACCCAGCCTGGCTGGGGTTGGTTACCAAAAATTTGAGCTCTACAAGGCAGTATGGAGGGAGGCTAGACATTAAGATAATAATAATAATAATAATAATAATAATAATAATTAGCTGAGCTCCCTGAAGGCTCCCAGCTAACTGGTGACACAGACAAGATCTGCAATTAGAAAAACAAGTACCTGGGTCACGGATCAGCGGATGAAACGGCGTCTAACTTGGCATTCATACACAGCGCACACACACCCCTGAAGTACGCAGAGTCAGCCTTTTATAAATGCTTTCTGAAGTCCTTTCCTCCTTGAGTTCCTTCTCCTTGGATTTTGTATTTTCTGGCCTATGCGGGTGAGGTGGGAAGCCAAATCTGCACCTACACAGACGTTTCATCAGGAAAGTGCAGGAGAGAGAGAGAAGTTGTGTCTGCTTCTGCAGGAGGAATGTGGCTCTTGGTAGTTTCTGATGGAGAGGTCACAGGGGTCAGCAACGCACTGTTGGGCATCCTTCCTGCTTCCTCCCAAAGCATCAGCCAAAATTAAAGCCTTAATTTATTTAAAATGATATGTACTGTTAAGGAAAATGCAATTTAAGTATGTTTCGTGTGTGTGAGAGTGTGTGTGAATTCACATGAAGACTGCACACTCTTCTTGAACATGGTGCTGTGGGCTGTACTTATACAGTTTTAAAAACTAAGCCTAAGTTATGTGCTTTAACTTTCGGGGTGTACCATTTCTTCTCTCATAGAGGCATTCTCCAAATGGCCCTAAGAGGTCGTCACTAACCTCCTGTGCTGGGACACTAATGGCATCAGGAAGAAAAGGACAGTTCATGATATTACCTCGTACACAGACTGTGGGAAATGTGGGAAAGGCCAGAACGGCACAAGACAGTTTCCCGTGGCTCCGGGCTGAAGTCCAGGCTCCCTACCAGCTTCAGTCCTCATCACTAGTGTGTCTAGGGTGCAGTCACTTAAAGTCACTTCAGTCTCAATGTCCTTGTCTAAGAATGGAAGCAATAATTCTAGTTCTTAGTGATGCCTTTCACAGCAATTAAAAATAGCATGAATGGATAAGGGAGGTTTCCTTCTCTCTCTCTCTCTCTCTCTCTCTCTCTCTCTCTCTCTCTCTCTCTTCCTCCTCCTCCTCCTTCTCCTCCTTCTCCTCCTCCTCCTCTTTTCCCTCTCTCTCCTCCCTCCCTTCCTCTGTGTGTGCATGTGTGTGACTGTGTTTGGCCAAGACAACACCATTTTATAAAGTTCCTCTGTTTTGGTTAAACAACAACCACAGAAATTAGAGTAACTGGGTTTATAATTAAAGTAACTTGATGATCTAGAATTTTGTCTTTTCCACCCTATTGACACCCAGTAATGGAGGCTACAACCCTGTTTACAATCACTTGACATTTTTAAACTATCTGCTCACTAGTTACCTTTAGTAACTGTCAACCACAGGCCAAAGGAAGAAACTCTTGAACCCCTCTCCTTCCTCCCTTTGTCCTCCAATCGCCTGGCCTATTAGCACAGCCTGCACACTCTTGCTTTTTGTTTTTTGTTTGTTTTGCTAGAGATCTCCCCACTGCAGGATTTTTTCCAAAATAAAAACCTGTACTACTATCAATTTGCTCATTTCCTTGTGTGTGTGTGTGTGTGTGTGTGTGTGTGTGTGTGTGTGTGTGTAGGCCAGAGAAATTCATGGCCAGTAAAAACCAGATTGCCTGTCTCTACCTCCCCAATACTCTAAATAAATATTTTTCTTTTTTTCAGACAAGGTCTCACCGTGCAACCCAGCTCAGCTGGAACTCACTGTGTGAACCAGGCTGGCCTTGAACTAACAGAGATTCACCTGCCTCTGCCAAGAGCTAAGATTAAAGGGATGTACCACTATGCCCAGCTACACTTTTAAATGTTGGCTATAAACACCCAAAATGCTGTGACTAGAACATCTGTGTGGAGAAGAAGTATCTAGCTCTTAAGCTGACAGTCGTGTCCACACGTGAGCAAGGTTCGGGACACATAGGCTGCCAATTAGGGTGGAGAAGTGGAACTAGACCCAGAAGACTGCAGACCCCAGAGGCAGCTGGGAGCCCCACGGGTTAGGCGCACACAGGCAGAGCCTGCCAACGAGAGGCAAAAAGCAGAGCCACGGTCTGGAAGACATGCACTGGGCTCCAGCTCTGCTTGTCACTTTTTTTTCCATCCTGTTAGATTTTCCAGAGACTCTGTCTAGAGGGCAGAAACTTGGAGACTGGCATTAGCGACACTATCAAATTGACGGTCCAGACAAGCGACTCATTTCTATCATCATTACAGTTCACTTGGTCACAGTGTTCCCAGGGCCAAAGAAGCTATTCAGTGAGGACTCTGAATGTTTCTTGCAGCCCTGCAGAGCTTGGGAGCTGCTGCCAGCAGGCAGAATGGACTCTAAAGAAGAACTTGGGGACCACG
Organism: Chionomys nivalis; assembly: GCF_950005125.1. Classification (NCBI taxonomy): domain Eukaryota; kingdom Metazoa; phylum Chordata; class Mammalia; order Rodentia; family Cricetidae; genus Chionomys; species Chionomys nivalis. Next base: position 48,363,362 of record NC_080089.1, on the reverse strand, counting down.
ACAGGTGTGTGTGTGTGTCTGTGTGTCTGTGTGTGTCTGTGCGTGTGTTCATGGTGGTTAATTGTGTTAACTTGCCTGGATTAAGAAACACCTAGGGCATTACTGAGCACACCTTTGAGCACACCCGACAGGCCTTCCCAGAGAGCATAAGAGGGGGAACCGACCGTTAAGTTTGCCCTAGATGTGGGCAGTAACCTCTCATGGACTGGAGTCCTGGACTGAGTTCAAAGAGGAAAAGCAAAATGCCAGCTGGATATGGACACTCATCTCTCTGCTTCCTGTCCTGCCGAGATCTGAGGAGGCAATGAGGCTCAGGGCACACATTTTCTGCCTCTTCTTTCCTACCATGGTGGACTGTATAGCCATGAGCCCAAACAAGCCTTCTTTCCCTTTGCTTTCCTCATGGCATGTATTTGATGCTAGCAACAAGAAAACGAAGTGACACTGTGGGATTTCTGGGACCACACAGAACCTGGGTTGCACCCATTGAATGAAGACCCCCCCCACACACACACACACTGCTCACTAAACTCTAAAAGCCTCCTGGGTCCAGATATTCCCCTTGCTGTTCAAGCCACCTGGTTGTCTGTTTGTTTGCTTGTTTGTTTGTCTGTGCGGATACCTGCATCCTCAAAGGCACTGTGGAGGACCCGCGGCCTCGCCCCCTTCCCTGCCTCACAGCCCATTCCAGTTGCATAGTGCAGAGGCAGCACACGGGCACTGCTGGCCACATGCCCTCCTGCCTCTGCCCTTTTCTCCTCTCTCCTCCACCAGGACCATAGGCTTAGTGGCTGTGACATTACCATGGAGACTGGGTAAAGAGAGATGTAACAGAGGGCAGGTAGCCAGCTGCTCAGAGATGCAGAGGAGATGAAAACCAGGCAAATGGACGGAAATAGAAAACACTATCCTGAGTGAGGTGAGCCAGACCCAAAAAGAGGAACATGGGATGTACTCACTCATATTTGGTTTCTAGCCATGAATAGGGGACGTTGAGCCTATTATGCGTGGTCCTAGAGAAGCTAATTAAGAAGGTGAACCCAAAGAAAAACATTTAGGCGATGAAAGGAGACAGAGACAAAGACCCACATTGGAGCACCGGACTGAAATCTCAAGGTCCAAATCATGAGCAGGAGACAGAGCACAAGCAATGAACTTAGGACCGCGAGGGGTGCACCCACACACTGAGACAATGGGGATGTTCTATCAGGAAATCACCAAGGCCAGCTGGCCTGGGTCTGAAAAAGCATGGGATAAAACCAGACTTGCTGAACATAATGGACAATGAGGACTACTGAGAACTCAAGAACAATGGCAATGGGTTTTTGATCCTACTGCACGTACTGGCTTTGTGGGAGCCTAGGCAGTTTGGATGCTCACCTTACTAGACCTGGATGGAGGTGGGTGGTCCTTGGACTTCCCACAGGGCAGGGAACCAGGATTACTCTTAGGGATGATGAGGGAGGGGGACTTGATGGGGGAGGGGGAGGAAAATGGGAGGTGGTGGTGGGGAGAAGGCAGAAATTTTTAATAAATAAATAAACAATAAAAAGAAAAAAAAAAAAAGAAAACCAGAGAAGCCGGAGGCAGCGGGGAATGAGAGATATCATCCTAGGAATTCAGGATGCCAGTGTAGGTTGCAAGCCACATCCCAGTTGGAGCCTTTGAGAACTCAAGTCCCAAAACTGGGACTGTAGCATAAGGTCTATGGAACTCCACCCTACCCCCTTTCTTCTTTTCTTATACCTGCTGTCGCTTGCCACAATGAGGGCATTCAATCTTCTCTCTGGACTCAAGTGTCATTCAAGTGGTCTAAAAAAAAAAATCTCCTTGGCACCAGTAATACTCCCCATGTCCTGGCACACTGGGCAACTAGGTACACTTAATACAACTCCTTCCAGTCCCACCAGTCTGTCTGTGAAGTCTTTTTTCTTCTCCATAGGAGTTTACATTCTATACCTTCCCTTCGTCACTCCTGGTGAAGCTAAACTTGATGACAAGAATCTAGAAGTTTCCTTGTCCCCAACCCCTCCAGCTCCAATTCTGACAGAGCAGCAAGCAACAGTAAAATGACTTATGGAAAGAAGCACTGTTTAGTCAAGGCCTGTCCAGATGCAGGGATGTCCACAGGCGCCCTTGATAGACTGCAGTCTGCAAGAGAAGAACTTGACTGTGTGTGACGTACACCGAGACTTAGAAGGGTTACGTTTTGGTCTTAGACAATTGCCATGATCTGTCAGAGCCTCAGAATGGTTACCTGTCAAATAAGTACGTTAGACAGAGCCTAGTTCATGGACAGCATTAAGTAAATGCTTGTAGAACGAATATTGAAGGAACAATGCCAAATCTCTGAGCTCTTTGAAACTCTTTAAGGAATCCAACATTTGCACCCAGTCCTTAGCATTACTGAGTGCCTGGGCCTCAGGTACCCATGGGTCCCCCCTTGCTAGAACATTCAAAGGACTCTCTTCTTCCTAACCCTCCCATCTTGCCCTTACTCTAGCCACTCATGCCAGCAGGTCAGTGAATCCCTTTAAGCCCTGATCCCAGTTGTACTAATTGCTTTCTTTCTTGTCCTTATTTGCCTTCCAGCTTGGGAGGTGAGACTTCAGTTAGGGCCATGAGCAGCTCTTCCCAAGCAGGTGACTGGGAGGGAAGTGGTCCTGCCCTGGAGGAAGCAAAAGATGCTTACGAGGACCAGGAACGTGGGAGGCAGGAAGCTCTCTGCACTAGTTTGAAGGTGTCACCCCCAAATTCATGGCCATCTAGAATTTCAGAATGTTGCCTCATTTGGAGATGTGGTTAGTAGAGGTAGAATCGTGTTGACTCAGAGTGAGACCTAAGGCAGTGACTGGTACTCCCAGAGGAGAGGAGAAGCAAAGACATGGAGACGCCAGTCTAGAGGTGGAGGCAGACACTACTGGAGTGGTGTCTCCAGAAGCCAAGAAATGCTAGGAACCACAAGAAGCTGGAAGTTTCAAAAGAAGCTGTTCCGCTAGAGACTTCAGAGGATGTGCAGCCCTGCCAGAGGGCTGATGCTAGGCTTCTAGACAATCAAGTCTCTTATTTTAAACGTCCCAGTTTGAAATACTTTATAATGATGATTACATTAACCTACTATATCTCTCAAGTTCTCCCAATTCTATAACCTTTGAGCACACGGCTGTGAACTTGCCAGGAGACGTCCCAGATTCCTTCTCCCTCTGGAGAGTCTCTTGATGTTTTAGGCCTTTAGTGCCCCAGTCAGATGTCCAACCACCCTGCCCCAGGTGCCTTTTAACCTTTTGTGATATTGTGGCTAGAACCCAGAGCTTCATGTCTACTAGTCAAGCACCAACTAACCATCCCTCCCAGGGCCCACTCTGTCTTTGAGCCAACTTCTTTTGCTCCTGCATCCAACACCTATTGATGCTCTACTAACCTCTGAGTGTGACTAGATGCAGAGCCTGGGAACTGATCTTTCTTCTATCCCCTCCTCACTTCCCAGTCCGTAAGATCTGACTAGAGACACATGTCAGCACAATATTTGGTCTATTAATTTAAATAACAACAACACAACATCTAATTAGTTGTGGGGGTTTTGCCTGTTTATTTGTTTGCTTGTGTTTTCTGACAGGTGTCATATAACCAGACCATCCTTGAGATTGATATGTAGCTGAAGATGATCTTGAACCCCTAATTCTCCTGCCTCTACTTCCCATGGGTTGAGATTACAGACATGTACCACTACACTTTATGGCAGGGATCTAACCCAGGTCCTTGTGCATGCTATGCTGGTGGTTGCACAACCAAATTACATACCAGTACTGCTAATGGACTTTTTCTTGTCATTTGATATACATAACACCAACCTGTCTATCATGTGCCTTTTGTAAGGTAATGGGAATACTGCTAGCTCTACAGTCCCGACACTTGATGCCATAAACCCTCCAACGTGAGGAAGCAGAAGAGAATGGTAAGACAAGACCCAAGGCAGAGGTATGGACCATCTTTCAAAGCAGACCCACCTCGCCCAGCCTCATCTCAGAGCATCACTTCCTCTGAACTCTCTCTACTTCCTGTGCCTCGTTACTTTACTGAAGACTTTGGCACCTAGCTTGCAGTTTTCACCCAACTCCAACTCCACTGAAGTAGAAGGAATTAGCTTGCAGTACCTTGATGTTTCAGCTCTGTGGCCTTCAGACCTTCCAATTCAAATAGTGTTTCTCAGGACTACATCTTGGACCCTGTGTCATCCATTTGGTGTCCCTACGCTGTGGCCACAACTGCCTCTGCCTCCAAACACAATCACCCAACAAGTCCAGCTTGTTCCAGTTCCCTGGCAACATCACAACCATCAATCCGTTGATTCTGCTTCCTCCTGTATCCCCAGCCTCTCTGATTCAGATTTCTGGCCCAGAATTTAGACACCTTTACAAACATCCCTAACACACCATGCTTGTTTTCCCATAACCATCCTTGGCTTCTCTCTTCATCTCATCCTCTGCATCCCACCAATCACCAGACTCTAGTATCTTCCAAGCTGCACTGCCCACCTTTGTCCAGGTCACCTCTACACTGCTGTCCTGGACAATGGCAAACCTTTCACTGTGCCTCTGCCTCTACCCTCCTCTGTAATTAGTTCTCCCATATAGGAGCCTCTGCATTTTAAAATGCATTTTGCATCGATGGAGTTTTTCTTCTGCTCAAAACCCAACCTTCAAAATGGTCTCTTGGTTCCTTTGTAAGACCTGGAGGTTCACAGTGTGGCCCCCGCTGACGCCTCTGGCCACACTCTGTACCATCTCCAGCTCAAACTCTACTCTTTATCCACAAAGTTCCTGAAACACTTCACACTCTATTCTGAGACCAGCTGCGCAGAGGGTGGAAGAAAGGCCTGGAGCAGAAGAGAGTGTAATCCAGTCCTGCTCCCTTGCTGGGTAACACTGGGTTCTTCGAAAAGAGTTAAGTTTTTCTTGTCTAGTTGCCTTATCTGCAACGATGTTTTTCTTCTCCCCAGAAGAGAAGAGAAAATGCTGAGCTCACATTGAGAAGGAAGGGTCTTGCAGACATCCCCATGCACCCCGATAATTCTAAGACTAATACCTGTAAATGTTATTTGAATAGCGTATTTGCTTGTTTTATGTGTATGTGTGTGTGTGTGTGCCTGCATAAGTTCATGTGTACCTGTGAGCACAGTACAGGTATGTAAAGAGGCCAGAAGAGGATGTCTGATCCCTGGAAGCAGAGCTATAACTGACAGTAAACTGCCTAATGGAAGTGCTGGGACCAAACCTGGTTTTCTCTGCCAGAGCAGCAAGGCCTCTTAATCAGAGTCATCTCTTTAGACCCCAGGAAATGCCGTACATCATGTGCCAAGCCAAACACTTGATATGCAGTTCATTGACTTGGCGCAAAAACCCCATCAAGTAAGTGCCACCATCATTTCATAAGAAAACAGAAAAATCTGAGTCACAAGAAGGTGAGAGTAACTTGAGCAACATCAGACAACTCACTGTGACTGAGAAAGAAAGAAAAGAGATCTGAGAGGAGACCCGATCACTCTGGCTTCTAAGTTCATATTTTGAACTAGTTTGTAATGCTTTGTAATACTGATAAACAGTCAGATGGCCTATCCTACTTGTGTGTGTGTCTCTGTGTGTGTGTTCATCTGTGTGTGTGCATGTGCATGTGTGGAGACCAGAGGTTGACATCAGATGTCTTTTTATATCAGCTCTCTATCTTACTCTTTTGAGTTGGTGTCTCACTGAACTTGAAGTTTGCTGACTCAACTAGATTAGCTGCTAGCTCTACAGATCACTGTCCCTGTGGCTGTCCAACTCTGGGATCGTAATTAGATGTGCCCCACCATGCCTGGATTTTTTTCCCCAAGGGTGCTGGGAATCCTAACTGAGGTCCTTCTGCATGAATGGCAAGCACTTTACTGCTTGAGCCATCTCCCAATCATGACAAACCATTTTAAGAAATACTTTTGGAAAACCGAGGTACAAGATTTAGCATTTCTGAAGAGTCTTGGATTAAATAATGCTCTCGCAAACTGAGAACTAACTCACCTTGCCAAACTATAAGACCCAGCTTCAAAACACAGGATCTTCCAAGAGAACTACAAACAAACTCCAAGCACACCTCCACCCTGAGTGTCTGGGGTTCCCATCTGACCTGCACCAATACATCTGTCTGTGTTTCCTTGGTTCTTGGTACCTATATCTTGGCATGAGTGTCTGGATGATGCGGTATCTTCCCTTCCCACAGGCTATAGCAACTACGAAAATTTTTCCGCCAAACTGCAACACAGCTATGGCAGCTAGCTAGTGTTGGTTGAAGGTGAAGGAGTGTGAAGCATCTTGTTGACCCACTAACAAGGAGAACACCGCACACACGGCCAGACTCTTGTTGAGCTTCAAGTGAGCAGAGAGTGGGTATCAGGAAGGAGCGTCACTCACTGACCCATCACTCACCCACTCCACAATTTAAGTGACTACCAAGCACTTAGCATCACTTTTGGGTATAGCCATTTCCAAGGATGCATGAGACAAATTCTCCACTTCAAAACCCTCATAGCCTAGTGGGGGGAGATAAGAAATGTATAATTAAAACATGAACATTATGACGGCAGTGGAAGGATCCAGGAAGACAGTTCAGTGGGGAAACCTCTTGCTCTGCAAGCATGAGAACCTGAGCTCAGATTTCCAGCAGCCATATGAAAGCCAGACCTGGCAATGAACATCTGTAACCCCAATGCACATCTGTAACCCCAATGCACATCTGTAACCCCAATGCACATCTGTAACCCCAGTGTCGGAGTGGGTGGGTGAGACAGGTGGACACCCCCGGAGCTGGCTGTCCAGCCAGTATAACTGAAACAGTGAGTTCTAGGGACACCTCATCTCAGAAAAATAAGGTGAAGAGCAATAGAGTAAGACAGGGGACATTGACCACTGACACACTGATCTCCACATGTACACAGAGGATTGAGAGCCCTGACACACACATATGCACCCACATGCATCACCACACACAAACACACACACACACACAACTGTAGAAAAGCAAAGTGTCAATACCAGCCAGGACTATGAGGACTGGGGTTGTAGCTAGGCGGCAGAGCTTTGGTTGAGCATCCTAGGGGTCTGGTTCTGTCTCAGCACTGAAAACACAAGAGTATAAGGCATCATGAGGAGTGACTAGTGACTCTGAGAGAGTTTCACTTCGCCTCTCTGAGCCAGTCTGCACAACAGGTCGAAACGACTATCTCGATGGGTTTCTGTGAGAAGCTGTGGGGACGGTACACATGAAAGTGCTTCCCAGATGAAAGAGTTTATTACTGCCTGATGGGTTCTGAAAATTAAAAGAGGATTCCAAAATCCAGAGTCTCATCACGATTGTTTCACGGGGAATAAGACAATTATTTTAAATGCTTGAAAGCGAGTAACAGGCTGGATGATTCCACTGTCTGGAATGTCTGCCTTTCCCTCGACGTCTGAACGGCTCATTTCCACATCCTCTAACCCCTTTCCCCAAGTGTCTTTCTCTCCACAGAGTCCATCCATCCTGCACATCTTATTTATTACTACAAAGCTGTCTCTGGCTCTGCACCTCTGCCCTCCAGATCACTGTAATCCTCATCTGATCTCACTGTTCCCTGGTATGTGTTACCGTCTGACATACTCAGTAATTCGCCCTTTTTATAGTTTACCATTTGTCTCCTTCCAGTAGAATATAAGTTCCAGGAAGGCAGAGATCTTTGCTATGGTTGTGGATGTATTTGCAACACAGGAGGTATTCAATAATGCTAGTTAGATGAGAGAATAAAAAAACAAAATTCATGTCTCATGGCTACCATAGCAAAAGATACCCAGAGAAAAGGGATTCAGGAACAGAGAACGTAAAAACCAAAGTAGGTCTGAAGAGATGATGGTGGAGGGGATTCGTGGCCATGGTGTGCAAAACGCAAGCTTCCAATCTTTAGACTAACACAAGCAGAGGGGCTACTTGGGAAGCTTATAAAGGTCAGGCCATTTTTATGCAGCAGGCAGTGATAGACCCCATGCCATTTCAGAAGACAAACTGGCATAACCATAGAGAATAATTTCTCACTGTGTATCTGTTATCTGTTGTTGCATAACCAATTGTCCCAGAGCTTAGCAGGTTAGAATAACAAATACATTGCCTTGTAGATTCCAAATAATGCAGTGTATTTCATTTGTATTTTAATAAATAAAAGTTGCCTGAAGTTCAGAAAGTAAAACAGCTGTTCCGATTAGTCTTACAGACCAGGCAGTGGTGACACACACCTTTAATCCCAGTAGCCACATTAGTTTGCCATAGAAACCAGGTGGTAGTAGTGCATGCCTTTAATCCCAGCACTAGAGAGGAATATAAGACGGGGAGACAGTTCTCACACACAGTCTCACTCTGAGATTCCAGGAGGCAGGAGCGCCATTTTGGCCTGAAGTAGTGGCTGGCTGTTTTGTTTTTCTGACCTTCAAGTTGAACCCCAATTTCCATCTCTGGGTTTTTATTAATTGTGCTCTGTGGTCAGGAATATAGACTGTTCAGTTGGTTCTGGCTCAGTCTTTTCAAAGGTTCTGGTGACAACATTTGCTATTGTCACTTGAAGGCTCATTTGGAGAGGGAAGACCTTCTTCTAAGACAGTTCACCTCATGGCTGAAACTTTAGTTCCTTGCCATTTAGATAGATCTTTCCAGAGGGTTCCTGGTGTACCCTTTTGACATTTTCTAGTTCTCCCCAGAAAAGCAACCCAAGAAAGAACCTGGTAGAAGCTGGGATCCTTTTTGAATTTTTCTTTAGAAATCACATTCTCTCCATTAGGCCTTCTCCTGTTGGCTCACCGGTGTTCCCTGCTCATGGATATATTGATCACATGAGAACATGAACGCCAGGAGGTGGAAAGACCGAGGGCCACCCAAAACATTGGTTACCATGGATTGTACCTAAGGAAGCTGCCAGAATGATTGGAGGCCACTGACATTACCAGTTTCCCCAGCTACCTAGAGAACACTGACCAGAGACGTGTTATCTCCTACCCAGAGTCATATCAGGCATCTGGCTAAATATATCACTAAAGAAAATCTGAGTATCAAAGCTTGGATCTACCTCGGAGTTCCTTGTATCATTTTCTTAGGCCCTGAATGCTATTTTCTGCTTATCAATACTTCTTTTGTTGGACCTGCTGTAAATGAAATGAAAGATCTGAAGATGCTCAGAATCTAAAAGAGGAACAACTGAGGATGTTGACCTGGGAATCTGCACCACACCCTCCAAAATCTCTTCCCATCCATCCCTGAGAAGCAAGCACATGTAATCAGCCCATAACTACATCACATACAAGAGTCCTTCCCACAGAAAGATTCGTAGACGAATGAAAAGGCCTGAGAGGATAAGTCGGTTTCTGAATTGGAAAGCATCGCCACCAGAGGCTATCAAATGGCACTTCTTTCTCAGGCAGGACTGTGCTTCATCCAATACATGAGTGGCATTTTTTCTGTTACTAACATCCCCAGAAGATGCAAAGTATATGGGTTGGATTTCTATTGGGGGGAGTGAGACTGTTTTTGTTGCTGTTCGGGTTGTGTGTGTGTGTGTATGTTTTGTATATTGCTGGTATATATGTTCATGTGTGCAGGTACAGATGTCAGAGAAGATATGGTGGGGAGAGGCTCTTGCTCTGTTGTGCTCTGCCTTATTCCCTGGAGATGGAATTTCTTACCAAATGCAGGCTAGAATCCAGAAAATCTGAGCCATACTCCTGTCTGTGCCCACTCCATGCTAATGGGATTATAAAAGCACCTGACCATTTCCAGTTTTTTACATGAGCTTTAGAATTCAAACTCAGATCCTCCTGCCTGCTCAGGGAACACTCAACCACTGAGCGTCTCTTCAGCCCTTCTCTCTTATCTTAAATCAAAAGTGACCTTTCTCAGACTGCTTACTGCACCACACATCTCGGCCAGTCAGGAAGGATCAACCACAAGGTAGCAGGTGAAGGACTTGGGGTGGTTGGGGGTGGTGAGGCCACGTAAAGCCATCACGAGGAGGGTTGACACCTCCTCCTGGCTTGTGTGGGGTGGTATGGGAGCTCGACAGAGCCCAACTCACAGGGGTAACAAGTAACTCAAAACCCTCTCCCTTGGGGTGAGTCTCAAGTGCCAGCCAAATAATTTTGGTAATGATAAATGCAGAGCATAAGAACCAAGTGTAGGCTTGAATTCTGTGGAAGTCTTAGGAATGTCATTTCAGAGATGTAAAATCAGCTTGTGAATTGGGGGGAAGGTAGTTAGCAGTAGCAGTCCCCACAGTGAGCACCCAGAGATTGCTAAACAGGGTTTAGCAAATGTCAATTTTCGATTTTCAAAAATTCAAAAGAATAAATAATTAAAGCATTTTCAATGCCTTATTCTGCCTGTTACCTTTGGTCATTATCACCAAGCAGTATTAGCATTGACATCCATACATATAGAAACCCAGGATAATAGATATTAATCAGTCTGCCTCTAATCACAAAGCAAAAAAGCGTCAATGTTAAACTCCATTCGACTCCTCTGAGGTCAGAGTCCGTAGGCTTACCTGCTACCCTAAGCTGTTTTAAGGGGTTAAATCAGGAGCTTGCTGGTACACATCATCCATGAACCACGTGATGAGATTCAAAAGCTAGAAACCTAGCATCTTTCTAGGTAAATATAATTTTTCTCTCAGTTTAATAGAGTCTTTGGTGCTTCTGAATTCTGGGGCAATTTAAATGTGTTAGGAAGCATATTGACTCCCTTATTTTGAACCTGGAGAGACTCACGAGCAGGTTAGACACTCTAATCAATGATAATCCAGACCTCTCCTGTCTCTGCCAACCAGAAAAGCAGCAATCATCTAGTCCTGAGAGGCTCTCAGGAGTTTCCTTCTATTGGTTGGACCACCCACTCCTATCTATTTATCTATTGAGTCCGGGAGACCAGTGACTATTCAATCCAGGTGTCTATTATAAGAAATCAACAAGCAGATATGAATATCGACACGAGTTTGTTTTTATTCCTTAGACAGACTGAGTCACTCGGATGTGGGAAAGAAGGCCACATCACCAAGCTTCAGTTCAGCTTGAGAGATGTCCTATCCACTCCTCATCCCTTGCTCCCCCCCTCTGATGTGAAAGGCTTGGAAGACTGTTTTGCATTCATTCTGTCCCTGCCTCCTGCACCTAGGATTTTGTTGCTCGCTGAGGTACGTTCCTGGCGCATTGCATCCAAAGGAGGTCAGAGCGGGGACGAAGCAATACTTCTCAGCTGGTCCCAAATTTAAGAAGCCACAAGGTAATTCCATGCATCTTCTCCTTCCCTGGTAACATTTCCAAAATCTATGCGCACTTCATTTATTAAAGAAGACTATCCAGACTGAAGAGATGGCTCAGTAGTTAAGAGCATTTGCTGTACAAGCATCAGGACCTGAGTTTACATCTCCAGGGCCCACATAAAATCCAGTCATATCCATGCACACCAATAACCCCGGCACAGGAGGGATGGAGGAGGAACCAGCCAGTCTAGCTGAAAAAGGCAAGCTCCAGTTTCTGTGAGAGACCCTGTTTTGAGGGAATCAGGCAGAAGGTGATTAAGTAGAGCACCTACATCCTCCTCCAGTCTCTGCACATGCGTGCAAGAGCACATGAACAAACACACATTTCTCTTTCCCTCTCCCCACCTCCCCATACATGAAAGAAATAGAAGACTTATCCCCATCCCCATTCTTTTCCCTTTCTCATTATTTATGCCACTTACGTAAGTCAGCAAGGTCTATTATTTAACCATCACACCGCCTGGCCTTAAATCTCCACCCCACACCTTTGCTGTGTGACCTTGTTCGAGCCACTTATTTCTCTAAGGACATGCATATTTCTCTGCCAAAGAGGGATAACGAGGAACCATTTCTAGAGCTCTTATGAGATGGTGAGTTGAAATGGAAAACACCTGTCCAGTGTTGAGCACAATGCCCTGCCCTCAGCAAGGGAGGGCTGAGTTTTGGATGCTGTGGTGATGAGGCCAGAAGTGGAGGGAGGGTTGCTGATGAGCAGACCCACTTGTCATAAGCAAACATTCGAAAGAAACTTGTGAGTGAGGAGGCTCTTTCCCAGACCAAGGGTTCCCAAGGAACTGCTCGTGATGCTGCTGCCTGGGGTAGCAGGAAGGAACTGAGGCAATTATACAGTATGCAACAGAAATAATTTCATTTCTAATGCCTTTCCCCTGCTGGGCCACTTTAGACCCAAATAATAACAACAAGGCAGAGGCAGGAACAAGCGGGGCAGGCACGTTCTGAAGGAGCTCAGTGATGAATAGACGGGACCCCAGGACTCATTTTGTCCTCCAGACATCTACAGTGGAGAGTCCCTGGGGCCACAGCTGCAGTTCTATGCTGATAGGCAGTGCCTTGAGCCACTGGAGGCTAAAGCCTCTCCGTGAGAACAAGCTGACATCATTCCAGGGCTCCAGGGAAGTCAGAGGTCCTCCCTTCTCTTTTTACCTGGGCAGACAGCAGACTTCCCTCTTCACCTCCTTGGAAAAGTGGAAGTCCTTTGAAGATACCCTAAAATTATAGCAACATTGCCCATATAACCTGAAACTGATGCCTGTATTCAGTGTATTCTTATACCAGCCTATTGTGAGAGCCCCCACAAGCAGGTCTCCTCTGCTCCCACCTTCACACATACACACACACACACACACACACTGCCCCATAGTCTCCAATCAACCTCCAGGTCACTGAGTTGGGGGCATTGCAGCAATATAGCCTCTTCTACCTAGGGGAGTTCGTGGAGTTCCTATGCCCCGGTGACTCATCTCTGGCTCCTCCCTGTACACTGGAGACAACAAGAGCCTTGACTCCTCTGAAGAAGGCCATCTCTGTGTCTCCTAGGGAAAGAATGAAATATTCTCTCCCAGGAGCAGCATGCCTACCAAGGGTGTCAATTTAACCCATTTGTCAGACTAAGGCAAAAGGGACAAAATGAAGCAAAACCTGTTATCCAACAGGCAAGTTTCTCTCCTTTCTCTGGACTCCTCTGTAAACTGAGTGTCTGAATCTTATAGCTTTATTTCTCCTACATTCTAACACACTGACAAGCTATTTACCAAGCCTATGTGCTTAGATAATATGACTCTATTGTGTCTTTTAAATAAGAAAAAAATCAATTACACCAATGATGGGGAGAAGTGAAAGGCAGGGAATATTCACACTGGACTCCAGCACTCTTTGAGGTATTAAAAAGTACAGCAATAACATCAGTCTACAACCCAGACTTGGTGAGTAAACAGCTTCCACAACCCCAGTCTCTCTATAAATTATCATGGAAATCTGGAGGGATGCATATGCCCAAAGGCAAGCCATGGCTACTCCCAGGGCCATAAGATACCTTTTGTGGATAAAAGGGAGGGAACATGATACACTTGCTTAGCAGTTAACTAAGTGGTAACACACAGAGACGCAGAGGAGAGTTACTGATGAGGAGCTAACCCAAATTATTTCTTTTCTAGTGTCTGTGGCTTTCATACATTTCCTATGTACCCAGAGGGTCCTTGTTAGAGCATCCAGTAAGATTGAAATGTTTGGTAAATAAGTCAAACCAGAGAGTCCAGGAACTAAAAACTTGACACCACTCTTTTGGGAGAGAGTAATAGGAGAGAAGCTCAGTACTGGGGAACTGTTGCCCTCTTAGGCTACAAGGTCACTCAGCATGACCTCCAAGGAGCCCAAAGAATCTAAAGTTCTATAAATGTTATCTGAGAGAAATATGAATGACTGGGCCATATTCTGAGTTTTCTCCAAGACCTAAAACCTTACAAAAGAGTGAATGTCTGATAGCAACCAGATTTTGAGAGATTCTGCCAATGTGGCTTCAAAAGAATCTCAGCTTGGATTCTCCATAACCTGTGAAGGTGGAAAAAACACCTTCTTTGCTCTAGTTTTGTAGCTGTTGACCCCAAAGGAAAGAGGGAAGAGAAGATCAGAAAGGATGAGTCTCCAGACGGGGGGCTTGGCTCAAGGATGCCTAATCATATGTCATACTCATCCCACAGGCTCATGTGTGCATGAATGCTTGCACGCACACACACACACACACACACACACACAGAGAGAGAGGGAGAGAGAGAGAGAGAGAGACCCATATACAGACACTGTGTGACTTTCACAGTCACACTTCTTAATATCATAGTGCAGCTTTCAGTAATAGGGGAGATGGAGACAGCTCTCTCCAGGCAAAGTCCGTGTGTCTTTTTCCCCCCTTGTCCTTGTTTCTCAGAGAACAGTGTGACATGAGACCCGTTTGGCCTCAGCAGATTGATCCTGAAAATATTTAAAGCAGTCTTTTTTTATGAGACTCTGAGCTCCCCTCCACTTTCCCTGGTATCAGAAGAGGAGCCAATGAGTTTCTCTCACGTTGAGGCTTCTCTAAATTATTCTCAAGATTACATTTGCATGTTATAAACAGAAATAATCCAGCTCGGAAGGTAGAAGACTGATGGCTGATTCATCCCCACAAACCTTCCAGTTTATGGAACAAAGACTCAAATCAGTGGCGTTAAGGAGTCACTGCCAAGAGAGCATGAGTGGCTACCAGCCTTGGGAAGTGACGTGCTACTGGGCAGAACTAATCATGCCTTGGCATTTCAAGAGCAGTTGTGCTAGCAGGAAAGACCATCACCCACAAGAGGGAAAAAGTAGGAGGCACTCATTAGGTTGGCCTCCAGAGAAAGATAATATTTACATGGGGCCATCTGCACCTATATCGGTGACTCTTAGGAAGGAAAAAAAATCATTTGAGAAAAATCAAAGCCTGGAGAATAGGAAATTGGATTGCACCTTTGCTGCCAGCAAAGAGACTGAATTAGGTAGATGGTTTTTCCACCCCCAGGCCCATGTCTGAAGAATTTAACATGAACTTTAGGAGAGAGTGGGATAAATGAGAGATAATTTTTAATGGATAATTTGTATCTATTAAAAATGTCCACATAGACTCTCTTAGAAGTCTGAGCTTTCGTGAGAGGTGATTACCCTGAAGCATGGATACACACACACACACACACACACACACACACACATATATCACCCAGATCCCTGTTAAAACATAACTTCATGGGCCTTGGCTTTAGATTTTAATTCAGGATCTTATTTGGAAAAGAAGCAAAAACATGCATTTTTAACCATCTTCCTAGATGATTCAGATGCAAAGTTCTTCTTTGCAATCCCTCAGGGAAATGCTGCCTAGGACCTCTACAGCAGATCAGAATCTTTGTGTTCCAGGCAAAGACAGTTGATGGAATCAGATTATTCTTTAGGCAACCAAAACTGAGAAATGCTGGGGATGTAGCTCAATAGCAGGATCACTGCTTAGTGTCCATAGGACCCTGGGATTAATCCCTGGCTCCACTAACAAGCAAGAAGATCACATCTGGGAGGTCCCTACGTATTTCTGGTTCTTACCCTCTCAAATCTCTTTCCTGTTCCACATCTGAGCTCAGAGATATTATCAAAGCCCACAGAAAACAAATTTGTAGTGCATTTGTGAATATGAAACAGCAAAGCCCAAAGCTGAGACCCAACAAATCAGCTTCCCGATTCTCTTGAAGTAGATTGGATTCACTTAGGCCGTTCTCTGGACACCCTCATCAAACAGCGGCACATGGGAAAGATGAAAAGAAAGCTTGCTCAAGTGGCCCTAATGCGGCAGGATGAATCAAGTATAAACACAGTATTTGCATCTGAAGCAGAGGTTGGGGGCAACGCTGAACATCTAGTTCCCCAGGAGAGGAGCAAGTATTAGCCTAAAAGGTTTGTAGCCTGATCAGAAGCTGTAAAGGGCTTGTATGTACAGAAGGACCTAGAGAGGGAGTCCACAAACTGGCTAGTGCCTCATCCAACCTCAGGAGCCCCAGAACAGAAAGTAGCAGGACACCCAGTTAGGAAAGGATGAGTTGCTCAGGCAGCTTCCCTGTGACTGAGAACAAGGGCCTATCCCCAGGGAGCTGCAGTGCTGTGCCTTGTGTCCATGGCAAAGCCTGTTGTGTAGATGGCAACGCGCTCTCTTACCTCTGCTCCTCAAGAGGAACCTCACAGGCTGCCCGCTGCCAAAACGGATGGATGGGGAAGTGTTCTGCTTGACATTTAGAGAAGAAGCTCCTCATCTCCGCATGGGGACCTAGCGGGGCTCTTGATCCATTCCAGAGCTGGACACTCACCCTCTGCCACTGTCCCCCGCCCCCACAGTCACCTGCACTCCCAGGGGGGAAAAGGGTCTGAAATCCCGGGCTTTCTTCCGGAGTGGGTAACAGAGAAATGAACAGAGAGCAGAGATTCAGCACCAAGGACAGCGGAAGCCTAACTCTGGAAGGCTGCTCTTGGAAGTCGCCTCTCCATCATCCTTGGCTTTTGCCCTTTGAAAAGTCTCAGGTTGCACCAACAACAGACATGCTCAAAGCCCTTCTTCCTTTAGGGTGGTGGGAAACTCTGATGCGGGGCCTGGGGTCCTACGGAGGACAATGTCCTACCAAAACCCTTGAGGATCAGCCACCCTCCGAAGCCGCGGCTAAGGGATAAGGACTCCTACCCAGGTAGAGCAAAGGATGCCAAGGAGGAAGAAGAAGCGGGTGGCATCCGCCGAGGTCCCAATGCCTGGGGAGCAATCTGCCCGACGGAGACTCAGAGGAAAGGGTGCTCCAGGACAAGCGGCGCTAGAGTGGTCTGAAAAACTTCTGTTCCCGGCCGCTCAGCTCTGGTCTCTGCCTCTCCTCTCCTTACAATCCTTGCAGAGGCCATGGGCGGTTTGTCGCTCCATCCTTCAGGTGCTTACCTTCAAGCCATAGGGCGCCCGGGAGCAGAGACGGCACCGGCTGCTCGACGCTTCCGGCTCCCGCCGCATCCACGCACGGCCGCCCCTCCGGCAGCCGTCCGGGGCCGCCGGTCCCCTCTGCGGGTCCCTCAGCTCCCGGCCCCGCCGCGCCGTTCAGATCCCCGGCGGGCAGCCGCTCGGCCGGCTCGGGCCCGCGGGGAACAGTGGACGGGCCGCGGCGGGGCAGGGTGGGGCAGGGCGGGAGGGTGGGAGCGCAGCGCGGGGAACCAGGAGCGGAGGCGGGCTGGTGGCACTGTGTGAGAGAGGCGACCAGCTCCGGCACTGAGACTGGACAGCTCCACGGAGCCAGAGCGCTGTGAGCGCGAGAGGAGGGGGCGGGGCCGCCCCGGCCACGAGGATCCTGGAGCCCCGCCCATGAGACAGGCCTCACCCACCCAGGGCCTGTAGAGTGCAATCTCTACACTGTCGGGCCTGGGGAAGGAACGGAAGAGAACTGAGACAGCGCATTCATCCATGGCTTTGGGTAGAGGACAGCCTGCGCTCTGGACTGCCCACTAGTATCCCCCTACACTCATCAAGTAATACCCTATCCATCTAAACCTATTCTGGCACAGCATTCTCAACACCAGCCTTTAAGGAGTCGGGGCCAAGAGCTGGGCTAGACACTACCAGTGGTACATCAAGTCTTTGAAGGAGAAATAGATTCTGGAAGGTCGTCCAGGGTCTGTGTACAGACCTCAGGTCCAAAAATTCATAACAGTTAGTCTTGTTTCTGTTTTCCCAGAGGAAGACCTAGGCAGAGCTGATTTAAGACAGAAACTATAAAGAAAGAAGTCCCTGGACATTCCAGCTCACCCTTGTCTCTGCACTGAGGTGCGTATTCAGGACAGCAGGAGGAGAAGGGGAAAGAGACACGGTCTTCTTGGGCCCTTCCCGGGGTCATTTCCCACCCAGGGAACCTACTGCCCTTTCCTTCCTCTCTCTTTCACATCTTTTTCATGCAGCTGGTGCTGTCTGTCCTGCTTCCATTGGCCTCTGTGTCAGATTTAGAAGTCACAAAGAAGGACAAAGCCAGGTCCCTATTCTCACGTGGGATCAATTCACCAGAGTAGAGAATTCCACGAAAATACTTGGGCTTACACAGGTGCTGTGCAACACCAACATGGAGAACTCAAGAGAAAATGAGAATTCAAGGGCCGTTGCAAGTCCCCGAGGAGAAGGTGGCGCAGAATTCCAACAACAGCACAGAGGACTGTCCGCATGTAGCAGAAAGTTGGCCCTACACTTAGCTACAAAGAAGAGAGTTCTTCCATTGACTCACACGATCCAGAAAACTGGGATTGGAAAAAGACCTTGGTATGCAACTTATCCCTGTTTGGTTTGGAAGAGGAGAACTGTAGTCCAGAGAGAAGGTGTGCCCTTCCAAACCCCATGGGGACTGAGCAGAGGAACAGTCTCTACCTCCTGAGACGTGGCACATTTTCCTTAGATATGACCTTGTATGGAGGCATTTCAAGGAGGGGAAACCATGAGGAAATGCAATGTTGCCTGTTCTTGGCCCTGTCTGCTATATATGGCTATCGATGAAGACAGAGGAGAGGAAGCTCTGAGTGAACATGATGTACTCTCCCCTGCCCCTGTTCATTATGCTCTGGATCTAGCCTGTTCCCTGATGTTTTTTAAGCTTGGTAGGGAAGTGTTAGTGTAATGGTTTAAATAAAATGCTGCAGGTCCCCAAGTGGCAGCAGTGGACAGTGGGCCATGAGACTACACCACAGGTCCCTGAGCAGCAGCAGGCAGCAGGTCCCAAGACCATGGTGGACCATGAAGGTAGCCAGATCCCAGGCAGGAAGCCTCATTGTGGGTGAGAGACCTAGATGGATAGGTACGCCATGCAGAATGAAGTTGGATATTTATTTAGTGGGTTATGAAAGGGAAAGGGAGAAGAGCAGAAAGACACAGAGAGAGAGGGGGAAGGAGAGAAGTGGGAAGAAGGGAGATACAGAAGCTGCCTCTGAGAGAGAGAGAGAGAGAGAGAGAGAGAGAGAGAGAACTCAGGCTGAAAGCTGAAGATCAGCTTGCCTCAGCTGATGGGGGAGGGAGTAGGAGTGGCTTGTCTCTTAAAGGGACAGGCCAGACACTTACATCCCCATCTCTTTTTTATAACAAAAAGGCAGGAGGTTAGGCACAATAGGTTAAAGGAATTGGGGCAGCAGATTCTCAAGACTGCTTCTTGCTTATTTGTGAGTGTCATCTTGGGGGTGGGAGAGGCAGACCTGAGAAAGCTGTGTGCTGGTCACATGCTGGGGTATCTGGTTTCTTTGTTCCTGTCTGGTGTTTGTGGTATGGAAATGTCTGGTGTTTCTTATACCTGTTTAAGGTATTGGCAAACAGAGGACAAAGTTAAGTTTAGGGGAAAAAAAATTAGGACCAGAGAATCGAGAGGCATGTATCTGACCTGTTTAAGGTGGATCCTTTAATTTGGCTCCCTGGAACTCACAAGAATTCCTTGGATTTGTGAAAACAGAAGTTTGAGACAGCAGCAGAATGATTGTGACAGATGTTTTTGCACAATGAAAAGTACTTTTAAGACTATGGAAGGCAGTGTAAGAGAGAAATTTCCTAGTGTGTATTTGTCCTCACTCCTTTATAACTTGTAGGTATATACCTTAATAACTTGTATTTGCATTTTGCTGAAATTTGTTTGGTGAGGTTTTCCTTTTAAATAACAAAACCTCTCAGCTTTCAAGCTGCATTAGAGATTTTTGATAAGGATAAAATTTTACTTGCGCTATTGATTTTTAAATGACAGAGAACTTACTTGGTTGGACCTAGAGCTACGCCTCAGGTCTCCATGGTCACTGAGGGTCATATTTGCCTTTTGCTGTTTAGTGCAGGGCCTGCCAGGCTCTAGAAAATCCTGTGAACTAAGAAATCTGTAGGAAGACAAGCCTACCTTGACCTGAGCAGCTAGGCTGTCGATTCAGCGATTCTGTCCACATCTGGAAATGTTCAGTTTAGATGAAAGGCAGTTTTCCCCAGTGGTCAGCACTTGGCAGTTGAAACAAAGTGCAGATGGACATTGTTGTGTGCCCATTTGTCTTCTGTCTTCTTTGTAGGAAATAGAATGCTGCTGCTAGGAGCCAACCTGTCTCTTTTTGTTATGAAAAGCCTTTTAATAATAATTAAATATTTACATGCCATATTCCCCAGATCTCTGAGCAGTTGAGGGCTGTTTATCAGGTATAGATGAGTTGTAACTACAGCATAGAATCTGCCTGGGGAGCTGAGTCTAAGTTTGACTGTACTGGCTAAACTTAACAGGTAAAGCAGGGTTGAATTAAATATAAAGTATATTTGTAAGAGACTTAAAAGTACCTACCAGTTTAAAACATGAGACATTGTTTTTGTAGTCTGAAATGAGATACAATGAATAGACAATTATAACATTTAACAGTAAACATAGGTGCATTTAAGTTACATGTATGAACATACACATACAGAGTGAACAGGAATTGGGTGAAGTGGATATTCTTGGTGGGCCCTACCAAAAGTCATGCCACTGCACAAAACACACATGTAACAGAGTCAGCAAGAGGAATTTAAAGACAAAAACATAAGTAAACTGGGGGGACCAGGCAGGGTATACTTCAGTAAAGATGGCGGGACTTGGTCACCTGACCTGGTTCACAGTTAATATGACAGTGAAGTCATCTGACCTCAGTTAAGATAGCAGTAAGGTCACCTGATCTCAGTCAAAATGGTGGTGGTCACATGTTGTATGGAAAAACTATGTTTCTTAAACCGCGGAAGTTTTAAACATAATAACAAGAGAGACCTAGAGGCATGATCTGCCCTGCTGCCGAGGTGCCATACCACAAGTCGTGGCAGAGAGCAAAAGCTGGAATTGAAAACAGCTGCCTCATGGATCCGACCAATCTTGTTGACAGCAGTAGCAGTAGCAGGGACCGTTTGAGGAGGTGGAGCCAGTGGAGCCTGTAGGACCTCAGCAGAGTGAGGCATTATTACACCATAGTGGAAAACGTGAAAACCTGCAGAAATGGCAACACCACAAGGCTCATAGGGGGATGTCTCCCCTCTATAGGCAGGGTGTATAATGGCAGCAAACACTGCAGAGCTTGTAGAAGAGTGTCCTCTCTCTACAGATAAGGTGTTAAAGCCTGACTGGCTCCAGTCTGGGTGATTTGGAAGCCAGAGAGGTTAGAGGCTGCTCTGAGCAGTCTCTCATGGTGGGGACCACTGATGAATGGTCCAAAAGAAAAGAAAACAGAAGAAAGAAAAACCTGAGAGACCCTGGGCCCCCAGTTGAATGTACCACAGATCGTGGGCAGTGCTAATATGGGAGGACTGACCCTGGGTTGGCCAGTCACGTTTTTAGCTATGGAAAGCAGCAAAGGGCTCAACCATAGCTGTTAAGGTTGTAATGGGAGCTAGAAGGGGAAACTCACCACCAAAGCTGCTCATGTGCATAGAGTGCTCAGGCATATGGAACACATGGTTGTTGTAGAAAAATATATCCGGTTCCAGATCCCGACCCTGGGAGAGGGGTGGGAGGACCTACCAAATATGACAGCACCAATGTAATGGTTTAAATAAAATGCTGCAGGTCCCCCAGTGGTGGCAGTGGGCAGCAGGCCATGAGACCATGCCACAGGTCCCTGAGCAGTGGCAGGCAGCAGGCAGTGGGTCCCAAACCACAGCAGGCCATAGAGGCAGCTGGGTCCCAGGCATGTGCCAGGTGAGAGACTGAGACAGAAAGGCACACCATGCAGAGTAAAGTTGAATATTTATTTAGTGGACTATGGAAGGGAAAGGGAGATGGGGGAAGAGCAGAGAAAAAGGCAGAGAGAGAGGAGAGGAGGGGAGAAGTGGGGAGAAGGGAGAGACATAAGCTGCCTCTTCAAGAGAGAAACAGAAAAGGAACTCAGGCTGGAAGCTGAAGATCAGTTTGCCTTGGTGGACAGGGGAGGGAGTGGGTGTGACTTGTCTCTTAAAGGTACTGGACAGACCATTACAGTTAGGACCACCAGAAACATCAACATGTTTCACATTTGCTTTTAAAGCATTCAAACATTCAAAAATGATATGGTTGGATCCCATTGTTTCATTTGAGCCCTCAGCATGTTCTTAAAATCTACTGAAAGAGGGACTTGGTGCTTCTCAACTTACCTCTGTAAGGGATCAGCCTCGAATAAAATGCTTCTTGCCAGGGTAGAGGTATGGGGATTTAGAAAATATTAGTAAAGAATAGAAAGACACAAATGAAAATAATAAAATGGAAAAACATAGAATAGTATCAGGAGAGAGTTCCAGTGAGTACTGAAATTAGCCCATGTTTAATTTCCAACTCTTTTAAATACCCCTGACCCAAAAAGTAGGACTAAGACAAAAAAACTGCATTAACATGATACAAGGAAATGAACAGACCAGTTGAAGGTCACGGGCTACACCCACAGTTAAACATTCTGTTGCTAGAACAAAATAAATCACGCTCAAACCCTAGACCAAAACTTCCTATAAGCAAACCACTGAGTGGAATGCAAAGTTATCTCCTTAAGGGAACTGGACCTTAGTTGGATCCTTAAACTTTTGTTTGAGGTAGGAACACATCTTCTTCTCTATTCCTGAAATACAAGGGCTGGATATTAGCCACACCTGTTGAGAAGCCATAACCTTACAAGAACAGAACTCTCTGGTCTAAATCTAGGTAGGATCTTTGTTTGAGGTAGAAGCACACTAACCTTGAAGGACCTAGAGGTAAGTTCCAACTCTCTAACCTTTGGTCAATGTGTAAATAGGCTCACATTTTTCAGATATCCACACACCTGTATGAAGTTTCATCTAGTCTGGTGTCATGCCTCTGTTATCCAACAGTTAAAAGATGTTGCCTAAATTGTTTAATCTCTCTGGGTCTCAGTGTTCATATCTTTACCCTGGTACACACGATACCTATATCTCTGGAATGCCCTGAGGATAACAGGTGAGCTCTCGACTTAATAAACACTCTGGCTGCTCTTAAGCGGGGAGGTTTGTTTTGCTGTCTGAGGAGACAGAAGCAGGAGCCAGATGATGTCGGTGAAGAGGCCTCCACCCAAAGACACCACACCTCTACCCTGCCTGTTTTATCCACATCCTGCATGGCTGAGTGATTTCATGCTGCCTGTGAGTGAGACGGATGGATCTTTTAGTTTTCAATTAGCAAACGCCTTGCTTTTTAAACAAGCAGTGCAGCAAGCAGATGCTCTGGGTGATTGATGGCAGGGAACATCTGTGGCCAAGCAGTGGCTGTGCACCAGAGACTCCCAGCTTCCCGTGAGGGGGCCCTCTGGAGGTCATCCAGTGCCTCCCTGACCACCAGACTGAGCTGGCTCCAATCCAAGTAGGTCAGGTGGGAACCAGACACCCCTTTTCCTCATATGCTTCCTGGAAAGGGGGGTACAGTAATGGTTTTTCTTAACTCCTTAATTGTGTGCTGCAGAGCTCAGGGGCTAAGATGTTCTATCTCACATGCCTCCTAAATCTTCAGTTTACCTCTACTTTTGTTGTTGGTGTGGGGTTAGATGCATACATTTCTGTGGGCCCGTGCATATGTGTGCCTTGTGAACACCAGAAGTCAATATAAGACGTCTTCATCAACCTTTCTCCACCTTAGTTTTCAAGACAGGGTCTCTCATTGTATTGAAGCTCACCAATCTGGCTAAATTGATCAGCCAGTGATCCACCTGTCTCTGACTCCCCAATGCCTGAGCTGTTGACTTATGCTCTTGAGTGTCCTAGGGGATCTAGGCTAAGGTTCTTATGTCTGTGTTGCAATCACTTTATTGACTGAAATTTCTGTCAAGTCCAAGATCAAGGTGCTGGCAGATTCAGCATCTGGCGTGGGACTGCTTCCTGGGAAGGCTAACAAGGCATGAAAGGCAATCAGCTAGGTCAGAGGATAAAGCAGAGCAACGAACTTGGCCTTATGTGCTTGATGGTGTCTGTCATGATACAGAAACCCTGAGAGAGGTGTCGTGTTCCTAGTTACTAAAGTTACTGAGAGTCACAACCGGCGATGGAAAACCCAAGTGAAGGGAGTGAGGGGAGGGGGGTTTAGACTACTCACTCTGATGCCATAGGCTCTTCCAGAAGGACACAGGTTCAGGGCTCTGTTTGTCACAACACAGGAGAGCAGTTACTGGAGAGCTTTGACAGCTGTGTGTGAAATTCACCCTAACAGACCAATTTCCTTAACAGCAGACTGTAATGGGGCTTTACGCCTCAGTGAGAAATGGACTGTTTGATAGCTCTTACATCCTTCTAACAATAAACAATAAAAAGACAGGCGCGACCCACTTTAAGAAATTCAATTGTACAATTCTTCCCCATTATGAAAGAGATACATTAGAGTGCTGCCACCCATATAGTTATTTCCTTATCTTATGGAAAGGCACCCATGCTCACAGAAATAATATTTTTAACAGATGACTTTTACTTTGTCTTTTATTTATTTGTTTTATTTTTTTGGTGGGGTGTTCCAAATACCTGGACTGGCCTTGAACATTAAATACTAATCCTCTTGCCTCTACCTCCTATGTCCTGATATTATAAAATGTCTGCTTCCACGCATGGTTTTTATAGTGTTTTACACATGGTAGGCAGGTGATCACTCTATAAATTGAACTCCACCCTCAGCGACATTAATAGCCAAAACACGGAGGTGATATCAACATGAATAAATAAACTATAATATGTACACACATGGAATATTATTCAGCTTTTAAAAGGAGGAGTCACACACAAATGATACCACGTGAATGAATTCTGAAGACATTATATTAAATAAAATAATTCACCCACAAGAGGAAAGACACTACCTGATCTAACTGAAGGCACCTAAAGTTACTCACAAAAAGACAGTCACTGCCTGATCTCACTTATACAAGATACCCAAAGAAGTTAATTCACACAGATAGTGGGCTGGGGACAGAGATGAATGGGGAAACTATTTTAAAGGCTCAGGGTTCAATTTTAGAAGGTGAAATAGTTTCAGAGGTGACTGGTGGTGATGGATTCACAAGAGTATGCACGTACTTAATGTCACTGATCTGTACACTTCCATAGTAATGTGTTAGTAAATGTATAGTCATGTAACAATGAATATGTAGGAAGTTGCTTTATATCATGTGGTGGTGTGAATGAGAATGGCTCCTATAGGCTCATGCGTTCTAATATTTGTTCTGGGATGGTGGAACTGTTTGAGAAGGATTGGGATGTATAGCCCTATTGGAGGAGGTGTATCACTGGGGGTTAGGGCAGACTTTGATGTTTCAAATGACCTATGTTTGATGTAGGATTCCCCTCTGTATACTGTGAATACCATTTATTAATAAAGAAACTGGCTTGACCTGATATGGTAGAACACAGCTAGGCAGGGAAAACTAAACTGAATGCTGGGAGAATTAAGGGCAGAATCAAGGAGAAGCCATGGAGCCACCACCAGAGACAGACACACTGAAACCTTGCCTGTCGGCCACAAGCCTCATGATAAAATATAAAATGATGAAAATGAGTTAATTCTAGATGTAAGAGGTAGCTAGCAATATGCTTAAGTAATTGACCAAGCAGTGATTTAATTAATATTTAATTAATACAGTTCCTGTGTGGTTATTTTGGGAGTCTGGGCAGGTGGGAAATGAACAAATGGCCTCCTTGTGACACTATGTTCTCTCTCTCTCTCTCTCTCTCTCTCTCTCTCTCTCTCTCTCTCTCTCTCCTGTCTCCAGTTTGAGGATCAGAGTAAGCTCTCAGTTACTCCTCCAGCACCATAAATGACTACCTACTGCCACGCCACCTACCATGATGGTCATGAACTAAATTTCTGAAATTGCAAGCCCCCAGTAAACTCTTTTTTCAATAAGTTGATTTGGTCATGGTGTCTCATCAGAGCAATAAAAAGTAATAAAGACATCGTGTGTGTGTGTGTGTGTGTGTGTAGGTAGGTAGGTAGGCAGGTACCTATGCGTGTTTATATATGAACGTGGAGTTCAGAGGACAACCTCTGGTATCATTCTCAGGTGCTTCCTACCTTTTAAAATCGATGAATTGATTGATTAAAAATCTCTCAGTTTTACTGGAACTCACTGGTTTGCCAAGCTCAGTTGGCCAGCAAGTGGCAGGAATCTGCCTTGTCTCTGCTTCTCAGCTTTGGCATTATAAGTACATGCTACTGCATCTGGTTTTTATATGTGGGTTATGGAAACAGAGCTTAGGTCCTCATGCTTACATAGCAAATCTTTACTGACTAAGACATGTGTGGGTCTCTGAACACCATAGCCAACAGAGTAACAATCCATGGGAGACAAGAAGGTAGTTCAGTTCAACATGACTCAGTAGCCAGTGTTGGTTCAAACTTTAAGTCTGACCCCAAGTCATTCATTTTAGACATATTTAAGCACAACACAATTTGGTGGAAAGTATCCTAGTGATAAAAAAAAAAACCTCAATCCCACGTATACAATAAAGCTTAAGACAAGACTACATCAAAAGTCTTTGTCAAGTACATATGACATCTTCCATAAAGATGGATTCTGTAGCCTTTCTGAAATAAAAAAGTTCATAATAAAGGTCTGGAAGAGGGTTCGAGGTGGTCATGGGCACACAGAGAGCACAAAACTCACCAGGCTGTTAATTGTGTCTACTCCCAGCTTTCTGAGAGGGAACATCTCTCCCTTTACAGAGATGATCCTCTATGTTTAACATCTCTGGCTTCCCTAGTGCTTATCTCGGAACAAAAGAACCTCTGTGCCTCCTACATCTCCCATTTTTTGAAAAAGAAAATTGTAGCTGTAATAGGTTGAATGTGCTCCCTATGTGGAGGCCAAAAATTATGAGCCTATTTCCCTGTTGACCAAAGGACAGAGAGTTGGAGCTCACCTCTAGTTCTTTTAAGGTTATTGTGCTTCTACCTCAAACAAAGCCCCCACCTAGAGAGTTCTGGTCTCTCAAGGCTATTATCAACAGGTGTGGCTAATATCCAGACAAAAGTCTAAGGATCCAGCTAAGTTCCAGTTCCCTTAAAAAGATAACTTTTGATTCCACCCAGGGAGTGGTTTGCCTACAGAAAATTTTAGTCTAGGGTTTGAGTGTGATTTGTTTTGTTCTGTGGATACAGCTTGTGACCTTCAACTGGTCTGTTCATTTCCTTGTATCATATTAATGCAGTTTTTTGCCTTAGTCCTACCTTTTGGGGCCAGGAGTATTTAAAGCAGTTGGAGATTAAACATGGGTTAATTTCAGTACTCACTGGAATTCCCTCCTGATACTATTCTATGTTTTTTTCTGTTTTATTATTTACATTTGTGTCATCATATTCTTTACTAATACTTTCTAAATCCCCATGCCTCTACCCTGGCAAGAGGCATTTTTATTGAGGCTGGTCCCCAACATGCCCGCACGGCTAGTCTAACATAGACAAGTATAAGAGAGTTATAAGGAAAGCTAACAGAGGACAAAGAAAAGGGGAAAGCCATCTACACCATAATGGCATTCAAAGGCCATTTGAGAGATTTTGTTTATCTCTTTACACAGAATATTAATTTCACCATCTATAGTATGAGACACATTATGACACATTAGCAACACATACCAGCAAATTTTTGACCACCAAGATTATGCTTGAGCAACAGATAATTTACAGTTGCTCTATTTTGTAAAATTGTGGTTCTCAATTTGCCTATCTCTTGACTAATTTCTCCTAATACCTTTTTTTTGCTGTAATACTAGTTTTACTTAATATAAGGGTCATTTTTGAAACCTCTTTTTTATATTCCAGTAATCACTCCTGGGACTGGCTGAAATTACCTGGTGCGAGTGAGAAGGAAACATGGAATATGCAACAAACCCACTTAGGAGTTTATTGGGGTGGGGTGTGTTTGTGCAGGCCTGGTGAGGTCAGTGTGCACAGAGAGAGAACTGGAGATGGCGTGTCCAGCTTTTAAAGGCTGCCTAGCACATGCGTACTGGGGGCTCACACATACGTGCAAGGGCTCACAGAGCTGTGTCAAACGTAGGTGCTGCACGTGGGCTATGCCTAAAGGCTTGGGCGCACATGCATGGCCCTGGAACCCAGAAGTGCTCAGCCATGTTGGTCTGGTTGAAATCATAACACTGGCGATTTAAAAAAAGTGGCTGTGGCGCCACCATTACAGGATCCACTAGATCAATGAATTATCAAAATCAGCAGAGAAAGCTCTCTTGATTCTATTGACTGATTGCAAAGATCTACTGAACAAAATGAGTGTGATATGGTCTTCCCACATAAGCCTTTATAATATGCAGGAAGGGCCGTATAAGTAGAATTTTGGGGGGGAAAAATGACCCAAAGGTAGCTGTCTACCAAAGGTAGCTGTCTACCAAAGGCAGCTGTCTACCAAAGGCAGCTGTCTACCAAAGGCAGCTGTCTACCAAAGGTAGCTGTCTACCAAAGGCAGCTGTCTACCAAAGGCAGCTGTCTACCAAAGGTAAGCTGTCTACCAAAGGTAGCTGTCTACCAAAGGAAAGGGTGTCATTAGCAGTGGAATTGCAGAAAGGACGAATATAAGTACATTCAAAGCCTAATGTGATTTAAAACACACACACCACTGACAGGAATATCAGGAGAAGCCCTATGAATACAGGTATGCAATTCTATTTTGTCCCCTTACTTGTTCATAATGCATATTAATAGCTCCTATGCTATATACATTTTTTTAAAAGATCAGGACTAGACAGGTCTCCTCTGACACAAAAAGATTGTTCTTGTTGACTGCCGGGGGCCAAAGGAAGCCAGAGTTTATTTTCTGAACAATTAGCAGCAGATACACTATTCTAGGAACAGTGACACCAGCTTGAGTAGACAATACAGCAGATATTCCTTTTCTGTCTTCAAACATCTATAATTTTCACTATCAAAGCTTTCTAAAGAGTACTGAAGTATGCTAAAAATCTATATTATTGCATCCAGACTGATCAATTAGAATAGTCTAACCAAAATGTCCCCCATTCATGTGGCTCTATATTGTATACCATCTTTTGTCCAGACAACTGGTCCAAAAAGATAAAAACAATCCTTAGTATGACAAAACAACAGTATACTGTCTCCTGTTACACACAAGCCTCTTGACACCCCTGCCAAAGGCATTTGGATTCTACATTAACATGTAATATAGTCAGTAAACATAATAGCATCATGGGGGGGGGGGTCAGTAGTGTTGTGTCTTCCTAAGTCATTGGCTTAGTCTTCCTCTTGAAATATCTCGTCTGATGGGTTAGTTGTCTGTCTACAGAAGCTTCCTTTGTCCGGTGTACTCTGGAGTACTCTCCTACTCAGATGCATGAGTGGAAGTACAAGTAGAGGTATTCAGACTTGTTAGAAAGTCAGGCTACACCTAGAGCTGCAGTGGGAGAGGTTTGGAGGGCAAAGCATCCTGACTTGTCAGGGAGTCAGGCTATTACTGGAGCTGCACTAGAACAGCTCTAGAGGAAAAGATATCCTGACTTGTTGGGGTGTCAGGCTATACCTGAAGCTGGGGTGAGCTGGGGGTTGGTCTCCCGGTAGGATATAGCAATCTTGTCCCACTCCTCCAGAGCCATCACAGCTGAGTTCTGTTCAGCTCCGCTAAGAGAACGTCCTAGCAAGAGCTGTTTCTTCTGCTTTACTCAACAACACCCCAAGATGTTACTGCTTCTGCTTTATTCTGCTAAAGGGGAAGCCCCTGCAGAGATGTAGCAATCTCCTCCTGCTCTGGTGAAAAGTTACTTTTCCCTATCCACCCCTAATGGAGTTTCCCCGGCAGATATAATAACTTTCTTCTGTTTTTTGTTTTTGTTTTTGTTTGTTTTTTTGTTTTGTTTTTTTTCTCAGCCCGGTCCTAAGAGAACATCTCAGGAAAGGTTCTGTTCTGTGCCAGCAGAAGATCTTCACCCAAAAGTCTTTTAAGAAAGAGATTTATTTAGGAAGAAGTCCAGGAGAGTGGCTGTCCCCGCCAGAGTGAGAACAGACAACCAGGAACTGAACAGGCTTCCTAGGGCAGAGCTGTCCCAGGAAAAAGATTTTCTGCTCAAGGATTGGTTAGTTTTCCTGCTCAGGGATTGGTTGGCTTAGTTGGTTAGGGACAGAGATGGTTCTGGTTTCAGGACCAAACTGTATTTCTTTCACTGATCCTTTTTAGCTGTTTTGGTTCTAGTTTGGGGCCAGGGTGTATTTATTTCACTGACTCTGGTTCCAGGCCCAAAGTGTGTTTCTTTGGCTCTGGTTTCAGAGTCAGGTTGTATTTCTTAGGTTCTGGGTTCAAGGCTAAAGTATTTCTTTCCCTGGCTCAGGTTTTAGATCCAGGGTGTGTTTCTTCCACTAGATCTGTGTTCAGGGTCAGGGTGTGTTTCTTTCACTATCTCTGGTTTCAGGACCAGAGTAGGTATCCTTAGCTGACCCTTTTTCCCTACAGGGAGCCGTCTGGGACTTGTTTGTTTTCTAGAAAGACACAAGCGTAACCTTGTCCCCATGTTAGAACAGTAGGCCCTTTCCACTGGTTGGTTTTTAGATATATTTTCATTTAGTATATACTTTAGACTGTGTCTCCTTTAGGGCAAAATGCTTTGGGGCAGCAGAAGAAGCGTTATCCTTTAAAGTGAGAAAAATTTAAGTTAGAATTACACAATATAAACGTAGCATAGTATGTGGGGACTTGGGTGGTGTATAGACCACCTTTTTATTTTTAACATTTGCTATTTAAGTATTTGATGGTGTTGTTAACAATAGTTTGACCCTGTGACTTGTAAAGGATTTCTGTAACATGACTGATATTTTATGAGCTGCAAAAGCCCCTACGGCATTTGCTACTATCAGCAGGACTATTATCGGTTTCTAATGGGAATGGGGATCTTAGAAAGAAAATGCATAAAGCGCTATTTGGTAAGTCAAGTTCCACGTGTGACACACGTTATTTTTCTCGAGCCCCCAGGGCCCCATGCCATGCTTGGGGCCATGCTCTACAGCTGACTAGTTAGGGAGAGACACTGTGCACTCACAAAGTGCACACTCTGACAGCAGAGAAGGCCTCAGACACAGACATCCCTCGTCCCAAATGTCAAACCGATGTGAGAACCATCCACTACTAATTACATATAGAAGCTTGGAATACTGCGTAAAATGTGTCGTCAGTAAAGGCTAGGCTCTTGGGAGCCTCTTCTAACTTCTCACCTTGCCCGAGTCCGATTGTTTATGTCAGACCAACTACAAGCACAAAACTAAAAAAAATAAAAAAAATAAAAATAAAATAAAACCTACTTAATTAACAATGGTCGTCAACTTATAAAGATTTAAACCTCGGGTTATACATGAAAGATATGGGAATCTTCAAAATTCAGGGCAATTTTAATTCTGAGCTCAAGGAGACTCTCCTACTCTGTAACAGGATACTCAAAAGTACCTGAGAAATAGTCACAGAAAACCTGAGGGAGAAAATTGGGTTTTCCCATGCAAGCATGAAAAGAACACACTCAGCTGATTGTGGAAATGAAACAAAGTGTGAGGATCATCAAAGCATAACAGGTGCATGGAAGAAGAACTCAGTGGAGCACTCTGGTTCCTACTGCATTTTACAGGCAGTATAATGTAACAAATTCTCAGGCTGTACCAAAAATAATTTTAGGTGAAAACATGAAATAATCTAATTCCTACTGACTGTACCTTGGGTTTCACCCCTCCTAGCCTCCAAGGGAATTTGAGGAACATGTAATTGTTCGCATCCCTTGGCATTATCCAGAAAAAAATCATGTAAAAAACTTTCTTGATTTCAATTTTCACCTATTTTTCCTTTTAAAGATTTATTTATTTATTTATTATGTTTACAGTGTTCTGTCTGCATGTACATCTGCAGGCCAGAAGAGAGCACCATATCTCATTACAGATGGTTGTGAGCCATCATGTGGTTGCTGGGAATTGAACTCAGGACCTCTGGAAGAACAGCCAGTGCTCTTAACTGCTGAGCCATCTCTCCAGCCCTACTTTTCCTTTTTAAAATCCATCCCAAGATGCACCCACCCACTATGACAGTGGAACTGATTTATTGTGAGCCCACCAAGGCCAACTGGTCTGGGTCTGAATAAGCATGGGTTGAAACTGGACTCTCTGAGCATGGCGGACAATGAAGGCTGATGAGAAGCCAAGGACAATGGCACTAGGTTTCAATCCTAATACATGAACTGGCTTTGTGGGTGCTTAGCCTGTTTAGACGCTCACCTTCCTGGACATAGATAGAAGACCTTCGTCTTCCTGCAGGGCAGAGAATTTGGACTGCTCTTCAGTATCGAGAGGGAGGGGGAATGGTGTGGGGGGAGGAGAAGAGGAGTGGGGATAGGGGGAGGGGACTGGGGGGAGGGGGCAATATTTGGGAGGAGGGGAGGGAAATGGGAAACGGGGAGAAGGTGGAAATTTTAATTAAAAAAGAATAAAAAAAAGAATAAAAAAAAATCCATCCCAAGATGGCTTGAATTGTTATTTTTACTTTCTAAATATTGTACAAAATATGATTTTTTTTTAAAAAAAATGAAGTTTTAGTAATCATAAATACAAAAGAATCTGGGTGGCATTTGGACTCTCAATACATCAATGCCCTGAACTGCCAAAGTTTCCACTTCTGCTTATAAAGGACAAGATAAAATTCCTTAGTTCGCTAATGCAGTCAGCTAACACAAGCGCATCCCTGAATGGACTGGTAACTTGACCAAGATTCAGCAGGGCAAACATCTCCTACAGTGTAGGTATCAGGCAACTCCACACCAACCCCCTGGAGCAGCCTCCTCCCTGCTACAGCCATAGCTGTTCCTGGTTTCCCCCCTAGGCAGGCTCTTGCTGCTGGTGTTCTCTAGAGACAGACATGCCAGCAGTTCAGAAACACTGCTGTGTTTCAGTAGGATTGGGCTTGTTTTCCTATTCACTTTTTTATTTTCCAGGCAAGGAAACTCAGCTGAAGGAGTCCACTAACCCTTTCTAATGTTTCTTTCTCCGTGTCCTATCAGTTCCAACTTTCCATTTACTAGACTCCATCCTTGAGGACCTCATCCCAAAGGTTTCCATCCTCCCCTACATCCTCCCTGCATTCACAACCCTTCTGCACCATTCCTTTTCTCTCAAGTTAACTGGTTCATGTTCTCGGTGCATGTCCATCTTTCCTGTGCTAGTTTATATGAGAGGTCAGTATGTCTTCCTTTAGGATGGCCATTTTGTGTGAAGATGCATAAACTGGGACTCCAAAGCTATCCACCATGACTGGATTCCTCCCAATCCACCCAATGAACTGCCATCCAAACATAAATGAACAGCAGAGTCTGGCTTGACAAGACCCATTTCTGACTCTCAGCTTTTTCTGTTCTCCTGCACATCAGAGGTCTTGACCACTTGGGCTATTTCCAGTCTGCTCAACCTGTCTATTAAGTTTATCTTGAGCTGGCCACCATCAGGAAGTAAAGGGGTAGAGAAAAGGCAGCCTTATAAGCCAAGTATAATAATGAGAAATAATAAAAAGATCAGGTAGCCCTGGCTGGATGATGTGGGATTCCCCTCTGTATTTTGTGAATATCATTGGTTAATAAAGGACTGCTTTGAGCCTACAGCAGAGCAGGGCAGAAATATCTAGGCAGGGAAAACTAAAGTGAATGTTGGAAGAAAGAAGGGTGGAGTCAGAGAGAAGCCATGTAGCCCTGCCGGATCCAGATGGAACTTTAGTCAGTAAGCCACAGCCACAATAAGTTGCAATATACAGATTAATAGAAATGGGTTAACTTAATATGTAAGAGCTGGCCGATAAGAAACTAGAGATAATGGGCCAAGCAGTGATTTAATTAATACAGTTTATGTGTGATTATTTTGGGCTAAACAGCCGGGAACCAACAAATGGCCTCCTTACTACAGCGTTTTTTTTTTTCAGAGTAGCATTGATGTCCCTGTGATCAACGTAAGAGCTAAAGTACATTTTTACCCAATTTATGAAATACAAAAATAGGGAAAATACAAGGACTAACTGAAGATTCTACATGTCCTACTTGCAGTTATTTCTTTACTAGAAGTTGGACCAATTTCAATTTTCCCCCATGAAGGGTCTATTGATAAAACTATATTGGGCCATTTCTGCTACGAGGGAAACCTAAGAGTTAGGTGCCGGGCAGCCATGGCATCCATGTGCCAGTGGAGTCCTTCCCACCACTGCTTGGAACTCGGGTGTTGTACGTCAGATGGGGCTCAGGCGATGCTTGGCAGGATCCCAGGCAGCTGAAAGGGCTGCGGGGTCAGAGGGCTCTGAATTCTGGTCAGCTCGTGACCCCAAGCTGTGCCTGGCTCAGTGACTACAGGTAGGCTGGAGAAACCTTGAAGCCCACTCGGCCTGTCCTGCCAAGACCTGCCAAACTGGGTCCAGCACAGACCATTTTTTTATAATTCTCCTGCGAAAGTCCAAGTAATTCATTAGTGTAGTCCTGCTTACAAAATAATTGACAGGGATTTTTATCCTTTTACTTTAGCTCCTATGTGCTTCCAACAATCAGCATCTATGGTTCCTTGCTCAGGAAACCAATGTTAAATTTTACCGTCACTTGTACAAAGTTACAGAGCTGTTACTCTCTGAACATTTTGCTCCTCTGTGTCTTAGCAAACATCTTAATAGTTGTATGGAATGCTCCACCTCAGAGGAACGAGAAGAGCCCCTGCTATTTCACTCACATACAACATGGTCCTCAGGTGAGAGGACCGGATTCCTACCCTCTGTTTCTATTTAAAGAAAGATTTTCTTACTTTCTCTGAGGGCTAAGCGCCACAGATTAGTGGGTGCTAATTGTGGGGGTCCCTGTGACTACCACGGCCAGCAGAGTAACAATCCGTGTAAGACAAGAATCCATGGAAGCCAACATGACTCAGTAGCCAGTGGTGGCTCAAACTTCTGAGTCTGGTCCCGCGTAGTTTATTTTAGGTATATTTAAGCACAGCACAATTTGGTGAAAAAATTCTTGGTGAGAAAAAATTCAATCCAGTGTACAACAAAGTTTAAAACATGACTACATCGAAACTTTTGGTAAAAAACGTATGACGTCTTCTATAAGGTGGGTTCTAGAGATTAACTGAGCAAAATAAGCTCATCATGAGGATGTGGGAGAGGATCCGGAGTGGCTCCCCTAGGGCTTATCTAGGAGCACAAGAACCTCTGTGCCAAAAAGCCATTTACTATCTTTTTTTTTTAAGACAAGGTTTCACTGTATAGCTCTGGATAGTTGGGGATTCACTATGTAGGCCAAGTTAGCCTAAAATTCACAGAAATCTACCTGCTGCTGCCTCCCAACTGCTGTGATTAAAATACACACAGTCTGTTCCAGTGGTCACTCCAGGTGATAATACACACATACACGTGTGTAATCAAACACCTTGATAAACAGATGCAAAGGGGCTGTACTGCAGGGCAAAGCCCTGGAGTTCTCCACCCTCCCCACCCCTGGAGTCCACAGCCTTTAGAATCTGTGCTCTCATTACTTCCAGGGGCCTCATGATGTCAACAGTGAAACTGGGATGATGTCATGTAGGTTATAAAAGGTTTTCTCTTCCAGAAGGTAAGACTAGGCAAGAACAGGACAGTTTCTGCAATGATCTGTGAGTTCAAGGCTCCATTAACTACTCGGGTTCTGGATGGCATCGTTCAGCTCTGAGATAGCTCTCTGCTATGAGAAAAGCTCCATCCCAGCTTGATTTATTGAGGATGGGCAAATAAGGAACAGAGTTGGTTTTAGTCTATAAACTAGCTAGCAATCAAGGGAATTCTGCCCCCAGATGTGCATGGCCTTTTCTGAGGAACACAGCTTCCAACTTCTCAGGGGTCCCTGTTCCTCCAGCACAGCTGGGATGGAATAAGGGACCACAGGTGTGGGAAACAGCTCTGGCAATTTGAACAAAAATGAATTTCATTGAAAATAGTGTAGTAGCTTGCCAAGTTACAGGGGAGATTAGAGAACCTGGTTTGTAAAAACAGACAGTAACAAAACGCTCGGACATTTAGGTTTTCCAGCAAAATCAAGTCTGAACAGTGCTCAGCAAGAAGGCAGCTACTGTAGCTAAATGAAGGCACCAGATGGCACGTCCGTGGCTGCTGACACTGGAGGCTGGCATCCGCCAGGCACTCTGTGATACTGTTCTCCTTGTACACTAAAAGTTGTCTCTGCCTGTGCTACATCTGCAATTGATGCTCCACTGTCTGCACTTCTTCGGTTCATGAACTCCCCGGTGGCAGTGTAGAGGAGGTGCCGGTCACTGGCCGAGCTGGGTCATGAGCATGTTTCAGTGGGAAGGGCTCTGCCTTCTATCAAGAGCTCTATGCCATGAATTCTCAACAGAGGAATGGGATAAAAAGTACTGCAGAACCAAACAACACCCCCTCCCATCAAATCCAAAGTATAGGGGTTCCAGAGTCCTGCCCATTCTACTTTACTAATAGAACACAAATCACCCAGTCTGCCTACTCCTGATGCCCCCTCTCTCTTCCAGTCCTACACCCTCCTGTACTGAGATCATCACAAAGCCTTCTGCCTCCCGCCATCTTCCACACTGGATAAGAACACCGGTTCTAACACATAAATCTGATCGAATCACCTACTTAAAACCCTTCAGAGTTATTCCTGCTGTCACTGAGATAAATCCTAATCTTACTTAAGTGAATTAAAAGCACACCTCATCTCTCATTGCCTAACTCCAGCTACTCACAAGCCATTTTCTCTCTGAGGGAATGAATCCGTGAACGAGAGAATGATATTCGGAAAAGCAAGCCAGGAGGACCCATGCTAGGATTTCGCTACAGCCAGTAACTGAGTTGAAGGCAACAACAGAACCTGGAAAACTAAGAAAAATATACCTAATTGGGGTCTCAACTCCAAATCTACTAGATCAAAGTTTAGAAGGCAGAAGTTAGGGCTCCCTGTTTCCACAAAGCCACCCAGTGGTTCTAAGCTCCAGCCAGGGATAGGGGAAGATACATTAATCTATTGCCCTATTTTACATGTGTGGGAGCCGGGGGCCAAAGAGGTTAAATTCCCAAGGTACATGCATCTCATCTACTATTAACAATGAAGCAGAAATTCAAGCAAATTTGACACATTTAGTGCTATATATACACTCCTTATTGTGCCATAAATGGTGGGTAAGCTAGTCAGATGGAAGACTGTTGTTATAATTACAGAAATCAAATTATTGGAGGAGAAGGGTCGGGCCAGGGGAAAGGGAGCCATTGGGAGAGATTAGATGTTCCCCCCAGATACCACAGAGGCTCCCAGGCTTGCCACCTGCATCCTCACAGGTTCCAAGTCAAGTGCATTTGCTATGGAGTTAAAGAGTCCACAGTGGGAATTCTTGGCAGGAGGTGCTTCAAAGAAAGCCCTCAGAGAAGCATGGGGAATGGCCAACACCTTCTGGCCCCTTCCTCTAAAGAGTAGGCAGGAACTATGGGAGAAGAGAAGGTAATCACTGTGGGCGTCAGGTCCTTCCATGCAGAATGAACCGGAGGTGGGATTTGCAGGAACCCCATTCTCTGCCTATGTCCAGCAGAAGCATCTCCTTGGTGTGACGGAATAGACCATTGTTTTCTGGACACAGGCTCCAGGGCCATCCCTCCCATCACTTGAAGTGTAGTCACCCTGCATGATGGTCCGTCTTCATTGTCAACGTGATTGGGATAAGAATCGCCTAGGACATCCGTGAGGTGCATCTCTGAGTGTGTTTGTGTGGTCATCTCCAGAGAGGATTTATTGAGGGAGGAATACCTGCAGCACCATTGGCAGCACTATCCAGTGGGCTGGAGTCTCAGACTGAAATGGAAAAGAAGAAAAGTCACCTGAACATTCCTCTCTTCTCTGCTTCCTGACCTGCCCAGATGTGATCAA
The DNA here is from genome assembly GCF_950005125.1 of Chionomys nivalis. Taxonomy (NCBI): domain Eukaryota; kingdom Metazoa; phylum Chordata; class Mammalia; order Rodentia; family Cricetidae; genus Chionomys; species Chionomys nivalis. Next base: position 48,325,563 of record NC_080089.1, on the reverse strand, counting down.
TCCTCACAGCCTCCCACCACCACACCTTCCCTGGCATGGTGAATTGTATCCTCTTAAACTGTGAACCAGAAAAGGTCTCCTCCATGAAGGTGTGATTGCTAGGTTTCAAATCATATGCCAAGCACAATGACCCCATATCTACGGATCCAATACCTGTCTGTTTCTCAAGACACAACACACAGTTGCATTGCATTCCAGGTTTTTCCTCATCTCACCCATCCCAGTCACTGGTCTCATATTCCTACCACTTGATGTCACAGGAAGAGTTAGGATGGGAAGAAGCTACCCTACCCACCATCCTAGCACTAGTTCAGCTCCTGGACTATTTGGGCTAAAAGGGAAGAGCACAGACGTCTAGTAGTCAAAGCTCCTTGTTCATATTTCAGTCTCTTGGAGCTGGAGACCTGGCATTTTCTGCAACAGGAACCTATGCTTTTCTTGTCAGTCTCATGGGCATTGCCCGACTTTGTGAGGTGGAACACATTACCTGGTGGAATGTCAGCATCCTTTACTCTGAGATGAGTGCAGTTATTTTAGTTTGGAAAGTCCTGGTGGGGATTGTGTGTGTCCGTGCAGCGGAAAGAACATCTCGTCTGCAGAAGTGTCTATAAGCTGGTTTGCCATTTTCATCCACCCTCTCAGGCATGTGACTTAGCAGGAACTGTAGAGAGTAAACCTACTTTCATGGGTATGGAGTTCTCATGGGGGACAGGTAAGGCTCCCCAACTATAAAGATCACCATCCTTCCCCATTGTCCACAGCTCCTTACAGAATTCTACAAGCCTTTGCTAAAGAGCCTGATCTTTCCACTAAGCTTCCTGCTTTCCTTTGCTACATAGGCTGGAAGCCTAAGAAGTCTCTGGGTTTTCTGAGCACTCCAAAAAAATCCTTTAATTACCCCAATACAGAATTATTTGCTGTAATCTATGGCTCTTAAGTAGTTTAGAACCAGTTGCTGCCCAGACAGATAGCAATGCAGAACAACAGGCACAGTGCATGGGTCCTGCTAGTGGCGCTCTCAATCGCATGTTAAGTGTGGTGGGAACTACAGCCATGAATTCTGAGCCCCTGCTACTACGGGGCTCTGTGGGGCTCTGTGGGGCTCTGATGAGCTCCATGTGCTTCTGTGGAAGACTCTGTAGGGATTCTGTGGGGCCCTTTAGGACCAGTTCTAATAGATGTTCTTGCCCAGCTCAGACCCTCACCTTCACCAGCCTGTACTGTTAAAACTGTACCCTCAATAGCCTCTTAGATCCAATTTTCCCAACCCTTAGAGAGGACTATGCAGACGCACAAGACTCACCTGTTAGCCACACTGTGATGTGTGCTCCTTGTTTGCTCCTGGCAAGGTATCCAAGCTGCCAATGAGTGCCTCTCACCCATCATCAGCCACGTCTCTCACCACTTTTTACCCTTCCTTTTTCCTCCACAGCAATGCCTGACGATCCTGCAGCCCTTCCATTCACAGGCTTTGCCTGACCCTCCATCCTTGACCTGACTCTCACCCTATGAAAGAATTCTGGAAATCTTTCTCTCTAGCAAGTTCCAGATAAGAGTGTGGGGGTCCCAAAAATTCCTCTATGTAATCATACTTCACATTACTCTAAACTTATTTTAAAAGGTGGGGTTTTTTTTCTAATTAGAAAGAATGCCTCACTGTGTATCCCAGGCTCACTCAGAACTCATAATCCCCCTGCCCGTCTCCTAAGTGTATTACAGGTGTGCATTTCTACACCTGGCTGCCTCTGTCTCCCAAGTGTAAGCATTACAGGTGTGCACCTTTACACCTGGCTGCCTCTGTCTCCCAAGTGTAAGCATTCATTACAGGCGTGCACCTCCATACCTGGCTCTGGAAAGGACTTTCTTCTCCATCTTTAGTTTCTCGATGTCTAGTATGGAGCTTCAGAAGAAAATACTTGTTATATTGAGCTGAATTTAACTGCTGAAGTCTGTGAATCCTGCCCAAGCGTCCACACGGCTGTGGCTCACTCACTGGACAGACCATCTGAGTCCCTCCTCCAAGCTGGATTGGCCTGTGCCTGTGCTCACACCCGTCTTGATGTCTTTTGGTCAGTTCTCCAAGCACAATCTCCCTGTCAGACTAGCCAGCTACCCATCCATCACAACCCTTACCCCTACATTCTGCTTGCTTGACATCAGGTGACTTATATTACCATAGAAACTTTTCTCCTCTTCCCAGATCTCTACCAACCATGGCATAGATCAATAAAACTCAAACTAGGAAATGTGGGTACCAGGTGACGTGTCATCTAATTCTGGATTGGAAGGGGCTGCAAGGAAGAAAATCCCATAAACTGGAGATCTCTCATCTGCCCTTCCAGGTCTCATCTCTCTTCTTCACCTCATGGTTGCATCATGGATGCTGCCCTCCACCTTCTAGGACTCTGCCTGGGATACTGGATGGAAACCAAGGGAAGGGGGTCGATCATTCCTGGGAGCTAGCTAGGCTTACTCCTCTATGGTGAAATATTCATGGCTCTCATGTTCCCATCTCTCCTCCCACCCTCTCTTCCTCCCTGGCAGTAACTGCTTCCTGTCAATCTCGGTGGCCCCTTCAAATTACAATGGAGTCCCATTGTCACTAGCCCCACAAAGCTACATTATCCCTTCTGATCCTTCTGCATGCTGCTTACACATTTGTAGTAATCTTTCTTACTAAAGTCCTTTCAAATGATCTCATTTGAGTATGATCCCATTTGAGTTTGCCATCTGATTCCTGTTGGGGGGCTCTGAAAGATAGAACAGAAAACTCAGAGTGAAAATCAAGGTACAAAGACAGAGACTTCAATCAAGAAGTCAGGGAGCCTAGTCATAAGTATGAGAACCAAGGTCAAGACCTCACACAACCAAACAAGGCTAGACATACTGGTGTGCTGAAAAGTGTACAACAGAGGCCCTCTTCACTCAGACAATTTGAAGATGGAATTAGATTTATTTGTTTTTTTTATTTGTTTATTTATTTTGGCTAATTTTGCTTCATGTTTGGTAAGAATCACCAGGTAGTGATGGTGTACTCCTTTAATCCCAGCATCCAGGAGGCAGAGGTAGGCAGATCTCTATGAATTCAAGGCCAGTCCCATCTACAAGAGTTAGTTCCAGGACAGTCCCAAAGCTACAGAGAAACCCTGTCTTGAAAAACAAAAACAAAAAAAAAAAGAAGAATCTTCATTATGATCACTTTTTTTGTTTTGTTTTGTTTCAATTTGGTTTTCGAGACAGGGTCTTTCCTGTGTGTCCCTGGCTGGCCTGGAACTTCTTTGTAGACCTGACTGGCCTAGAACTCAGAGATCCACCTCTGCCTCCCAAGTGCTTGGGTTAAAAGCATGCACCACCACCCTGCTCCATTATGATTACCTTTGGTGGATCTCGCTGCCTAACTCTCCAGTACATGCTAAGGTAGAGTCTGTCTCTCTCTTCCTCCACCTTGGCAGTACCATGTGGCCTGGGATAAATGTGGTGATATTTTGTTTATGCTTTAACAAATAAAGCTTGCCTGAAAATCAGAGTGCAGAGCAGCCACACTAGTCAGCCACAGAAGCCAGGCAGTGGTGGCACACACCTTAACCCCAGCATTCAGGAGACTGAAGCTGATGGATCTCTGAGAGTTCAAGGCCACCCTGGGCTACGTGAGATTGAACCAGTCTAAAAGAGAATCAGAGTTTACGCCTTTGATCCCAGCACTTGGGATCACAGGCCTTTAATCCCAGCACTAGGGGGGTGGAGACGGGAGTGATGTGGCTGGGTGGAGAGAGGAATATAAAGCAGGAGGAGATGGTAGTTCAGTGCATTCAGTCTGAGGATTCATGGAAACAGGATCTTGTCTACTTCAGTCTGAGGATTCAGTAGAGGTAAAAGTTCTCTCTAGTGGCTGGCTCCTTTACTTCTCTGATCTTTCAGCATTTACCCCAATATCTGACTCTGGGTTTTTATTATTAAGACCAATTAGAATTCGCACTACAGATGAACAAATGGATGCTTAACATTTCTACTTTTCCCCTGGAGGCAGTGACACTACAGTGAAGAACATTAGGAGTATGGTGCAGCATGATTGGGGTACCCTGCAAGATATAGTGACATCTGAGGCTGCCCCTAATAAAAGACGTGTGTCCTCCTCTCTCACAGCAGCCTTGGTGCCTGATCACCTTCATGCCAAAGTCTTTGTTCTGAGAGTCACTGTACCTTTCCAGTCAACCCTTTCACCTGTTGATGCTGGCTGGCACCAAACCCCAGGGACCATAAGCAAGGACTCCGACTTGTACACCAGCACCAGGTTCTCTGCAAAGGAATCCTGGGAAGAAACCCTACGGGTCAGGCCGCATTTATCCTTGAAGTGACTCTTTAGGGCCAGCAGCATCCCAAGTTAATGTGCAGTCAAGGGCACTTGAACCTTTTGATTTATGCCAGGAGACTCCTCCAAGGTTATTTTACTCAGCCACATCAGTGTCCTGAGCCCAACTGTGTCACACTGCAGTAACCGTTCACCTGCCTTCTCAGCCCACAGGGCCTTTGTACAAATCAGAGAGCCCTCAAGGCATGAAGGCATGGAGGTTTGCCCTGAGTGCTGCTCAGATCAAACCTTGTCGATGTGGACAGATGTAAGACATAATTCAGGTGCACAGCTGTGAGAAAGTCTAAGAAATAGCCCTAGGGTATTATTCAGCTTCATGGGCTCTGGAAAATCTCTCCATATACTGTGAAAGGAAAAGTTTGGGAAGATGATATCCAACATCATCCAGCATCTGCACTGAACAGCCAGCTACCGTTGAAGACTGGAGTTGGCTTCAGATGATCAAGATGACCGAGACAGCCTGACACTGCCTGCTTCTCTCTTGCTCATGGGGGAAGGTGCCTTAGTCAATGTTCTGTTGCTGTGAACAGACCGTGACCATGGCAACTCTTATAAAGGAAAGCACTTAACAGGTTCAGAGGTTTAGTCCATTATCAGCATGGAAGGAAGCATGGTGGCACACAGGCAGACATAGGGCTGAAAAGGGAGCTGAGCTGTCTACATCTGGATCCCAGGCAGGAGAAAGAGACACTGTGCCTGGCTCAGGCTTTTAAAACCTCAAAGCCCATCCCCAGTGACACACTTCCTCCAACAAGACCACACCTACTCCAATAAAACCACACCTCCTAATCCTTCTAAATACCACTCTCTGATGACTAAGCATTCAAATATATGAACCTGTGGGTACCATTCTTATTCAACCAGCACAGGAGGGGTACTGGACCCTTGAATTGTGTTCAGCTTTTACCCCATCAGTTTCAGAACCATCTCTGATTGATTTAGGATGGGGTAACTGCTCTGATGAATCACTCCCCTGGAGCCTCCATTCTGAATGGACAGTTGGGCAGGCATGCTGAGTTCAGCGAGAAACTCCTTTTCTCATTGTCAGGCAGTTAATGTATGAGGTGGTCTGGTGTAAATGGTTTTCTTATTGGAGACAATCAGGATCAAAGGACTGTTAGGTGTTCTCTATCAGAAGCTGGAAGTATGAGATTCCATAAAGAGAGGGTCGGGAGCAGAAATAAGTGCAGAAGGCAGAATGAGTCAAGGACCATGAGCAAGGATGAGTAAGTGACATTGCAGAGAAATCTAAAATTATGAACGAGGGAGAGACAAGAGTGGAGTGAGAAAAACACCAAAAGGCAGATTGTAGTGGAGAGAGCACTTCAGTAAAGATCTAGAGCCAAGTAGGTTTGGTCGAGGCTCCTTGTGAGGCCCGGCTAGAAAAGCTCCCTGGCATCCTTGAGGCCTGGCCTTGTAGCTGAGATCTCTAATCACTAAGTGCTGTGTTCTTCCTCTCAGCCTTCCTTCCCTTATCCCATACACATGCACACTCACTTGATAGGACCAAAGAAGGCTTCAGTCCTTTCCTCAAAAGGGCCTAACAATCCTTCAACTCTAGGCTGGCCCCTACTTATGAACAGTGGTTTCCTTCCTTTTCCCCAGCACCCAAGTCCTCCCCTGGTGCAGTGCTGAGATCCTTGACTTGTTAGCACTGCCAACTGGGGGCTCCTTCTGAGGCAATCCTGATTCTACCAAGTTGAAGCCAAGACCTCAGAAAAATAAATGAGACAGGAGACCACTAAAGCTTAAAGGAGATATTCAATGGTTTGTTTAATTACATATTTAATTATGTAATTCCCTATATACAAAGAAACCTAAGTCAGAACGAGAGGGTGGCTGCTGTCCTGAGCATCCTTCCCCATCCCCAAGTGTCCCTCTGGATCTTCCGGATTCCTGCTTCTTCTCCAGATGACCAGTGCCCCCCATGCCACTCACCACTCCTCGCCTTCCTTTCTTGTTGTGGGCAGCTCTTCTCTCCCCCTAGATCAATAAAGAAGTTGATATTTTACAACTGTAGAAAACTGAGGGAAAATCAAACACAGCCCAAATGGAAAAATAATGAAAAGGCCAACCAAGGCCCACTCTGTTTGTCTAGTACACAGTCTCTATCCCAGGGCTTCCGGGCTCCTGCCTAGGTCACTTAAGGTTTAGTTTGGTATCCAGGCCTCAGAATTCTCAGCATCATCCTCTAGAATAGAGTTACTGTTTTATTCCCACACCCTCTCTCCTCACCTTTGCCAGACTGTTCTTTGGTACACATCTAGCTGCCACCAGTCTCTGGCCCCGGGCCTTCAATTCCCATATCTCCCCTGGGATCCAGGTGACTGGATCATTCCTGAAGGTCTCCCTCCTACAGAAGTGGTTCTGCACTTCTGCCTTGAGAAATCCACACTTGGCCTTGAGCCAAGTCTGAACTTAATGACGTCTCCGCGAGAGAAAGAAACTAGCACTCAGCCTGGAAATGACTTTTCAGGCCCTCTGCCTCTCACATTGTCGTAGAATATCATTTTCAGATTGTGGCTCGCCAAGACTCGACCAGCGATGAAATGAAGACCACCGACACAGGATCCTTCTCTATCACGCTTTATTGAAGTGCACTCGGTTACAGTTGACTGGTGGAAGTAGGGGGCCCCGAATGGCGGAAAGCGGCTGAATATATACAGGGAGAATGGGCGTGTTCAGAACCAAAGAGACGTGGCCGCATGGGATTGGAAGCAGCTGTTGCTGGGCAGATCAAGAGCAAGATCAGGCGGTAGAGACGTTGGTCTAACACGCCAAAACACACTTGTTCATCAGGCTCTCGGCGCCATCTTGTAATGGCGGCGATAGTTCGCCACATCTCCCCCTTTTTTGTTTGATTAGAGAAAGAGACCTCCAGTCATGGCTGAAATTAGAGGGTTCCCCCCTGGGCAAAAATGATAATCTCTGTTTTTCCAGGGACGGGAAAATTAGTCAGAGGAAACCCGTCTGCACGGAACCATGATTTCCAGGGTGGCTCACCCTGTGCACTCTGTGGTGCAAGCCACCCGGGTAAGGCAAGCCGTTCTTCCGAGTGCAATGGGCAACAGGACCCGTCGGGTGCAAAGACACGGCTTAAGTCTCTTTAAACATAGTGAGCCAAGCTTGGGGGGATGTGCCAGCCTCAAGTGCAGCGAGTGCTCGGACAATTGCCATCTTCTCCCTTTTGCGTGCTCTCATCATCTTTATAATCAAGAACAGTGCCACCATCAACCCTGCACACATCAGCACACCAATCACACCAACCCCAGCCCACTCTTTAATATAAGAGAAGGTAGTAACCAGCCAGTCCGTAAACTCTCCAAGTGTAATCACTTCTGCTTTGGTAGCATTTAAACTTAAAATTTTCAAGCTTAAATTGGATTGTAATTGCTCAAACTCCAAGCTCCAATTACCTTTCAAGTAATTGGATAATCGTTTTGATTCATTAAATGATGCAAAATAAGGAGTAACACATAAATATTCTTTGCGTAAAACACAACTCATAGCCATAACATCAAACATCTTATATAAATTTTCTTCCACTAAATCTATCCTCTTATTAAGTAATAAAATTCCTGAAGCCAAATGCTTATTTATAGCTTCTTGTTGTATCAGGGCTTCTGAGGTTTTCTGCACTACTTCATTAATGGTATTTGCTACATGTACCTGGTTGGCCATAGCTACCCCAGCTGTAACAGCCGCAGCTGCGGAAACAGCAATAGCTGCTACGATAGCTGCTGTGATACCGAAATCTCGCTTTTGCCGAATCAGGGACAACACAGAAAATTCATTTGGGTCTGCCTTCACTGGTACCCACACAAAGGTAGGCACCTTCGCTAGCAGGCCGGTTGTGTGCCGAAAGGACCAGCATTGAGATAATACACAAGAAGTCTTTGAGCAGTTAAGCTGCTTGTCGGTAGAGTGATTGCTTAAAATCCATAAAAACGGGGCATCCACACAAACTGGATTTTTTGATTTGGAAATATTAGCCACCCCTTCACTCTCTTGGATCAACAACTTGGACCCATTTAACACTCCTGAACTATTTGTTAATATCCACTTGGAAGTGTTAAATAAAATAAAAGGTGACAGATCCACAAAACCTCCATAATTATTGGAATAAATCCAAGGTGAGGTAAGCAGACCCCTTTTTAACCCTTGTTTCGTTGACTTTGGTAGCTCTTTCCAAAGCCACCAGCCCGGAGAAGCTGGTTTGGGCTTGTCAAAGCGAGGGACACAATTTAAAAATGCAGGTGGCCATTGAAAATTTACCCTACGCTCACAGCGAGGTAAGGATAGGCTGTAATTATGGGTATTGTCTTTTGTCCCGTTGGAATTACCTGTCTGAACAACAAATGGAAGGGCAGCGGTAACATTTAACGTATAGGTGGTAACATTAAAAACAGTCTGGTTGCTTATATCACCTGAGCCACTTGACTTGCCCCCATTTGCCTGCTTAAGAGTCTGAAATATGGCATCAAGCATCCACGATTCGTGAATGCCATTTAAAGGATCTAAATAACTAGCAAACATCTTAAAGTCTAACATCAAACAAGAGGGAAGGGAGGCGCTACTATTACTAGTCAGGCAAAGGGTTCCCTGTAAATCGTAGCTGGTTGCATTATAAGCTTCTTCTCTATAATCTACTTGTTGGCAGGACAAATCAAAAAGGCAATCTTTTATATACAAATGGGGCAAGATTCTAGAAACATTAGTAACCAGCATGGGAATGGGCCAGGTGCGGGTAACTGCCCAAAAATAATTGTCTTGGCTATTAACAGTCATCAGAAGGGGAGCAAGGGCGAGTATGATGTTCAGGGTCAGACGGTGCTTCCTCGAGAATTGGCTCGTCATCCTGGGGCTGTCCGGTGTCTTCTTTGTCTGCCACTGTTCTGGTTAACCTCGAAGGCACCCACACCGGATTGGGCCGCTCCTGAGGAAAAACACAAACAGCTCCCCTGGATCTCTGTATTACAGGATCCGGTCCATGCCATTTGTTATCTAACACGTCTTTCCATTTTACATATTCTGTGGATGTTATAATGTGGCCAGCATGTCTATCTGCCGGTGAACGGCCATGATTATCCAAGATTAAAAAATTCAAGGTAAAGAGGGCTAGTGATAAACGATCCTTGGGAGAGGCAGAGCCCTCAATACCCCCCTTTTGTTTTTGTAGCATCTCTTTGAGGGTTCGATTTGCACGTTCAACAATCCCTTGCCCTTGAGGGTTGTAGGGCAGCCCAGTGAGATGAGCTACTTGCATTTGAGTGCAAAAGGATCTGAAGCCCTGGGCCACATAGGCAGGACCGTTATCTGTTTTTAAGGTTACAGGCTTTCCCCAAGCTGCCCAGGCCTCTAGACAGTGGGTTTTTACATTTCTCACTTTCTCACCCGTTAAGGCGGAAGCATGAATGACACCTGAATAGGTGTCCACAGAAACATGCACCCATTTCTGTTTGCCAAACTCAGGAACGTGGGTTACGTCCATTTGCCACAAGGTTAGGGGTTTCAATCCCCGAGGGTTAACCCCGGTGTGAGGCGGGTGATGAAACATCACACATGTCTGGCAGGATTTGACTATGTCTCTGGCTTGGTTCCTAGTGATATTAAAGCGGAGGCGTAACGTCTCGGCAGGTACATGAAAGTTGTGATGGAAGGATTGGGCATGGAGTACTGGGTCGTATAATAGCAGTCCAAGCTGTTCTCTTGTAAGAGCATCCACCGTGGCATTAGCACCAGCGAGTGGTCCAGGCAAGCCTGAATGTGCCCTTATGTGACCAATATAGAACGGCGTGTCTCTTTTATAAATACACTGTTGTACTTGATAAAGGACTGCCGCAATCATACTTTGTTCTTTAATATGTGATGTAGCCTCCAAGTGTCGAACCGCATTAACAACATAGGAGGAATCTGATAACAAATTAAATGAGCATGAATGAAAAGCCTTGAAAACTTCCAAAACGACCATTCAGTCACCTGGGGGGCTCCAGGGCGAAATTGTAACTGCACTGGCTCGCTCCCCATAACTTGATAAACTCCTAATCCTGTTTTTGATCCATCTGTAAAAATATGCAGTGCACCTGAAATCGGTGTTTGAGAGGTAATAATAGGAAAATATATAATATTATGGCACAAAAATTGTAACAATTTATCTTGGGGATAATGATTATCTATCAAATTTGAATAAGCTGTAACAAGAATGGCCCAACTATCTATTGTACCAGCAAGGACCTCTACCTGCTCTTTTGTATAGGGTATGATCAATTTATCTGGCGCATACCCAAAGGTAGAAATTGAAAACTTCAGCCCCAATAAGGCCAGAGAGGCAACAGCTTCAGGGTAATAAGTTAAAGTTTTTTGGCCTTGAGAATGGCTATGTATCCACCATACCGGAGCATCTTGCCAAAACACCCCCGTGGGGCTACCAGAAGTGTGAAGTATACAAAACGTTAATGGGCGCAAAGGATCAATGCGCATCACTTGTACTTTCTGAATTGCGGCCTCAACCAATTTGAGGGCTTCGCGTCCTTCTGCCATTAAACTCCTTGGTGAATTAAGATCAGGATTACCTTCCAAAATCCTAAATAATGGTTTTAATTCTTCCCTCGTCATAGGGAGATATCCGCGCAACCAATTAATATCTCCTAAAAGCTTTTGAAAATCATTAAGGGTCTTTAGGTGTTGTGTGCCTATCTTAATTTTTTGTGGTCTGATTGTCTGTAATTCAATCTTAGATCCTAAAAATTCCACCGTTTCAGTCTTTTGTACCTTTTCTGGAGCTATATAAAGTCCTTTCTCTCCCAGGGCTGCCTCCAAGGCAATTAAGGCCTGATCTAACTTAACCTTCTCTGGGCTCGCTAGTAAGATATCATCCATGTAATGAATTATTCTTACATCAGGAAAACTCCTCCTAACAGGGGTAAGGGCCGCATCCACAAAGAGCTGGCACATAGTAGGACTATTTGCCATGCTCTGAGGCAGAACCCGCCATTGGTATCGTTTGTCGGGTTCCTCATGATTTAATGAAGGAATAGTAAAGGCAAAGCGCTCTTTATCAGCTGGATGCAAGGGGATGGAGAAAAAACAATCAACAATATCGATGGCATATACGTGCCATCCTTTAGGTAAAGCTGAAAGCACAGGAAGGCCTCTTTGAATCGGGCCCATTAAGGACATTTGTGCATTAATGGCTCTCAAATCATGCAATAAGCGCCATTTTCCTGATTTCTTCTTTATAACAAATATGGGAGCATTCCATGGCGACGTGGACGGCTCTATATGTCCTAGTTGTAATTGTTCTCTCACCAACTGCCATGCCGCATGGAGTTTTTCCTGAGAGAGGGGCCACTGGGGTATCCATACGGGCTTATTAGTCTTCCATGGAATTTTTATATAATCTTCAGTGGCCCCTAAGAAAAACCCAAACCCTTTCTATCATGTTTTCCCTCTGGGATAATAGGCTCAGGCCTACCTTGTAAATTACAGCCTAAACCTGCTCCGGGCATATATCCCTGCTTACTCATAAGTTCTTGGCTAGTACTTGAGTAACTTCCCTCATTGGTTAACATAAGTTTTAGTTGCTTTTGTACATCTCTTCCCCACAAGTTTAATGGCAGATCTAGTACGAAAGGTTGAAAAAATCCTTCTTGGCCATCCACATTCCATTTTAAGCTCTTCGCACTCATGTCAGGTGTGTTCTGATATCCTAGCCCTTGGAGTGTTTGTGAAGCCTTTTGCAACGGCCAGCTCTTAGGCCAAAACTGACGGCTCATAACACTCCTATCTGCCCCTGTATCTATCAGCCCTGTAAAGGACTTCCCTTCTATTTTTAATGTACACATCGGCCGATCGTTCAACTCCAAGGAAAGGCAGGCCATATCTACTCCGGAAGACCCAAACCCTTTGTCTCCTCTCTCCGCGGTATGGGCCGGAAAGCGCTCATGTATGGATGGCACGACTATCATCTGAGCTATTCGATCTCCCGGAGCTATAGAAACAATTCCAAAAGGAGAGTGACACATGATCTTAATGGTCCCTTGATAATCTGGGTCAATAACTCCTGGGAGTACCAGCAGCCCTCTCATTGTACTAGAGGATCTACCGATAACAATTCCCACTGAATCTTTTGGAAGCGGTCCCTTCATGTCAGTAGGGATCGCTTGTACTCCCATACTTTGAGTTAAAACCAACCCGGAGGTGGCACGGAGGTCCATCCCTGCGGAGCCTGATGTGGCTCGTCGGGTGATTTGGGAGGATCCATGTTCCCCTCCTGTATTGCCCCATAGATTTTGGGGCCCTGGGGTCGAGGGCCCCTCTGCATGTTTTTTGACCTGGGAACATATGGGTTGTTTATGGGTTGACCATTAATATCTTTTGTTGACCTGCATTCATTGGCCCAGTGTTTCCCTTTTTTACACCTAGGACAGGTGCCTGGTTGTCTGCCCGCCGGTGGGCCATTGCTTGAGCTCCCTTTGTTTGGACAATCACGTTTCAAATGTCCCTGCCTACCACAGGCAAAACAGCCATTCTGGCGGCTCTTTTGTTTTGTGGCTGCTATCATGGCACGGGCTAGCCCTTCGTTTGTCAGTGGGCCTCCAATCTCACGACAGGCCTTTAGCCAGGCATCTAGCCCTTTTCCCTTCCAGGGAGTAATGGCCCTTTGGCAATCTTTTGTACATTGTTCATACACTAACTGCTGCACCAGCGGCATGGCTTCCTGGGCGTCACCAAAAATTTTTCCCGCTGCTTCCACCATTCTAACTACAAAATCTGAGAATGGCTCATTTGGGCCTTGTATTATCTTAGTCAGATTTCCTGACACTTCTCCTCTTTTTGGGATCATTTTCCATGCCCTTTTATAAATATCATGGATTTGTTGATAAACCTGAACTGGATAAGCTGTCTGGTTCACGGCCCATTGGCCTTGACCCAGAAGCATGTCAGCATTCCATGGCGCTGTATTTTGTGCTTGAGCGTTGACTCTAGCCTGCGCATGGGCTGCCTCTGTCACCACAGATCTATAATCTAGGTATTGCCCGGTGGTCAAGCAAGCCCGCGCTATCTCCCACCAATCATTGGGTGTTAATGCTGAATTCAATATCCTGTCCAATAAGGTTATGGTATACTGTGCGTTGGGTCCCCAAGTCCGGGAGGCCTCGACTAAGTCTTTCAGCTGTTTATATGGAATTGGTTCATGATACCTCCGCTGGTCCTGATCCTCAAAAACAGGAAACGCCATAGACGGGATTGGGGTAAGTTCAGCTAGATATCGAAGAGTATTTCGAGAGAGTCTATGAGCTCCCCCTGCCGTACCACGCTTGTTCCGACCTGGGTATGGCGGTGGAGCATAGCTAGGCTGTGGTTCATATCGGCCCTCCTCATATCTAGCTGCCTCTTCCTCCAGCTCTTCCTCTTCCCACTCAGTTAGTTCCTCATCTCCCTCTAGTCCTTCATCCTTATACAAGTTCATGGTGGCAAATTCATCTAAAAATTCATCGAGGGGTGGGTAGAGGGGTGCACTTGGCACAGGTCTCTCACCCTCCTCCCCTTTTGCTCCCTGATCGGGATTTCCTTTTTTCTCTATCCCATGATCGGGGTCCCTTTTTTTCTTACTGGGTTTCTCCTTCTCTCCCAGTTTGGATCCATTTCTTTTGCTATCCTCATCTCCCTTCATTGAGCTTAACTCTGAGAGGCTATCCTGATGCTCTGTCAACACGCGTCGCCCTCTTTTCACATGCTCCATATGCTTGCCTTCTTTTAAACAAGCACGAATTAATTTCCAGAGCGGGATCGTACCTGCTCTAAGTTGATGTCTTTCCTCTGCCTTGTCGAGGTCCTTCCCCAGTTTCTCCCAACAAGGGATATTTAAGTCCCCTGACACTACGAACCACGGCGCCTGTTGGTCAATGTCTTTTAATATGGTTCTAATAGTGCCATCAGAGACCTTCAATCCCCGTTCTTTCAATAAAGCTTGTATTGGGCTAACAAAGTCGGGCGCTCGACCCTTGCTGCTGTCCGAGCCCATCACCTTCCTTCTTTACGAGAGTCTTACGATGGGACTGAAATACCGAGTTGTCTACCCCGGATTTTACTTTCAGTTTGACACGCAGCAGAGGCACTCCTCTCCGGGACGATCACACCGCAAGCACAGGCAGCAGAAAAAAATTATCAACCCAAAGACTACCGCAGCGATGCCAAACCACACAGGCTCAACCCCCCCCCCACCAGCAAGCTCGACATACCTGAGGATACTTTACCGACGTCGACCACTTCGCGTGTAGAGTTCTGAATCCTCTTCGGCCCCCTACGGTGTCCGCCGAAGTTCCCGGGTTTCAGCACCAGCTGTGGCCCACCAAGACTCGACCAGCGATGAAATGAAGACCACCGACACAGGATCCTTCTCTATCACGCTTTATTGAAGTGCACTCGGTTACAGTTGACTGGTGGAAGTAGGGGGCCCCGAATGGCGGAAAGCGGCTGAATATATACAGGGAGAATGGGCGTGTTCAGAACCAAAGAGATGTGGCCGCATGGGATTGGAAGCAGCTGTTGCTGGGCAGATCAAGAGCAAGATCAGGCGGTAGAGACGTTGGTCTAACACGCCAAAACACACTTGTTCATCAGGCTCTCGGCGCCATCTTGTAATGGCGGCGATAGTTCGCCACATCAGATGTGTTACATTTCTTTGCACCGTGGACATTTGCTTAATGATGCAAAGGTGTGTTGCATTCTTTCATGTTGCAACTGTTTAACTCTGTGAAGCTGTGTTACTTTGCCTGTCTAAAACACCTGATTGGTTTAATGAAGAACTGAAATTCCAATAGCAAAGCAGGGAAGAGAAACAGGGCTGGGCTGGCAGGCACAGAGAATAAATAGAAGAACATTAGAAAGGAGACGGAGCAAGAAAAGAAGGAAGAGAACTCCAGGGGGCAGTCACCCAGCTACACAGTGAGCCATGGATAAGAAGTAAAGAAAGGTATACAGAAATACAAAAAAAGTCCAGAGGTGAAAGATAGATGGGTTAATTTAAGAAAAGCTGGCAGTGACTCAGTGGACCCTGCAAGTGGCTCTCAGCCAGGCTGCAGAATGAAAGCAAAGAGTGAGAGGGAGCTAAGCGGCCTGCAGTGACACCGGTCCAGCCAGGCTGCAGAATGAAAGCGAAGAGTGAGAGGGAGCTAAGCGGCCTGCAGTGACACCGGTCAAAGGACCCTCTGGCCATCCTGGTGGTGAAGCAGGAGGGGATGAGTCCCGGAACTATCATCACCAGCCCAACACCCCAACTTCTAGTTGGTCCTCTCCTACAGCTGAGCCTGGCTGCACCAGTCACTGCAGAAGTCGAGCCCTGGGAGCAAGCCGGTCCCCAGCCAATAAGAAAAGCAAGTCATCAGGGAGAAGTAGCAAGTCTCCAGGGACTAGAAGAAGCCGGAGTCTCCACTACTTACCGGTCAAAGTGAAAAGAAGGAACTTGAGGACCATACTTGGAGAGGGGGAAAGGATCGCCATCACAAGGAGCCATCAGAACAGGAACAAAGGAGAACTTGTAGAAACAGTGAGCAAGACCAGCACCAGGGCCATTCCTGCCAAAGGAGGACCTCTGACGAGAGGCCTGTCAGTGGTCAGGGTCAGGATCGAGAGCCAGAATCTGTAGGCTCAGGAAGAAGAGAGGTACTTTCATAATGCCAGGTGCCGGGAGCATAGCCTTCAGAATGAAGGTGTGGGGGGTGAGGTTCAGGAGGCTCGCCCTGCTGGTAACAAAAGCAAAGAGGTACCTGTTAAAGAGAAACCAAGCTTTGAATTTTCTAGGGCACTTCTTGAGGACACCAATACCTTTTGGGGTGTGGTTATTAAGTACAGCGAGACCCCAGAAGCCCGGATCCCCCCAAACACAGGGATGATGAGGTACTTTCAGTCATGTACTTCCGTAGGCAGTCGAAATCGCAGCATGGCCACCATTCCCACCGACCATCCCTCTTGTTCAAAGCAGCATGCAGTCTTCCAGGTCTGGCTTGTTCAGGCAATGGAACCTTCGTGAACAACAAGCATATTGAGCCACAGAGATACTATGAACTGAGAGAAAAAGATGTCCTTAAATTTGAGCTCAGTAGTAGGGAATATGTCGTGTTCCATGAGTCTTCAGACACCTCTGAACTAGACTGGAAGGGAGATGAGGATGAAGAGGAGGAGGGAATGGTATCTGACAGCTAGGAACTGAGAAGCACCCACCATACACGCCACTAGAAACTGTTCCTGCTGGAAGCCATGGGGTTGATTCTCCAGCACCTCCTCTCACCTTGTCTTTGCTCTGCTGCTGCCCAGCTTGGGTCGCAGTATGAGAACTCTCTGTGTGTTTTTCTGAGCTTGGCACAGCAGCCACCTGCCCGTGGGCGCTTGTGTTCAGAACAGTCTCACCTATTACAGCATGGCGAGTTTTGGTCAGTGTGTGGCTGTAGTGGGTGCCTTCAGAACCGCTGCACAGGAAGCTAAGCCCTTGGGAAGGGGACTGTGGCTTGTTCTCTTTGTACAGTTTCTTATGTATATAGTGGTTGAGCTTTGTGGACCAGGAGTTTTGTTTTGCGGACAAACGCTAGAGCAGGGAATCTGAGTAAGTTTTGGTTCTCACCAAAACAACCTCCAGCATATACCAAAGCTTTGACCTGGTTCAGCTCTTGAGTCATAGAAGTTGATTTTGCATTTTGTTGCACAGTGTGTGTGTGTGTGTGTGTGTGTGTGTGTGTGTGTGTGACAATTTACCACCTGAACTCATTATTGACTGTCTAAGCTAAACAGATACCCTGTGATGTCTGTGTAGACACGACTGTGTAGGGAGGCCATGGCTTCTACCATTGGGTGCTGGTGTCACATCCTGCACAGGGTTGTGGACTTTGTAGCAGGGGCCTTTCTGTGGCCTGAGGTAGTGTGTGTGTGTGTGTGTGTGTGTGTGTGTGTGTGTGTAAAAAAGATTGTACAGCAGGGCCTTGCTGTGGCCTTGTGGTCGTGTGTGTGTGTGTGTGTGTGTATAAAGGAACTTGGGTAGCTTCCAGATTTCTGTTCCTCTGTTCCATCTTTGGCCATGGGTTTGTATTTACTTCCCAAGGGTGGGAAGCAAGGGTAGCCCAGCTTCTGAACTTCCCACCTAGGGTCTGTGTAAGTAGAAGGAATTCATGACATACAGTACGTGTGCCTGTAAACGCTATTTCAGAGCTATGTGCTGATTTTCATATGACGTTTTGTGCTATAAGTCATACCACGGAATAGGCAATGGCCCATCTGCATTTGGAGAGCGGGTCTTCATTTATATGTATTTTTGAGATAAAAAAATAAAAATTGTAAATATAAAAATAAAGCTGGCTGGAAATAAGCCAAGATAAGACCTGGCCTTCATAAGTAAGAATATGCCTCCATGTGATTTATTTGGGAATTAGGTGGCAGGTGCCCCCAGAAGAGACACAGTAAAGAGAAAAATAAAACCATAGGCAGATTTTTAATCCCATTGAGTCCCACCTTCCTTCAGAGTTCACTGATAGTGGAGCATCTTTGGGAATTACTTGAAGAGGAAGGAGCATGATCCTAAACTTGTGCAAACTCAGGACTCTGTGCTTTCAGCCCCTTTTCATGGGGCCTCTAAGTCAGTGATAGCCAAGAAGCTTCATCGTGACCATCAGTCCCGATCAGCTGCCTGAAGTGATAGGGCAAGTAGCAGTGAAGCCACATCTGGACTCAGTGGGAGAAAGTGGGTGATATGTTAGATGTATCTGGTTGTAAGCAAGCTCCAGAGAGTGACAGGCTACATATGTGCCCTGCATTTACCACCCATGGGCTAAGCTGTTGTGGAAGTCACATGGGTACCACTGTTCTCAGAAACTCTGCTTTCCTGAGGAAGCTTCCTGTCGTGATGAAGAACTAGCCCCTTCTCAGCCAGCATTCATTCCTCAGCTTTGCTGTTTCCAACCACAGGATGTTAGGCAAGTTACTTAGCCTCTTTGGGACACAGTGATTTGGAACTCGCAGCTCTGCATAGTCTCTTGTGGTGATATTTTGTTTGTAATCTAACAAATAAAGCTCACCTGGTGATCGGAGTATGGAGCTAGATCACTAGCTAGCCACAGAGGTCAGGCAGTGGTGGCACACACCTTCAATCTCAGCACTCAGGAGGGAGGCAGAGGTAGACAGATCTCTGTGAGTTCATGGCCAACCTGGGCTACACTAGATTGAGCCAGTCTCAAAGAGAAACAGAGCCAGGTGGTAGTGGATCACACTTCTAATCCCAGTCTTTGGGAGTCACACACCTTTAATGCCAGCACTAGGAAGGTAAAGACAGGAAGGGATATGGCTGGGTAGAGAGAAGAATATAAGGCAGGAGGAAACAGGAGTGCAGGGCATTCAGTCTGAAGATTTGGTGGAGGTAAGAAGTAGTGACTGATTGCTCTGCTTCTCTGCTCTTTCAACCTTTACCCCTACATCTGACTCGGGTTTTACTACTAACACCAATTAGACATAGTGCTACAGTATTTCCTATATAGTTTCCCTTCATCATGAGCAAAATATGTGAAACAAACGTCTTGAGGAAGCAGGAGAGACTTTAGAGATTGGCACGATGTTAGAGAAATATCAGTCTGTAGTGTCGAGGAAGACATCTGATGGGGGCCTCTCACATGTGCTGGTCCAGGAGGCAGAGAACAGCTGGAACTAGGGGCTGGACTTTATCCTTTAAAGGGCAGCTCCCCGTAACCTACTTCTATCTCCCTCCTAAATGTTCCAGAGCCCTGAAAATAGTACCTGTGGGGAACATTTAGGATTCCAGCTGAAACACCAACATCATAAGACTTCCATATAAAGAGCTGACAAGACAAAAAGCACCAGGCACACTACCTTACACAAAGCAGGCCTGCAAGTGTTGTTGGCTATTGTTCTATCAATATCAAAGCCTACAAGCTATACTATTGTAGATACGAGCTTCCTTTTCCTATGATCCACAAAGGTAAAGAGACCCAATCTTTCCAGATGGCCCATGCTCTCCTTCAAATACCATTGGACTTGTGGCAGCTCTTCCAGGGTCTGTGTTTTAGCTGGAAACCCTATTATTCTCCTCTCTACTGTTAGACGTTTCAAATCCTCCCCACGGGTTCCCTCCCTTGTTAATGCGATTACACGTGGTGATTGTTTCATTAAGCGCCTTTTCATAGTGTGCTTGGTAAATACCTGACAGAACGTGAAAGCTAATTATCATCTTAATTGGTGAAGATGAACTGGTACATAATATGTGTGATTTAATTATCAGGGCGAGCCCTCTGAAGGTTAATGAGAAATGAAAACTCATAAGCAAAGGTTCTGGGGTTTCTGGGCAGGTAATTGCTAAGCTTTGGAAATAACAGAACTGATCTCTATGACTTGAGACCTTGGGGTACTGACCTTCCCTTTGCCTGAATCAAAAGATGAGAGCTGCGGTCTTATCAATACAGAGAATGACCTATTGTCTACTTAGTTTGTTTACTTATATGAACTGCCCCCCCCCCGTGTGTGTGTGTGTGTGTAAATTAGGGTTGTTTTCTTGAAGATACCTTCAAGGGTATCTGTTGTTTCCCCTATGTGGTGATAATCTTGGGAATTACTAAATTCATTGTCCATGTCCTCTTTTGGTCTTGGATTCCTTCTTTCCTGAAGGACTGGGATCTTCTTCACATTGATGGGGCCATGCCTCCCACCCTTGCTGTCTTGCCCCATGCCTGATCTCTTTGCTCCCACCCTTGCTGTCTTGCCTCATGCCTGACCTCTTTTTTCCCACTGCCTTGGACTTGTTCCATCACAATACAAGATCCCAAAGTTTGTTTGAGAACCAACTCCCTGGTAAACAAATGTTGCCTTTCTAGAAGACTCTTGAACCAGGCGGACTCTTCACCTTAACTGCAACTCTGCTCTCCCCCGGGGTTGTTGCTTCCCATGCAGGCTTCATAGTAGTATCTCTTCTCCCTTCTTCAACCCAGAGATCTCCACTAGGAGCTGAGGGTGGAGTTCTCTACCTCTCCAATGTTATATGCAGACATTTCCCCTCCACCCCTAAGTTAGGATAGCATCCTTCCCCCAGTCCTGGCTTCCCCAGAGCCCCTGGTAACATGCGTGCTTCACTGGGTACTCCAATCCTACCTCTAGGTTCCCTTGATGCACCCCCTCGTCCAACTATTATTTCACTGTATGTCCATCCATTGCTTGGACCACCTATCTAGCTTCTAGGACTCTCCCAGTAGTGTTCTCCTTGGCTTCCATTTCTTTCGCCTCCTATCTGCTCTCTAACCATTGCCTAAATCTGGACAGCATCCCAACAGTTCCTTCAATCTCTTGCTTTACTATTCCTGCTCAGCCACTTGTGCCCTCTCTCATCTTATCATCACCTCTTGCTCCCCGTGTCCTCTCCATAGACCTCTCTTTCCTCCTTCACCACTTAACTTGTGGTTTATTATTTGAGTTACTTTCCTGCCAACACTTTATTCTCTTGGCACTCCAAATTATCACTAACCCACAATACTTTCTTCCTCTCCCTCTTTGCTATGGCTCACTGCAGACAGAGCACTTTCCCTTGTTTTGTTTTGTTTTGTTTTTTTATCAAAAATTCAGTCTAGTTAGTTCCAAACTCAAAATCTGTGTTTGTTTCAAAGCTCTTCTTTCCCCCGCTATGTCAAGGCCCAGGAAGCTCTGGGATCCCAAGGGTGGGAGAGCTGTGTGGTACCTTCTCTCACTTTCCTTCTTCTCCTTTTCTTGTGTTTAGCTGTTCTAGACTTGGGATCAGGAAAAGAAATAGGGATATGACAGGCCCTTCAGCCCAGGGGGGAGCAGAAGTCATGAGGGGGACTTCTCTAATCTTGGTCAGTTAGGTATGGTTCTGTGGGACAAGGATGAGTGCTGGTCTGGCAGTCCCCATGTGGACTGTAGGGCTCTTTGTTGGAGCAACATTCAACTCACCCACTTTCCTTTCATGTAAGGACTCACTCAGATAAAGGTAAAGTCTCCATCAGCATCTCTGAGAGGAGATCTCATAACTTTCTCCAGCAGCCAGTCTGACAGCTCTCAGCTCTTGCCCCTCCTAATCCCACACCGCTTTAAATCAATCCACAGAAAACATTTGTCTTCCTCTCTGCCCTTCAAAGATCAAGGGGGGAAAGGATGGAAGCACTCCGGTTCTTCCTCCATAGGTTCTGGTTACAAAGCTATTGCCTCAAAATGAAGCAGTCCTTCCTGGAGTGCTTGGGGAGGCTTAGAAGACTCAGGAAGTAAAACTCACTAGTCTCAGAGAGCTCCTGAAAGTTACAGGATTCACAAGGTCCCTCCCTAAGATTATATAAGCACCAGCAATGGCTAGGAAGAGAAGATTTAGGCTGAGCTACTTGCAAATTGTGTAGGAAGTTCAAAAAATGCAGCTTTTGTGATTCATTGCCCTGCTGAGGTGGGCTTTTGGATGATGCAAGCACTTTTGAGTCATCCAGATTCTTAAAAGTAACTCCTTACCCGTACTCCTATAGGTGATCCAAGTACACTACCGGTGGTTTCTTTGGCCTTTGGTACTCTATCTAAGGTGAATAGACATTTGTTCATGTCTCAGCAACCCTACACATCTTCCTTCTCCTCTGCTGACATCCACACTTCTTTTGCAGAAATCTCTAGACCACATGTGGCCACTGGTCTTCGGTCCTGTATGTCTCCCAGGGGAGATAAAGAACAAGATACTGCAATGGTAACCATTCTGTAGCCATCTCATCATACCATTTCCCATCCTCACCTTACATAAATAAGAGTAGAGGAACAGAGGTCAAACTAGAAGGGAGGTTGAAGGCAGCTGGTCAATCCTGCAACCTGTGACTTGCAAACTGCAGTGGCAGGGTGTGTTGGCTCTGCTCCTTGGCATATCTAGTTAGAATACGGGCTTCATTGGTGCTTCTCTTATGCCTTGGTTTGTGTCTCGGCTATAGTTCTAGGCAGCAGAGCAATCTCATCATTTTACTGCAGATGTGTTCATCTTAATTCACAAAAATATTTATGTAATTATTGCAGAAATTGATTGCATATGGCTATTTCTTGAAGTGACACTGAGGGACAAAAGTTGCAGGTGAGATCAAGCAATTTGTGATTAGAGGGGAAATTTCCATATATAGAAAGTGAGGTTGAGCCCAGGACCCTGCAAGGTAGGGCTGTGGGAGGACAAAGAGCGAGGCTGTGAAGAAGTAGTAACTCTTGTGCCTCCAGGAGTCTGGAAGGTCAGGAACCTCTTTTTCAGTGGAGGCAATCAATGTCGCATGCAAAACACAGAGGGAGAAGAGGTCCTAGTAAAAGCCTGGACCAAGTTTGTCCTCCAAATCAAATGCCACATCCAAAGACTCTGGCTGAAATCCCTGCCTTCCCACTGTCAAGGCCTATAGCGGTTCATTCTATAACTTCCAGCACCTGAGCCTTTAAAGCTGATTGAGTATCTGCAGAATTTGTGGATGAGAGGATGAATGGCAATGACTCTTCCAGCCCCAGTATCCACTGGAAAAGAAATCTGGGACAGGGTCTCAATGAATCATTCACAATGACAGGGCCCTCTCTTCCTTGCTGGGTGGTCTGTGGAAGTTAGATGTTCATTGAAGTAATTACAGGCTGTGTTGGTGACCTTGGGATTCATTTATCTTGACTTCAGTGACATTGATTTCTTGGTTAGCAATTAGCTTACCAGAGCCCTTGATGGCATAATCTGTCCATTTACATAATTAAGACATAAGTCTTTGGCTTGGATATTAGCCAGGGCACTGGACACTAAGGGCAGCAGGTGCCTGTCGGCTTGAGTCCCAGCGTCATGATCCTACCAGCTGAGCCCATTTACCCTGTGACTTCAGTGGCCTAAGAACTTCTCTTTACCACATATTTTTAAGGGTTGACACCAAGGAGATTGGCCTACTAAACCTGGACTCAGAGAGAGGCTCTGACGGTTCTTAAATCTCTTCACAGTTGTGTTCTTGTTCCTTCAAAGAGTGAAGTCCAGTTATCCTTCCCTTCAGTATAAACCAGGCAATAAATCAACAATAATGGTCCCTCCCTCCCCTTCTCTCTCTCCCTCACATCATCCTTCCTTACCCCTCCCTTTCTCCTCTTCCTCTCAACTTATCTTGGGGGGACATGATTACTGGGCTATGATGCCTTTCAAGCAGTTCATTGAACCCTTCCCTGGGAGACACTGAGGCTGTCTCCCAACTGACAGCATACCCTGGCCAGCCACACTAGTGAGCTACAGTGGAAGTGGGTACTCCTGCCCCCACCAAGGTTTCAAATTCTATAGCCCAGAAGCCAACCCTATGAGACACCAAGAAAGAACCTGCCAGTCAAGTTTTCCTCAATTTCCTGACTGTGATAGTAAATGTTTATTAGGAAATATGTTTTTAGAGATGATTTATTGCACATATAAATCATGCGCAATAGAGGGCTTTGTTATGACATGCACATGGTATATTTTTTATTCATGCGCATGGAATATTTCAGTCACACCCACCCTCTGTTATTCTCTCTTGTCCTCCTCACACTCCTACTGATCCCTCTCACTCACCCTCATCCACTTTCATGTCTTTCTTATGATCGGATGGATTTTATGAAGGCTGCTCTCACGAGCAAGGGTAAGGATTTGTTTGCAGGAGCCTAGATACCTTATTAGTGACTATGCAACAGAAGAAAATGTTTCTCCTCCACCAACCACTAAATGCAGTTGAATTCTCAGGAAAGGCTGGGCCCCGTGAATCCCGACCCATACTGTGACAGGCTACTTTTGGGCCCCATCATGTGTGGCTTTGTGCAGATTAATCACAGCTTCTAGGAATTCAAGAGTGTAACAGACATATCATGCTCAGAGCATAGAATTCTACATTTCCTACCCCTCCTCTGGCTCTTACATTCCTTCTGCCCTGCCTTCTGGAGTTCCCTGAGTCTTGGGGGGAGTGATGTAGATGAACCACTTATGGCTGAGCATTTGACAGTGATTCTCCTACCTGTTTTAAGTAGTTACGAGTCTCTGCAGGCATTTTTGCAGACAGGAGTTAGTCTATGATCCTAAGCATAGTTAATTAGAAGGAAACGTGGCAGGTACGTCATGTCTCTATTTAGGAAACAATGGTAGTGTCCACACTAGAGCCTATGCTCTCTCAAGCCATGGTCTTTTGACTGGGTTTACAGAACCAGAAGTAAATTCTTTCCTGTGAATCAGGCCTCAAATCCAATCAAAAGTGATTGGCTACCCCATAGCATACTGTCATTATTGCATCATTGGACACACCCTGCCTGTCTGGTCAATATTGCTACACACAGTGTACACAATTGTTCATAAGGAGCCTGTATAGAACCTTCTGGTACTGTGAGGTCTAGACAGCAGGAAGGAAGCTTCCAGCCCAGTTCCAGCCTGATTTCTGCAACCAGGATAAGACACAAAGTTTTGAGAAACCTATCACATACAATAACTAATACATAGGATATTATTTTTTTCAATGCTGTTTTTAAATAAATCTTTTTAAAGTTTATTAGCTTATGTGTATGCATGATTTGCCTGCATGCATGTACCTCTGTGCACCACACATGTGCCTGGTAGCCCAAGGAAATAAGAAGAGGGTGTCTAACCCCCTGGGAGTAGAGTTATAGAAATTTGTGAGCAGCTGTGAGGGTGTTGGGACTCAATCTCAAGCCCTCTGCAAAAGTACCTAATGATCGTAATCACTGAACATCTCTTCAGCCCCCAATGCTGGTTCTTGAAGAAAGAAAGAATATGATTGTAATATCAAAACAACTGAAAGTGTTCATATTCTAGACCACAAATTCCTCTGATAAGAATTTGCCTTATAAAAATATGTCTGAAATGTAAGTACTCCCATGTATTTATAAAAGGTTCATATTATAAAAGGCATCTTCTCTTCTCTAACAGTAAAAGGAGAAATGGATGAGCATTCTTATCGCCAGAGTTAAATAAGTGACAGAGAAAAACTGTGTAATTCCCTTCTAAGCATTAAGTAAACTAACTTTGCATTAAAAAAAAAACCTCAAAATTCCAAATCCAGATGGTTTAATTAGTAGCTGTCTTAATTAGGATTTCTAGTGTGGTGTTTTTTAAAAAAAAAAAAATGACCAAAAAGGTTTATTTCCTCTTATCACTTGTAGTTGATTATCCAGGGAGGTCAGGGCAGGAACCCAAGGCAGAACTTGGAGGCAGAAACTGATGCAGAGGCCCTGGAAGATCTATCTGCTTACTGACCTGTTCCTCACAGCTTGCTGGGTCTGATTTCTTATACTATCTAAGACCACCAACCTAGGGACAAAATTGGCCACAGTGAGTTGGGCCCTCCCACATCAATCGTCAATCAAGACAAAGTACCACAGGCCAATCTGATGGGGACATTTTTTTTTTCAATCAAGGTTCTCTCTTCTAAAAGGACTCAAGCTCCTGTCAAGTTGACATGAAAGTAGACCACACTGTTAATTCACCAGCAATTTATGGAGGGGAGGGGGTATAAATCTTTATACAAACAATCCCAATACAGAAAAAGAGAGGGAGAAGAATTCCCAAGTTAAGCAGAACATTAACTCAGAAAGTTGACAAAAATGGTTTTTAAAGGGAAAATTATGTGTAATCACGATTCATATCATATTCATATGTATTCATGATCATTAGCAGAGATTCAAAAATTTCAAACAGTATTTTAGAAATAGCAGTGGGGACTGGTGAGATGGCTAAGAAGAAGAAGGAACCTGCGGCCAAGCCTGATGACCTGGGTTTGATTTCCAGAACCCACATGGTGGTGGGAGAGTACAAACTATCAGAACTTACTGCCTTCTTTTATTCATTTGTGCAAACGAGCTCCCTAAAAATATAACACAGAAACGAAAGATGGATTCAGAATTGTTTTTAAAAATCGAAGTAACTTACTCAGAACTGAGTGTTCCAAGGTCTCTCACACTCTGCATAAGGTCTCCATCAAATCCCTCCCACCACAGGGCTCAGACAACCCCATGGAAGAGGAGGTAGAAAGAGCAGAAGAGCCAGAAGTGATGAAGGACACCGAGAAAGCAAGGCCCTCTAAGTCAACATGATCCAAGCTCGTATCAACTCACAGAGACTGAGGCAGCATGCTCAGGACCCGCAGAGTCTGCACACGTCCTCTTCATGTACTTTGTGGTTCCCAGGTCAGTGTTGACATGGGACTCCTGAGTGTGTGAACAGCGGGTCTCTGATTCTTGTGTATCTTGGGCTATTTTCCTTCTGTTTGTTTTGTCAAATTCCAATCTGTTAGTTTTTGTTTTATTTTGCTTTATTATTTTTATTTATTTTTATCCTTGTTTGTTTTCTAAGGAGAGACAGGAAGGGAATGTACCTGGGTGGGAGGGCAGGGGGAGGGATGGGAAGGCATAGATGGGGGGAACCAAAATTGGGACATATTATGAAAGAAAGAAATCCATTTTAAAGCCGGGCGTGGTGGCGCACGCCTTTAATCCCAGCACTTGGGAGGCAGAGGCAGGCGGATCTCTGTGAGTTCGAGACCAGCCTGGTCTACAAGAGCTAGTTCCAGGACAGGCTCCAAAACCACAGAGAAACCCTGTCTCGAAAAACCAAAAAAAAAAAAAAAAAAAAAAAAAAAAGAAATCCATTTTAAAAAAAGAGAGAGAGAGAGAGAGGCCACAAATTTGGGAGAGAATTAGGGGGAACGTGGAAGAAGTAGGAAGGAAACAAAGGAAGGGGAAATGATGTAATTATATCTGAACTAAAAAAAAATTTTAAAAAAAGTCATTGGGGGAAAGTGATGGGGAGAAAAACACATTATCACAAAGTGAGAAATTATCTCTTAACAAAATGTAATATTTATTGATGATTTTAAAGAGTCATTTACCTGAGGAAAAAAAAACACAGAATGCTTTCCTAACACTGTAGGGAATGTTAGGAAACAGAAACAGATGTTTAATACTAATGGCTGAAGCCCAGCATTGGATTGCAGATCTTGCCTGGTTCATTAAGGCAAGAAAAATAAACTAAAAGTACAAAGATTACAAATGAAGAAATAAAACAGTCACTGTTCACTGGCAAAATTATTATGCACCTAGAAATTATGAAAGAGTTTACATTTGAAGTAGTATCATTAATGAAAGATTAGTAAGCTTTCTGCATACAAAAAATGGTATTTTTCAAGAAAATGCTATTTTTGCATACAAGCCACTAATAGAAAATGAAATTTATGAATTATGTATTTCATAATGACATCAAAAAGTTAAAAAAAATAAGATCCAACTATTTATTGTTTGCAAGACACACTTCTCACTGGAAACTTGGAAGGTTGAAGCTGGAAGATTGCAAACTCAAGGCATGCTTGCACTACAGAGTAAGACCAAGGCCATCCACAGTAACCTAGTGAGACCTTGAGTCAAAATTCAG
The DNA here is from genome assembly GCF_950005125.1 of Chionomys nivalis. Lineage (NCBI taxonomy): Eukaryota > Metazoa > Chordata > Mammalia > Rodentia > Cricetidae > Chionomys > Chionomys nivalis. Next base: position 48,297,772 of record NC_080089.1, on the reverse strand, counting down.
AAAAGAATTTTAGGAGGGCCAAGGATATAAACACATGGCTCAATGGCAGAGCACTTGCTAGCACATATGAAATCTCTTATTGTGTTCTAATACTGAAGAACGAGAGAGAGAAAGGGGAGGAAACACAGGAAGGGAAAAGAACAAGTAAAACCCAAATCAATGGATGGAGAGAAATACTGAAAATCAGGACAGAAATTAATGGAGTGATGCTTGGAAGAATAAGTCAAAGAATCAAGACACCAATGTGTTACAGCTTAAAGGTAAAATGTCTCCCATAAGCTCATGGGGTTGGACCCGAGGTCCCAAGCACTGGAACAGAGCCAGAGAGTCATAGCTAACTCCAGGTATATCCCAAGATACCTGCTTCTTGATCTGCCGAGATGTGAACAAGCAAACTCATGCTCATTCTGCCAAAGACCCAGACATTTCACCACCAAGCCTTCCCCAACATGATGGTCCAGGTGCTTTCAAAGTGTGAACCAAAATAAATCTTTACGCCACTAAATTGCTTCTTGTAAGATATTTGTCATAGTAATGATAACAACAAAACAACTAAATCAAAAGATAAAAGTCGGTTCTTTGAAAAGTTTGGTAAACCCTTGACCAAATAAACTTAAAGAAAGTAAGGAAAGAATAATATCAATAAAATTAGAATAAAAGTGAGCATTAAAACAGATGCCAACACACGCCTTTAATCCCAGCACTTGGGAGGCAGAGGCAGGCGGATCTCTGTGAGTTCGAGACCAGCCTGGTCTACAAGAGCTAGTTCCAGGACAGGCTCCAAAACCACAGAGAAACCCTGTCTCGAAAAACAAACAAACAAAAAAAAAAAAATGAAAAAAAAAAAAAAAAAAAAAAACAGATGCCAACAAATCCAGAGACTCAAATGGAGAACACTTTGGAAATGTATTTCTGAAAGGATAGAAATGATAGGTAGGTGGACAGATTTTTACCTACCAAAATTAGATCAAGAGAATTTAAGCATCTTAAAGAGATCTATAATGAGCAAAGAATCTCCCAATAGCCCAAGATTAGAGACAGCCACAGCAGAATTCTACCAGACTAAAGAACAAATACAAGTTCCACATGATTTCGTAAAAAAATAAACTGTCAAACTCATTCTTTAAAGACAACTTCTCCGATGAACATAAATACAGTGATTCTCAATATAATACTAGCAAACTGAGCTCAGCAGCACATTAAGAAGGCCACTTACTCTGATCAAGGTGTTTTTATTCCATGGGTGTAAGAACAGTTCAATAACACAGATCAATAAATGTAATATAGCACACAGACTTGAGGATAGAAATCACATGACTTCTCAAATAAAAGGGATCATGCAGGAAATACGTTTGACATAATTCAATACATTTTGCTAGAAAAGCCCCAAAGAAAGTGGAAACAGAAGGAGCGTGCCTCAACATAAAAAAGGCTGTATAATAAATCCATAGCCAGCATCTTATGAAATGGAGAAAACCTGAAAGCATTCCATTTCAAATCAGGAGTGAGACAAAGGGACCAACTCTCTATGTACTTTTTCAGTGTAATGCTTGAAATATAAGAGCTATAACGCAGAAGAAAAAAGAAGGGGGTGCAAATGGGAAAGGAAAAAATCAACCTATCCTTATTGACAAGCAATATGATCGTATACCTAAAAGATCCTAAAAACTCCACCAGGAACCCTTACTAGCTGTTAAACTAAGTGTTTAACAGATATTCAAGAGGATGTAAAATCAGCATACATTATTAACCAAGTGTTTTTCAAGTCAGGTACAGTGGCTCACATGTGTAATTGAAGCATTCAAGAGTCTGAAACAAAATGGTTGTAGTGAGGTTTGAGACCAGACTAGTGCACAGAGCGACTTCCAGGCTAGACTGGGCTATAGATTAATGTAGTGGCGTTTTATTTGTATTTTAATAAATAAAGCTTGCCTGAAGATCAGAGAGTAAGACAGCCCCACTGGTCAGCCTTACAGACCAGGCAGCGGTAACACACATCTTTAATCCCATTGGCCGCACTAGTTGCCATAGAAACCAGGTGGTGCATGCCTCTAATCTTAGTGGCACACGCCTTTAATCCCAGAACTAGTGAGGATTGTAAAGTGGGAGGAGACAGCTCTCAAACACAGTCTCATTCTGAGATTCCTGGAGGCAGGATCACCATTTTTGGACTGAGGTCAAGGACAGAGCCAGCAGCTGGCTATTTTGCTTTTCTGACCGTCAGGGTGAACCCCAGTTTCTCTCTCTGAATTTTTATTAATCGTGCTTCAGAGTAAGTCCTTTTCCAAAACACAAACAAACAAAAATGTAGTCTTTCAACTTTTTGATTTTTCGAGACAGGGTTCCTCTATGTAGCTTTGGAGCCTGTCCTAGAACTCTCTCTGTAGACCAGGCCGACCTTGAACTCACAGAAATCCACCTGATTCTGCCTCCTGAATGCTGGGATTAAATGTGTGGGACATCACTGCCCAGTGTCTTTCTACTTTCTACCAACTTACATACTAAGGATGTAATCATGGTGTGGGTTGGGGGAGAAGGCTCTCATTCACACTAGCTTTTAAAAAGATAGAAATAAAACCCAGTCAAAGAGGTGAACTATTGCCGGGCAGTGGTGGCGCACGCCTTTAATCCCAGCACTCGGGAGGCAGAGGCAGGCGGATCTCTGTGAGTTCAAGACCAGCCTGGTCTACAGAACTAGTTCCAGGACAGGCTCCAAAACCACAGAGAAACCCTGTCTCGAAAAACCAAAAAAAAAAAAAAAAGAGGTGAACTATTCCTACAACCAAAGCTATAAAACACTGAACAGAGAAACTGAAGAAGATAGTAGACAACTGAACGAATCCATGCTCATGGATTAACAGAGTTAAAAGTGTGAAAATGCTGCATTGCCAAAAGGGATCTGTAAGCCCACTATAACCCACTCCTCTTGTCTGCTGTCTATTCCCATGATGACAGCCACTTGGATTTGAATGAGATGGATTCTCAGTGAACAGGGGACTGTGGATGACAACAAACCCTATATCTCATACCTAACAATTCACTTTGTGATGCAGATCAGAACATGTCTTGTGATGCATTCTGGACCTATATGTTTATAGATTTTCCTTCTGATGTCAAAATCTCATTGATTGTAGGATGAGTCGGCCAGATTTCTGCAATTGTAATAAAATACCTGAGTTAAAGGAAGGAAGATTTTATTTTAATACAACGTTTGGGAGGTTTAAGTTCATGGTCAGTGACTGCTGATAACAATAATATTATATGCTCTTTCTATAAAGTAAAGCATACAATTTGAGTGCTTTTACTATGAAAGTCATTAAAAGATTGATGAGATAGACATACTTACCTTGATATGCATACTGGAACATCACATGGTATATTATGCATATATACAAATTATTCAACAAATTTAAAAAGGATTAGGGTAACTGCTGGTGAGAAGAAATGCCCGGGGAAGGGTTACAAAGATCTTCTGTGATGATTACTGGGGTGCGAGAGGAGAGGGAAAACGGTTTCTTCAACACAAAGGGTTAAATATTCTCCCCTTTCCAAGTTCATGTGTTCGCATACAGAATCTCAGAAGTGATTGAAGATAGTCTTTATGGAGGTCATGAAGTTAAAGCAAGATTCAATATGACTGATGTCTTTGTATGGAGAAGAAATTTGGAGATGAGAATGTGCTTAGTGGGAAAGCTGAGGAAAAGAGAGAAGATAGCCATGTACCACAGAAAGTCCCCAAATTGATCTGCCCCTCTCCATGATGATTCGTGGTTTCTAACCTCCAGAGCCAAGTCAGTTCAGAGTCCTGGGCCCTTTGTCACGGCAGCCTTAGGAAACTAATATGGTTGGATAATGGATGGCTGGAGCCTGGGTCGATAGACAGATATGTAATGGAACAAGAGCAGAAAATCTGAGTGATTGATGCCCTTGTTTCCATACAGTAAAAACTGCAAGTGTTTGGGAACAAAGACCAATGCCAAGTGCTCTTTTCCAGCAAAGAAAAAAACAATGCTCTTCCACGGTGTGGCTTCATTCCTAGAAACTCTGTGACTAGATAATTCCCCACCCAGAAAAGAGCAAAGAGCTTTAGATGAACAAGCAGCCAGCTCATCAGCAGTGACATTTAACACACACAGGCAGGCACACACACTCACACAGACAGAGACAGAGAGAGAGAGAGAGAGAGGGAGAGAGAGAGGCACACCGTACATGTTGACTTCTTTAGAGACTATTCCAAACCATGAAATGAAAACACCACTGCGTAAGCACATTCTCACTTGTCTCATTGTCATTTGTGTGGCAGCACAAACAATCTGGAAGTCACTTGGCTGCTCATCCCCTGAGGGGAGCTGGCTGAATGGTGGTTCATCTGTGGGACACTGTGTTCCAGTGCCGTGAGTGACATCTGCATTATTGCATGCATGCTCTTAGCCAATGCCCCATGCTGAATCTCAACCTGTATCATAAAAACCATTGCACAGTTTCAATAATGATAAAGTATATGACAAGATCATAAAGGACTAATGCAGTGTTGAAGCAGGACATTCTCCTGTGAAGACCCTACTAGTAGGTTAGCAACTTTATCTTCTAAGTTCATTCCTACAACCCAGCTTGAGGAGGAGGGGGCATCCAAGGGTAACCAGAACCACTGGTCCTGAAGTCAGCGACAAAAACAAGAAATGACCCCGGAGTCAAATCAGGGAAGCAAGCTGAGGGGAAAAGTCAACCATTGAACAGAGTTGACACTGGAGACAGAGTTTGGCTCTGGTGATGGCAATGAGGTTTGTTCATTGAGAATCCAAGTCTTAGAGGGGTCAACAGGAGAACAGCAGGTAGCTAAATTACTAGAAAGTCTTAGGTCAGAAATTGTGGACTTGAGAATCTGGCTTTTCCACTATCTGTGGGGCAAGGCACATCTTCACTCTTTTTCATTGTTTATAAAAGAATTGGGAGAGCAAATGGTGATATATCTAGATACCTACTGCCAGCGTTCAGAGGCAAAACCCATGTGATTAGTATCTGAGTCCAAACAGCAGATGCTCAGTAATGATGACAGCAGCCATTACCGCATCTTCCTGTGCAGACCATTCTCATTACAGACACTCAACTAGGCAACTGTTGGCATCAGTATCATGATGTCTTCTTAGTCCTCGGAGATGAAAGAGGGAAACACTCTCCTCTGCCTTCTGTCCCACAGGCCTGGAGACTCCTGTTTTATTATCTCAGTATGCAGCTGAGGAATGCAGCCTTTAAACAACTCAAATGGCCGGAAGCCAAGGGAAGAACCTATCACCCACGGTGGCATGGTAATAATTGGCCCTGGTTCATTCATGCAAATGGTCTGTGTGTGCACTGTGCAGATGAAGACATCAGGACTGGGGGACCAAGCTTAGGTATCTGGCTCAGAGTCAGATTTTAATTACTCTGTGGGGGCGGGGGAAGAGCTGAAGAGGAGACAGCAGCTGGAGGGAGAGGAGGAGGAGGAAAGAAGGAGTAGGAAAGATGAAGGAAGATACAGAAGAGACGTCAAGACTGGAGCAAGAAAAGGCTGGCCTTTGATACAGGGACAAAGTGGATAGAGAGGCAATATGAAACTCCGGTGTTATTCATGAAAACCAGAAAGTGGTAGCCCATCTGTTTGTATAACTTAGTTCTGGGTCTGTTTTGAAGTGAATGATCCACACTGGGGAGTTCCATGCTTCATCTGTGCTCTACATTCTGTCTGGTTGATGAGTTAGATGGCAGGAGATATGCCCGTGTGCCTCCAGACTGAGAAGCCCAGAAATCAAAGCAGTCCTTCCCCATCCCCTCACATACAAGGTGAGCCAGCATCAATCATATCTCAGATGGAGAGAAAGCCTCCAAAAAACCCTCCCATTTCTTTCTAACGAAATCAAATCACTTAACTTTCTGTCTCACATATTCAACAGCCCCCACAGGCAAGAAACCTTCCCTGGGTTTCCTTGGGAATTCCCTGCTGGAAGGAAAGCAGTTTCTTCTCAAGTGAACCATTGTACATAGAACTACAGGATAGAGTCTGTCCTCCATGAAGAACATCCCAACCCCATGGAAACCACATTCTGCCTTAATTATGAATAAGTAGTTGTGGTCACCCTACCCTCCATCATCCTTCGGTCCCATCCACACTTTAGAGGTGATGGGGAGAAAGGAAAGAGAAACTTCCAAGAAAGGCCCAAAGTATCAACTGTGAACTGGAGTTATCCACAGCAGCCCCCATCCTGGAGATTTGCCTGATTCTTTGACCTTATCAGCACCCTGCCATTTGCCTTTTTTATGGCCCTATGACCATACCACCTATCTATTGCCCCCCAACTCTGCATCACTTACCACAACAATCCTAAGGGGTGGGCACTCAAAGCAACTATGCTGGTTGGCTTTAACTGTAAATTAACAATCACCTGAGAAGAGAGCCTCCATCAAGAATTATCTAGATCAGGTTGGTCTTTAGGGGATTGTCTTGGTTGTTGATTAGTGGGAGGACCCAGCACATTGTAGGTAGCACCATTCCTTGGGTGGGTCAGGATTCCTGAATTGTATAGGACAGAAGAACTATAGAAGAGCAAAAAGTGAGCAAGGAGATATCCATGCATTCTCTCTTGCTCTTAACCAAGGATGTGATGTTTCAAGTTCCTGCCTTGTCTTCCCTGCAACATAGGCAAATAAATTTGGAACTGTAAGCCAAATATTTTTTCCCCAAAGCTGCTTTTGGTTGTGGCGTTTTGTCACAGCAACGGAAATGAACTAGAATAAAGTTCCTCTCTGAGAAGACTGGCCAGCCTCTTCTACCTTGGCCTCTTCTACTTCCCTCCCATCACCCGAGTCCAGAAACTAAACTTTGTTTGGTTTTATCTCCATTTGGCAAAAGCCTCACTGCACAGTGCCAGAATCCGGGGCTGCTGCCTCGGGTTGGCCTTCCTATTGTGTCTATTGCATAACAAGCGCCTTTGTTCCTGGCTGAGTGTCGACATTACTCAAATGCAACAATGCTTTCTTTGCCTTTGCTCTCCTCCTCCCAGCTCCCAGCCTCAGCCTGTCCACACCATACCACTGTGACAACCGAGTCACCAGGGAACAACTGAAAGCTGCTATGTAATGTCTGATACAGGGCTTCGGGTGCTAAAGAGATACCCATGACTGACATCATATCTTGATGGCCTTAGAATTGCTTGGGGGCCTTGTCACTTGTCAGTACACAAGTAATAAGTTATTAAAGCTCACAGACCTTCTCCAAACATGTTGTTGCTGCTGGACTCAGGTTTCCCTAGTGTTACAGATGCCCAAGAAACACAGAAACTTGACAAGGTCATTGGGTCCATCCTCTGGTTTCCAGGCTAACCAAACTCTGAGACCAAGGAGAGTCTATCATTTTGTTTAGCCATGAGAGCCACAGTGAGAGAGTTATTCCATTCTCATGTCACAGAGGAAAGTATGAGCTTTGATGAAGAGACAGCCAGGAACGCAGATGTACGCTTGGTTTCAGCAACGGCCTTGCAAACTTAAAGAAAACATTTCTAGGTCATTGTCCTCTCCTATCTCTCAGCTACTTCTGACCAAGTTCAAAGAGGGTTGGAAGGGGACCATCCCTCCCAAAAGATAACTAAATTCAAGTCTGAGCTCTAAAAGGGGGTTCAGAGCTTGGAAAGAGCCTGCAAACATGATTGCCATGCAGGGGCAACCCCCTAAAGATGACGTGCACTCTTGATATCTTGGTTTGAGTGATCAAAGCAGAAGCACTCATAAGATACAAACACGCATGTCTCCAGCCCAAAGGGCAACTGGCCCACTGAGATCTAGCAGAAAGGTACCAGACTAAGGAAGCAGGGAATTGTGGGTGGAAGATTCCAGAATCGCCTACTAAAGTTACAAGTTGCCCACAACCTTGGATCCCACTCATCTGTTCTGACTGAGAGACAGGTCTCCCTAAGCTTGCTTGAGAGTGGTTGCATGACCCAGAGCTTGAGGAATGGGAGTCACTTCCCTCACTTGGAACCCAGCTCCCAACTGCCATTGTGTATGCTTTTGTGGACCACTTTGTTTAGGAAGTTTGCTTGTTAGGCTAGAAGGGATTTATCTTCCCTTTGGTCTTCAGAGGTCAATGAAAGCTATTGCTCTGTGGAGGACTCCATGTATTTGGAGAAGTTTGTGGAAGCAGAACCTCCAGTCCTTGTTCCCACCTCTACCCTACCCCTAACCCCAGAGTTGCCCATTCTGTGACTTGGCAAGAGCATAAAACCAGGTCACCAGGGATTCCGGGATTTGAGTAAGGGAAAAGTACCAGGTGGGGGAGCGGTGGAAGAGTGTTGGAGAAAAAAGGGAAGGAAAGACGATGTGGCGATCAGTACTGATTGTCAACTTGACAGCATCTAGAATCTTCTAGGAGAAAAGCCTCCAGGCATGTCTAGAGTGGATTATGGTGGGGAGCCCATTCCATGGGCTAGGGTCCTGACCGAATGAAAGGAGAAAGTGAGCTGAGCACCAGTATTCATTTCTCTCTGTTTCCCAACCATGGGTGTCACGTGACCTCCTGCTCCTGCCATCATGATGTCTGTCCTCCAGTGTATCTTTGGTCCCCAAACCAAGCAAACCCTTCCTTCCTTAGGTTGATTTTGTTGAGTATGTTATCACTGCAAGGAGCAAAGCAACTAATACAGAAATGGGTAAGAGGAGTCTGGGAAAGATGAAGTGAGGAAGGGATGGGTGGGGAAAGAAGATGGGGAGGTGATCCGTAAGAGCTCTCTGTTTCAGTCTGGGCTGTATGACTCTGTCTCTCTACACTTGCTCAGGAGAGGCTGTCACTGATAGTGCTTTCCCTGGAGGGTGACCCAGGCAACACAGCAGAAAATAAAAGCCGTTAGGGTAGTAATGATAATATTAATAAATAAAACAGACTAAAGGCAAGGGTTATTAAGTCAAAGAAAATCTGGCTGCAGAGAGAGCGCCTCCACTTCCTTCGTGGCCTTGACTGGTGTCTGGGGAGGATTTTAAATGCCTTAGCCACATGCGTTTCTAAAGCCAGGGGAAACATGGACATCTCAGAGGCTGCTCAATGCCTTCCTTTGACAGGGAAAGCTTTGAGAAATTAAATTATTTCTTAATACTACTTAGAAAGTTCATAACAGATTCTGACTCAGGGGACACTCAGTTCCTGGTCAGAGAGGTGACTTTACAGAGCTGAGAGTTGAGAGCTTTGTCACTAGTCAGCTCTGAGTTCCAATCCCAGCTTTTCCCTCTGTTCCTGCAGTAGGATCTGACTCTTGGAGAATTTCCTGTGGGAAGAATTAAACAGAATTCAACAGTGAAAACAATGGATATCTCTCTTTTTAATATCAGCCTTGGCCAAAATTGCTTTTCTCTATGTGAAATAGAGTTCAGCTGTAGCCTCCTGTCCTGGTGCTGGGGATGGGGGTCACAGGAAGAGAACCTTTTGTGTTATCCCTTGTGGGGGTTTGAATTGGGAATGGCCCCCATGGGCCATTTAAATGCTTGGTCATTAGGGGGTGATGCTAAATGACAGGGATTAGGAAGGGTGGCTTTGTTGGAGGAAGTGTATCACTGGGGATGGGCTTTGGGGTTTCAAATGCTCAAGCCAGGCCCAGTCTCTTGCTTTTCCTGCTGCCTTCTCAAGCACCATGTCTGTCTGCATGTCACCATGCTTCCCTCCAGGACATCAAGGAGCTAAACCTCTAAACCTGTCGGCCAACCCCAATTAAATGCTTTCCTTTATAAGAGTTTTGTGATCATGGTGTCTCTTCACAGGAACACAGCAGTGAGTAAGATAGACCAAGACTCCAAGAGACCACAGCTCAGAGGCACTCCAGGGTCTTGCTATGAGGGAGAAAATTTATAAAGCATCTTTTCCAGATAACTGGAATTGAGGGCGTTGCCCCAGTTACCCCTTTCCTATCCTGCCCCAAGCTCATCAACTTCCTTTCCATCCATTCCCCCACAAGATAGAGAGATTGACACCAGCCCCATGATAGCCATTACTAGGGAGTGTGGCTTTTCACATTTAAAGTCATTGAGATAAGATAAAATGGGAAATTCAAAGCCCTCTCCTTATTGTACTTCAGTTGTGACACATAGCTATGGTTATCACATAGGACATCAGTGTAGAACATTCTTGTCATTTCAGAAAACGCTGCAGCATCCCCCTTACTACTCATGCTTTCTCTTTCTGTGTTTTCTGCATCAGCTATGTTCGGGGTGACAGTTGCTCTCAGTCATCGGTTTGCCTGGATGGGACAGCACCTGGCAGGTTAGTAAGACCCACCTCGGGGTACAACCATGAGGGCGTTTCCAAAGAGGACTGGGTAATCAGAGATAACTGCCCAGAGTGTGAGAGGCTCTTCAGTGTAGGCTGGGATCTAACAGGGAAAGGGGGGGTAGACAGCCAGCTCCTGGCCACCATGAATTGAGCTGCTCCCCTGCACCCGCTCTGCCACTGTGGACTGAAACCCCTCATACCCTGAGTTAAAATTCATCTGTCCTTCTTTAAGTTATTCTCTTGGGTACTTGTCACAGTGACAGAAAGCCCGACACCAGTAGCTATAGTCTGAAGATGCTACATGGAAAATTCCAGAAGTAAACAATGTGTGTGTTTTGTTTTATGTTTATTGGTTGGTTGGAACAAGATTTTACTATGCTGCCTACGCTGGCCTGGAATTTCCTATGTGTCCCCAGGCTAGCTTTGACCTCACAACCTTCTTTCCTCAGCCTCCCAGGTCAACACTATCATGCCTGGTACCCAGTGCCCAAGTTGTAAATTGAACGCTAGTCTTAAGGGCTGGCAGAAATCTCATGCCACCCTGCTCAGAGCTTTGTACTGAGTTTGAGTCATCGTCTTGCCTCATTTAGCCCTACCATATACTCTACATGCCCATTAGCCTCTTAGCGGTCACAGCACCCCCATGTTTGTGTACAAGAAAAACTACAGCAAAGCCCCAGGGTCTAAGAGCAGTCAGTGGACAACTACCGTATGCCAAAGAGAATGTGTCCCAGGAGAGAAATGAAAAGCAGAAAGATCACCATAGATATGTGAATATATAGAGAAAGTAGTCCTTGTAGGGCTTGACCTGATCTCCAATTTCAAGCATCCACAGAGGGGAGGGGTGTGTCTATAAATTCATCCCACTCTGATAAGGAGTGGGTGCTGTATTGCACATCAATAGCTTAGGCCCGTTTCTGCAGTTTTACTATTTTCCTTTATGTTTTACTCTTCCACCAAAAACTGCCACAAGCCCAGCTGTGAGCTTGTTTCCAGAACCCAGAGTTTGAGGACATCAGTCTCGCGTGCTGCCTCAGTGCCCCTGGCTGGCTGTGGCCAGCTCTGAGTGGGGGCACCGGTGCTGAACTGCTGAGGTGTCTCTCTCTAGAGAAGCAGATGACTAGAAATCAGGTCGCCCCGCATGGCTTGCGGTGCTGACTTGCTTGTTTGTGTCCTTTTTTCATCTTCATCCCTGACTTCATTGTAGCTCCCTGGGGACTGCAGGTTAAACAGCCTGCACTCTTCCTCAGCTGTAGTGGCATTGTATTTGTAATCTGACAAATAGAGCTTGCCTATTTGTCAGAGTGAGGAGCTAGACACACACACACAGAGGCCAGGCAGTGGTGGCACATACCTTTAATCCCAGCACTTGAGAGGCAGAGGAAGACACAATCTCTGTGAGTTCAAGGCCACCCTGGGCTATGTGAGATTGAATCAGCCTAAAAGAGAAACAGAGCCAAGCAGTGGTGGCTCGCTCTTTTTAATCCCAGCACTAGAAAAGGTGGAGGCGGGAAGAGATATGGCTAGGCATATATATCAGATCTCAGAACTCAGTGTGAGGTTTCTTGGAGATGACACTGAGTCAGGATTCCTAGAGACAGGATTGCCCATTCAGTCTGAGGGTTCAGTAGAGTTAAGAACTAGTGGCTGGCAACTCTGTTTCTTTCAGCTTTCACCCCCTAATACCTGACTCCGGGTTTCTGTTATTAAGACCAAGTAGAGTTAGCGCTACATTCAGGTGCCATGGTCCTGCTGGGTTGGGCACAGTACGGGGGACGGGGGGAGGAGAAATAGATGCTGAATTAACTGTTTCCTCACTTCCTCTTCTTGCCATGACTTCAGTTTCCAGTCCAATATATGTGCTAACAGCAGGCAGCAACCATATAGCTTCCTGCGAATAGGAATCAAAAGAGGAAAGGCCAGATTCATTTCCAGACCATTATTGGCTTCTCCGAGAATGGAGGAGGAGCAGGGAAGATGGGAAGCTTGCTCTTGCTCTTCAGCAAGTATTTATTTTGTCAACTGAGAAGAAAGAAGTCTAGTGGAAGAAGATCCCCACCAACTGCCTAAAATGACACATGGTTCCTCTGCCTTGCTCTCTAGTTTCTTCTTTGCCACTCAACCTTATGAGCGCAGACGTCCGGTAGTTGTCCACTCGCTCACTCATTCTTCTGAGTCACCTGAGGATTTCCTATTTACAGTGTGCACAGTCCTAGTCTGTATCCCAGGCAAATTGGATCTGAATCAGTGGCTGGCCAGAGTGAGTAGAACTGGAAGGCTGCGGGCTTGGGGGTTGCAAAGCATTCTTTGGGCCTTCTTTTACTGGCTCCTGAGTGGGAACCCTGCATCCACTCCTCCCTTGGCCACATCCTCAGTCAGCAAGCATACTGATGCTGAGGCTTGCTAGGTGACAAAGGAACTCACATTCAAATTCAAAGGTTCTTGGAGCTTGGCTACTCATTAGAAACACCAGAAAAAGCTTTGAAAACCCTTAATGCACAGGCCTGACTCCAAAGCAATGGCTCTGACTTTCCTTGGGGAGAGAACCAGGTCCCAGCACTCTTTAAAGTGCTCTGGGTCATTCTACAATTACCACCTCAGGATTGGAGGGGATGACAAAGTTCCCATCTAGCTTTGGTGGGGAGATCAACACAACTTCCCTGTAGAGAGACGTCGTTACAGTGAGCATCCCAGCCTACTGTCTCCATTATCCTTCTGCTGGTAAATGAGGCACAAAGGACCAGCCCAAGTCAAAATTCAGAGTACGTAGTCATGCGTGCTATCCAGAGAAGGACGCTGCCGAGGTCAGTCAAACTGCAAACTTAAATGCCTTAGCCCTTTAAGAAGAACAAAGAATCCATTTCAAAGCAAGACTATGGCTGTGGAGATGTCACTAGTGCTAGACGATAGAAGTAGAGGCAGCCGTCTCTGACTTTCCACTCTGTTTACCGTCGGTCGATATCTCCATCTATGTTTTCTTGATGTTTTCATGAGTGCTGAGGTTTGGACCTAGAGCCTCCCACACATTAGGTGAGTGCCCTACCACACAGCTACATTCCCATCCCCTATCAACATGTTTTGGTACCTGCCACAGACCAGACACTTGAGTGAAATGGAATGAAAAAGATATGTCGACCTTTAGGGAGAACATGGTCTGGACCAGGCAGACTGAAGTCTCCATTTCTTTACTGAAGACATATCTGTAACTTTTCTCACAGCTGTAACACTATAACTGACAACATCAAGAGCTTGTCTTGACTTGCTGTTTGTGGATAGCATGCATCATCGTGGGGAAGGCCGGTAACAGGAGCTTGAGGCAGCCCGGCCCACTGTGTCAGCTGTCGGGAAGCAGATGCATGCTGCTCAGTCCGCTTGCTCTAGCTTATTCGTCTAGAACCTCAACTCACCAAACGGCGCTGCCCATAGGTAGCAGGGATCTTTCCCTTTCAGCTCACCCAGTCTAGAAATGCCCTCACATATGTGCCCAGGGGTTTATCTCCTAGGTTATTTTGGATCCAGTCAAGCTGATCAGCACAGGGAGTAAAATGAAAGTTAATGATGCCAGAGGTTTCAGTGACTCATGGACCTGTGATGCCATGATGGCGGTTAAAGCAGAAAGAGGGTCTTTGCCTCCTCACCGACTTCCCTCAATGCCTGGTGGATTTTGTTACTTCTCAAGTTGCGGACCAAATATGGACAAAAAGCATCTTGAGAGAGGAAGGCTGTATTTGTATTCCTGGTTTAAGGAAGGTCACAGGAGCAGGCTGCGGTGGCAGGAGCGTGAGGCTGCTTCCAACATCTTGGTGAAAAGCAGCAGACCGAGAGAGGACAGCAGGAGGGGACTGGACACCTCGCAGAGTCCTGCTTCCTCCCAACAAGCCCTGCCTCCCACAAAGGTCCCGCAGTCTTTCCAAACAGCACCAGTGTGCAGCCACGAGTTTTTCAAACACTTGAGCCTATGGGGCTCATTTTACACCCAAATCACTGCACTGTGAAGTTTTCATGTTTGTTTTTCAGCTACAACCGAGCCCAGATGTGCACTCTTAGAGTTTTTTTGAAGTCCAAATGGCATGTCCAAAGACAGGTATTTGGTTCTGATGAGAGGCATATGTTCCATTGAGCCTGCAGCAGACATGCAATAAAACCCGGCCCACTCTCTTTGACAGCTCCAGGGCTCTGCCTCCCTTCTGCCAAGCTCATGGGCAGCATTAGGTGAGAATCTGTGTGTTTCTATGTAGTTTCTTTGTCTTTGTTTTGAGCCCAGAATTTGAATCATTTGCCTCTGTCCAACATTCCTGAGAGCTGGTTCCTCCTCCTCACAAAAGCCATGCTTCTTAGATCAAGGAAAGGCTCTATAGAATCAGGGGAGGAAGTTGGCAATGCTCACAGTCCATACTGTACCATGCCAACCCCTTCCTATGTCATCATTCAGTTCCCAAATCCTACAGAAGAAAGGCTATGTGACTGTTGGGGAGGGAAGAAAATCTGGAGTTTAGGAAAGAACTGGGTTCAAATCTCGGCTCCTCCAAACTAGGCTGAGCCATATGAAGCCAGTGATGGCTTTGCACTGCTACCTACAAAAGCAGTAATTGTGCACGGTGCCTCCCAATGCCACCGCAGATACATTCAGACTCTTCCATCTCAGTTTCTTTGTCTCTCCAGCTGGGGTGTACTAGTGACTCGTCTCTTGCTGTGATAAAATACCATGACCAAGGAAAATTGTAGAAGAAAGAGTTCGTTTGGGCTTGTGTATGGTTCCAGAAGGATGTAGGATAAGAGTCCATCATGGAGGCAAGTGGGGCAGCAAGCAGTATGATGGCATCCAGAGCAGGAAGCAGAGAGGTCACAAGGGGTAAAGTTACACAGCATCCAGGGTCTGAAGCTCAAATAAGGTAACTGTGACCAGGTACCTCCCTGAACATACTTCCGCTGTCCTTTGGCATGCATTTGAGGTGGGGAATGTTTGTGCTACAGCATTCATGTTGAGGTCACAGGATCACATATAGGAGTGGGTTCTCAGCTTCCACCGTGCGGGTCTTGGAGATGGAACTCAGGTCATGAGGCCTGGCAGAAGGCTCTTTTACCTGTTGGACCATCATGCCGGCCCTGAAACGCTTCTTTCATGGAAAGTTGGTCACTAAGTGCATCCTGAATGCGAGGCCACTGGCTCAACAATAGCAGCCATCATTGCTGTAACAAGCTGCTTGACAGCACACAGGCCATCTCTGCTTGTCCTAAGCCCAGATTTCTGAAGAGGTCTTATCCACAGAGACACAGAAACTGGTACACAGGGAAGGATCTGGGTGACAAACACAGAGTGGCCTGAACTCTTGCTTCCCCATGTGCAGAGCACACAAGTCAGACCCGTCCAAATCTCAGCCCTCTCTTAGCTGAAGGAGAGAAGCATAAGCTTGCACCAGAGTTTATTTCAAGAACTAAATGACTGTGTATGTAAATTGCTGGCAGGATAGACTTTTTGTCAGTGGCCTTGGTCACAAGATGCTCAGAGTGGGGGTTGGGTATAGGGAGTAGGGGACATTACAATAGGACAAGCTGATGTTCGGGTTGATTTCTCTGCATGTGCTAAGATGTCATTTTTGGGGAGAGGTGTCTAGTGTTCCTGGTCCTGGGGGAGGGATCCCCTCTCTCTGAAAACCATACTGGAAAGTGCAAAGAAGGGAGAAAGAAGTTACAATCCCCAGATGCTGGCAACCAGATGCTGGAAGCCAGCCTTTGGGCTCAGAGCCTTAATTGGGGATTAGAAGCTGAACTTCATCCACACACTGCTTTGGTAACCTCATTAAAAGCTGGAAAATTCACCGTGCAGGTGTAGTGACCTTTTCGGAAGTGACCTGGAGACTGCTGGGGCCCCCAGGGAGCATCCTGCCCTCACCTGGCACCAAAAACCTGCTCCACTCTTGCCCAACATGATGGGAGTCTGTCCTCTTCTCTGTCCTCCTTCAGGTAGGACCCTGGGAGCTAGGGTACAGAGACAGGCCATCAGGAGACTCTTGTTTACCTAAATGTTCCACTGCATGGAACTTAGGCAGTTCAGGTAGCTTTATATTTTCCTGTCCAGAGGTCACTTGGTCTAAACTAAATTTCCATCTTAGATCCTTTTGCTTTTGTGTATGAGGGTTTTTTTTCCTAGTTTGAGTTTTGGGTTTGCTTGGTTCGGTGTTTTGGTTGTTTAAAAAATATTAAGAAAACCGAAAACTGACAGTTTCCTGCAGCCAAAACTGGCCTTGAACTTACTGCACAGCCAAGGGCAGCCTTGAACTTCTGACCCTGCTACCTCCACCTCTCCATTGCTGGGATTACAGGTGTGTGCCTCTACAACTATTTTAGGTGGTTCAGGGAAATCTAACCCAAACCTTCTTGGATGCCAAGCAAACACTCCACTAAGTAAACTACATCCCTAGCCCTATTAAAACCTCTTTAAGACTAGACACCTAAAGGTTTCCCTTTCAGATCAAAGTGCCAGGGACACCCCCCAGCTCCAACGGTCTGGGTGGGTCCATGACCAAGTCATCTTTTTTGAGTCTCATAGTGATCCTAAAAGTAAGTAAAGCAATGAGGAACACTTCAGAGTTTAGAGAGAGAAACTAAGGCCAGAGCTGGTCAGGCCCCAGGGTGACCTGCTTTGAAATTCTCCAGGAAAGTAAGCCAGTCCCCACCTGCTGTCCCCCAAGGGCCCTGCTGGCCAAATGTCTAGTGACCTTTACTTCTGACTAGACAGCACTCCCTCTGGTCCTCCGGGTTCCAGAAAGAGATCATCAGATCAATCACGGGATACACTTTGACATTCACAAAGAAGGGAGAATTCCCTTCTAATTTATGGAGTATTCAAGGTATATAGACAGAGAGGTGGCCACGCAAAGCTGGGAAGTGATGACACCACCCTCAAGGCACCTTATTCCTTACATGGAATTATAATCTCCTCTTTATGTGTCTGTATATGAAGCATTTAACGCCCTGGAGAACATAAGTGTAAAGCTAATGCCGTTGCAATATTTTTCATGACTTGCAAGCTACTTGAGAGAAACACTGTTTTATTCACTGTTTGCCTCTGCGCCTGGCCTGGCGTGTTTTGATAGGAGCACGGGTAAATATTTGCGAATGGTTAAAGGTCATCACACCTTCTTCACAAAATGTCTGTGGAGGGATTTTCTTTTCTTTAAAGAGAAGGAATCTGAGACACTACTAGGGAAGGTGACTTAGAGCCAGTAAGAGATCCGGAGCTGGACGGCATCCCGAGCCAATTATAAAGAGAAAATGTGCAGACTGGAGTGGCTGGGGAAAGCCTGGCTTTTTTAAGGCTCTTTTCTGGGTAAGCTCAGAGAAACAGAGAAGAAAGAAAGGAGACCCAAGTATGAGATTGCAAGAGTGAATTCAACCATGTGGGAGGGTTAGGAGGAAAGGATCCAACTCCTTAGAGACAACATCTGGGAAGCCCTTGAATGCTAGAGGGGTCAGACAGAGGATTGAGGCTTTATCCTGAAATCCATAGGTACTGGGTACCATCTGAGCCTCTTTCCAGTCACAAACAGGAACTCGGAGCCTGTGTTCCTCCACTAGAGATCTCTGTGTTGGTCTTAAGCACTAGATCCTGAATGGATGGGGGCCCTTTAACCCCAAGACAGAGCCATATGGTAGGCACATGTTTCATACATTAGCAATCTGTCTTCACTCCTAATGAGAAAGATTGGTGCCTACAGATGCATGTTCATTACCAAAGGCACTACATTAATTATGAACTCCCAGAAGGGAAGCTGTGTGTTCAAGCTGAGGAGCCAAGGGCGGCTATCCACTAGAGGAGGATGGCCCATGGGAAGTGTGTGTAACCCTGAGTTCAGCCTCCATGATTCACACTCATTCCCCTGGGAACGTCACATAGCTCTACATTCATTCATTCATTAATTCACTCTACAAACATGTTTTTAAAGATTTATTATGTATACAGTGTTCTGTCTCCATATATTCCTGCATTCCAGAAGAGGATACTGGATCCATGCGGTTGCTGGGAATTGAACTCAGGACCTATGGAAGATCTGCCTGTGCTCTTAATCTCTGAGCCATCTCTCCAGTCCCTACAAACATTTCTTATATGTCATCTTTGCATACAGCACCTGTTTTAAGGTCTGGGCCTGTGCCCTTCAGAACTCCAGAATGTGGTGACTAGTGGTGACAAACTCATGTTCAGATGTTGAAATAAAATATTCTGGAATACACACCCAAAGCACTAGTACCTTACTTGGTTTGAGGGTAACCAAGTGAGCAGAGGTATCTGAAACATTTTTCAAAGCACCCGAGGATCTGATTTGATAGAATAAAAAAGGAGAGTCTCACGGTCACATGTCACATCTCTCTGAGAGGCGCCCAATTCCTTTAGTTAGCCCACCTCTGCATTTGCTCTTCCCTCTACTCTTCTTGGACATGGCCTATCCTGGACTCCGTCTCTCCAGAGACACTATGTGGCATGGTGCTACTCTGTTGGAGTAGGTGTGGCCAACAATAGAACAAATGTCTTGAATGCAGAATGGCCGCAGGTGAGATCAAGAACTAAGCCCTCATTTTGTTCCTCTGAAATGTCTCTGAAAAGGCTGATGAGGGTCCTGCCAGCCCAAGGCAGAAGTCAGCTATGCCAGAGTCATGGTTGACTTAGGGATTTGGAATCAGAGTGTAGAGCTGGAACCTTCTGGAGACTGTGTGGGAAGAACAGCTCTGAAAAGGTCTCAGAAACATCCAAGGTCCGTGGTTGCAGCTGTCCTGAACCCCTGATTCCCCTCCACACACTAACCTGATCTCTGCCCACAGCCCGGTTCTTGTCCCCATTTGAACGTCTCTTCTATGCTTTCCTCATTTCTTCTACCCATTCCCCTAGGTGATAAAGCCACCAGTATTCTCACACCCTTGGGAACAAAGCCCCAGTCCCTATAATTAAAAGAAAGAGTGACAGGGAAAGAAAGAATCCAGGACTAGCAATCATGGCTTTGTTGAATGGAAGCCTGGAGGAGTTGTGAATGAGCTAGGGCTCAGCCTGGTCATGTCCATGCTCTGATTTTGCAGAGGTCATCTCACCAGGCAAATCCTTCTAAAAGTCTTCCAGTTCTCTGTAGCTCTGATTGTAAAGGGCATAGACAGACAAAAGTGATTTAGTAGTGAACCGATGAGTCTCTATAATGACTCACAAGTCAGTAAATGCCAGGTGACACTACAGATTATACAATCAAAGTAGGAAATTAGACATTCATAAAAGGGAATATCCTCCTATAAGCATAGTCTCCCAGATGGTCATGTTTTCTTGTTGATATTGTTGCTACTACTATTGTTTTTATATTTGTGCTTATTTCATTTTGTCCGTGTGCACTCATGCCCTGGCCAGAGGATAACTTTTAGGAATTAGTCCACACCTTCCACCAGAGGGTTCTGGGAACTCAAACTCAGATGTCAGGCTTGACAGCAGGCACCTTCTCCTGCTGAGCCATCTTCTCAGCCCTGTGGTTGTTTTGAGACTCATGTAGCCCAAGTTGGCCTCAGATTCACTATGTAGATGAGGATCCTCCTTCCTCTCCCTCCCAATTGCTATGACCACAGAGCAGCACCACCACACCTGGTTTATTGGGTGCTTGGGATTGAACCCAGAGCATCATGAATGCTAGGCGAGCACACTACTGCTGAACTTAATCCACAGCCCCAGGCATTTTGAAACACTCCTCTCCACTAAAATTTAACATGACGAAGTTCAAACCAAAAGGGCATACACCCATGTCTTCTGCCACTATATCTCTCAATGGTCTACAAATATCCCTTCTGTCTTTCAACTACACTCTGTCTGGATACAAGCCAGAGGTTCCCCAAACACCATGGTGGACCATCTCATTCACCTTGTTCCCCTCTCAGAGACAGAAGGAGCTCTTCTTGGTGACACACATGGGATTAGGAAGCAATAGATGTGAGCCTTGAAGACCTCCTTTCAATTCCTAGCCTAGCTCCTTCTAGTCCAAATATTTCTCACTGCTCTTAAAAAAAAAAAAAAATCAAGGTTCTGTTTCTCAAAGATGTCAGACAGCAATAGTTACATTGTTCAAACAGATGGATAGTAGAAATTAAGAAAGGGAACGGAGAGAGAAGAAAAACAGTAAAGGGAGATCTTTTTGGATCCTCAGGCAGGATAGATGTCCAATGGGGCCCTCTGGGAGTATTTTAGGTGGTCTCGGCAACAATGAAGAAACACAAGTATTCAGTTAGGACCAAGTTCTTCCAGATGACTCCCAGGCCCAGGCATTGGATCTGCTCTCTTCTCTTGGGATGTAGGTGTAGAAGTCCTCTGTGCATCCTTATATGTTTATCCTAATTTCTCTTCTGTTGCTGTAATAAAATGTTCTGACGAGAGCAAGTTAATGGAGAAAGAGCTTATTTATGTAGCATTTCGGTGTCATGGTCCATTATGGCAAGGCGGTTAAGGCAGCGGGAACGTGAAGCATACAATCACATGACCTTCACAGTCAAGACAGAGGACGATGAATTCACGCATGCATGCTGGTTCTCAGCTCATTCTCTCTTCTCTTCCAGGTGCCTTCCTCAGGGAGTGGTACCACATAAAACGGGCCGATCTTCCCACCAACTGAGTTACCTCTGACAGACCTACCCACAAATCCACCTAGTCTAGACAATCCGTCATTGAGAATCCCTTCCCAGACGATCCTAGATCAAGTCGAAAAGTTGACACTAGCAGTCATACCATCTTTGTCTCCTGGGGACTACGCATGTGGATAAGTGTGAGGTAGAGGAATCAGGTAGGAGAAGAAGGACTTGAAAGAGGGTTATGCCCCCAAACCCCATTCTTCTGTTCAATTACCTCACTGGGGCAAGCGCGCGTGCGTGCGTGCGTGCGTGCGTGCGTGCGCGTGCGTGTGTGTGTGTGTGTGTGTGTGTGTGTGTGTGTACCCGTGCGCGCATAGCTAATATTAAGTCCATAGGCTGCCTGCTGTGGAAACAGAGCTGATGTTGCAGGTGCTGTCTGCTATCAGTCTTTCTTCAGGAGGGGCAGGGTTGTTCTAGCTGTTCTCAGCTGGTTGCGGGCGGTGGTGGCGCACGCCTTTAATCCCAGCACTTGGGAGGCAGAGGCAGGCGGATCTCTGTGAGTTCGAGGCCAGCCTGGTCTACAAGAGCTAGTTCCAGGACAGGCTCCAAAACCACAGAGAAACCCTGTCTCGAAAAACCAAAAAATAAATAAATAAATAAAACCCAACTACATTACGGAGGGCAATCGATTCACTCAAATTCTATTCATTTCTTTTATCTTAAAATCGCTTGTTGGTTTGCAGTTTTGGGGATTGTGCTGAAGGCTCACATAGGATAAGCAAATGTTCCAGCACTAAATTCTACCAATCTATGGATAATCTCATCCAAAGACACAGATACCCAGAAAAGAATCTGACTAATATTTAGTCACTTCACAGCCTGATCAGGTGACTCATTCACGAGCACATTAAGTGTATGTGGTGATGGACAATGAGTTTGAAGGCATAATGTCTCCCACACTGAAGCCAGGAAAGGTCCCTGCCATGGAATTCAGGCCATGGGAAAACATATCTCACCCAAATGTCCGTGTTCTAAGTGTGCAGGGATTGTACTTAGCCCCGATGTGAGCATGTCCCCGTGTTAGAGTGGCCCGGCTGTTGTATTCTATGGAGGCCCTTATACACAGGTGTCACCTGTCACTCTTGAGTCCTGAGTGGTAGGGAATAGATGTGACCAGATGCTGGTCACAGAAAACCCGTGTCTCTCAGCACCGATCAGTGAACTGAGCACCTGCCCCTCTCGTTCACATTGATCACATAAACCTGATGAAGCATCACTGTCCAGAAAGGCTCCCATAATCCCACTGCTCAGGACTCTCTTTGCGAGATCACAGCAGGGTTAAGCAGGAAGAGTCACATCAAAAGACCCAACATCAGACTGCCCTACTGATCAGAGGCCTGATGCATGGCCTCTCCCAAGAAGCCCCTGGCGTGTTTATCAAACTAGGGAACGTCTGACAGAACAAAGAGCTGGGTGGACCTGGCGTTCGCATTTCAGAAACCATTAATGATTGAATCAGCTAGGCTTCTACCTCATAATCTTTCTTTACCTGAACTGCCTTTCCTACCTGCAGCCAACCCCATTCCCTTTGATCCCTATAGAAATGGTGCTGTCCTCTCGCCAAGTCCTCTCCTTTCTTCATCAGTTTGTGGCACCGTCTTCACTGCACCCACCTTTCTTTCTCTGCTCTGTTGTCCAGTACATCATGGTGGCTTTATCTTAGTCCGTTTGAATTCATTCCCTTAGATCTTCTTGAATGAGTGTGTATGTGTGTGCTCATGAGTATTATATGTGCACATGGATATGTAGGTGAATCTACCTTTGTGCACATCCAGAGGCCAGAGGAGGGCATCAGGTACGCTTCTCCATTATTACCCTTTTGAGACAGTCTCTCCCTGAACCTGGAGCTAGACTGGCAACCCAAAGATCAGGAGACTTTCCCGACTCAATCCCGCACAGCACTGGGGCTAATGGTGTGAGCATCTGTGCCTGACTTTATATGTGGGTGCTGGGATGTGAACTCAGACACATTTGCACAGCAAGCGCTCTTATGCACTGAGCCACCTCTCCACCCCCCTTAACTGTTGTTTCTGTGTCTGTGTCCTTCATTCTGCCATGTAACTTTTGAAATCATTTTGTCAAAGTGTAAGACTAGCCCACTGGGAATCTGATCAAAACTGCACAAAGCATGAAGACTCATTGGGAAGAAATGGTGGCCCTTACAGTGCTGAATCTACACACTCACAAAGGTTAGCATCTCCCTCTTTGTTTTAATGTAATTATTCCAACAAGGTCTTGGACTGTGTGGGTAGGTTTATTGGTTTCAGTTACCCCAGAAGCAACTTCTAAGCCATGGGTTCAACTTCAAAATGGTTTGTGGAAAGTGCAAGGAACACTAGGAGTAGCACAGGAGCAGAAAGAAGGCGATAAAGCGTATAACACCCAGTGTTCCCATGGGCAACCAGAACTTAATCCTCATAGAAAAGCTAAGGCTAGGGGCTGGAGAGATGGCTCAGTGGTTAAGAGCATTGCCTGCTCTTCCAAAGGTCCTGAGTTCAATTCCCGGCAACCACATGGTGGCTCATAGCCATCTGTAATGAGGTCTGGTGCCCTCTTCTGGCCTGTAGACATATACACAGAAAGAATATTATATACATAATAAATAAATAAATAAATAAATAAATACCAACTCCCAGTTCTGATGCAGCTACAACGTCAGAAGGCTGGTACTCCCTCATTCTCTTGCATATCAACTCAGCTATGAGGCAAATGAGAGGCAGGAAAACAAGCCCTACTTGTGACGGGGCAGACCTGTCACAATGACACTTAGAAACACCCAGGAAATGGGAGTTCCTCTGACACCATAAAGGTCATCCTGGAAGAAACACAGAGAGGCCTAGCAGCAGAGTCCTGGGGAATATGTGCAAAGATGTGTCTGCAAAGTGCCCCCCTTGAATGTCAGACCTACCGGGGTCCTGCCCACAGGGATGGAGTAAATGGATGTCTGTGAGAAACTGTCCAAGCTCAATGCCAGGAATAGAGAGGGCAGATTGAGAAAAGAAAGCTCACACAGACTAGCCATCATTTCAAGAAGCGATATCTTTATTTATTAGTTACTTCTCTTTTTCCCATTGCTGTGGTAAAAATAATAAAAGCAACCTGAGGAAGGAGTGATTTCTTTTGCCTCATGGTTTCAGGGTAGAGTCTATTATGTGGGAGAAGACATAGTGTGAGGAACTTGAAGAAACTGGTCCCATTGCATTAGCAAGCAGGAAGTAAAGGGAGATGGATGTCTTGCATAGTTTTATATATGTGTGTGTGTGTGCGTGTGTGTGTGTGTGTGTGTGTATACACAGTCCAGTAGCTAAGCCCAGGGAATGATGCTAAACAGTGGGCAGACTCGATAACCTAATCAAGATTCCAGGCATGCCCAGAGACTCACATTCCTGGTGATTCTAGATACCAGGTTGACTGCTGCAATTAGCAATCACATTTTTTGACAGTGAAAAGAAAGGAGAAAGGTTTCATCTTCTGAGTAGTCACATAGCTTCTTAAGGTCACACATCTGGTCACCTGCTGGAAAGAAGCAAAATCCTGGGTCCTAGTCATAATTCCTGACGCCTAGAATGCAGCCCAGCCCACCTCACATGTGTACCAGCTATTGAAAAGTGGGAAGGGCTCCCTCCTTTCAAAGCCAATAGCAGAAAAGGTGTTTCTACAAAGAAGCAGAAAAGGAAAGAAGAAATAGGAAAAGCAAGTGATAGAAGAGCCGGGAGAAAAATGTTTTCACAAAGCAGAATAAATTGTGACTAAATATTTCACCAAGACTTTTAAGAAAGAAAGTAATGAGGCAATTATCTCAGAAAGAAAAAAGCATTGAACCAAGATACAAGAGAAATTACTACCTATTATCTAAAGACATAGAGGGCTGAATATATTGTACAGAGAATTATCTGGCACTGTCCAAGGAAGTGGGAATTTAAAGTTTATGGAAGGGTATGGTTGTAAAGATAACTGTCAGAAAAAAAATGAAGTCCTTCCAAATTACAAATACAAAGGAAGGGGGGAGATTTGCATGTAGAGCTTTCTGAAGCCGAAGAAGTAGCTGAGGTAAAGGCTTGCTTCACATGCAGGAAGCCTTGTGTTTTATCCCCGGCGCTGCATTAACTGGCTGCATTGGAATGAGCTTGTAATCCCAAGACCCAGGAGGCGGCAGCTAGAGGATCAGAAGGACAAGGTCAGCCTTGCTGCATGGGGAGCTGGAGGCCAGCCTGGGCTAGAGACTATTTAAATAAGGTTTTCTTAAAATATTAAAAGCAAAAGGCATAGCATAAAGAATGACAGGCATATTTGTCATATAAACAGATGTTAATGAAATAAACTCATCTATTAAAAGACAATAACTTCGGATTGCATCATAAAGCAAAATCAGCTCATCTGCAAATAAAAGCTAGGCCTAAAAGAAAAAAGAGTATCTGAAAGGACAGAAATCAAAAGACACACAGCAGTGCACGAGAGACCAGAGCTATACATGGGAAGATTAGATGGGGTCAAGATCTAAATGTGAGACCACCCAGATTCACAGGCAAAGCTTCTGACACAGAACAATACCGTGTCTGACTGAAAGGTCCAGTTCACAATGAAACTGGTCTGGGGAGAAGGCTCCATGGGTAAAAGCGCTTGCTGTGTGAGTATGAGGACTTGAGTTCAAATCCCCAGAACCCATGTAAAAGCCACATACACAATGGGAGTGTCTGTAATCCCAGCATGCCTAAAGACAGATGGAAGGCGGAGACAGAGGACTCCCTGGAAGCACAAATGGGCAGCACACATGGGGGGTGGGAGGGAGCTGAGGCAGAGACAGAGAGTCAGAGACAGACATACTAGGAGAGAGATTGGCAAAGTCATGACAATGCACAAAAGAGCAAATCCGTACTAATAAGGAAAAGTAAGAGAAGCTATAAGGGAAAGAGACAAACCATGTCAACAGTAAAAGGTTCTCATTGGCCTCTTTATAATCAAATATCAAGTAGCAAAAGAGTTGTTACCAGAATAACAAAATTCAACAAATACACATAGTCGATACACTTTCCCTAATCCTCAAAACTTGGAAAAAAATCTTTCCTTTAGAGGCAGCCAAAATAAAACAACAGAAATTCCTTTCTCTGATTACATGGTACTAAAAGTAGAAAATAATAATTAAACAAAAATTTTAAAAAATCACCATTAGGGGAAAGATTTTTTTTTTTTTGGTTTTTCGAGACAGGGTTTCTCTGTGGCTTTGGAGCCTGTCCCGGAACTAGCTCTGTAGACCAGGCTGGTCTCGAACTCACAGAGATCCGCCTGCCTCTGCCTCCCGAGTGCTGGGATTAAAGGCGTGCGCCACCACCGCCCGGCAAGATTTTTGTCTTTTAAAACAACTCTTTGGTCAAGAAAATGCAAATATGGCAGAACAGCTAGAAGACGAAGATTTCCAGAGCCGAAGTAACAGCTTTGAGGGAACATGCAGGCACAGCAGCAAGCGCCTGCCGTCTAGGCTACTTTAAATGTTTTAAATCTAGGCTACCCAAGGTTTCAAGATGAGCCCAAGTATTATAGTGAGACCCTGTCTCAGAAAAATTTTAAAAATTATTCCTTACATACTGATAATAAATTAATGGTAAATAAAATAAATGAGATGAGTATTCAATTGTAGAGGTTATAAATTAATAAAGCAAGCTTCAAGAAAACAAAAGGAAGGATTTCATAGTTAAGGTAGAAATTAACATGTTAATTTAGTTTTAAAATGTTAGAAAAAAACCCAAGAGCTGGTTTTGAGAAAACACCCAGTTAATAGAATAGAAAGAAAAGAAAGCCCACAAAATGCAGTGTGTGGAGAGGGAGAAACGCAGCCACAGAGACTTGAGGACGCTGCACTCCTCAGGCCTGGGCCGACACCACTGACAATTTGAAGGCCATGAATAACAGCGTAAGTCATGCAGTTTACTAAGGGGACCTTACAGTGAAAAGTCTGTTCAGGTGAACCACTGAAGGAGATACGGAAAATGCTGGCTAACTTTCTTCCCATGAATTCACCAGACCAACCCATTTTTACATATGTGTATTTTTTGCTGTGGCCTCAGTGGCCTGGATATATCCATCTCAGAGTGGTGACGGGCACTGTCCTCTGTACACATAATGTTATACTTTTTGAATTTCGAGCTTTGTTCCATAAATGGACAGAAACTGCTTTTGGTGGTATTAAAGCTTCAATTTAGCAAATGCTTTCAGCATCCCGGCACTCCTGTAAGAGTTTATATGCATTAGCCCATGTAATCCTCACTAAAGCCCAGCCTCATGATTTCATCTAACCCTGGTTCCTTTCCAAAGCCCCTATCTTCAAATGCCATTACACCACATTAGGTTTGGGCTTGCAACACATGAATTTTTGACAAGAGATATAAACATTCATTCCGTAGCAAAATCATGCAAGATTCTAGGCAAAACGCAAAAGCCTAGCTATGTAAGAGTCTTCCAGGAGTCAAGAAAGATTCAATATTAGTAAATAAACATATCCATTTTGTCGGTACTAGATATAAAGACAAAATGACAGATCAATCAGTCCCCCAATGCTTTAGAAAGTATATAAGATGCAATCTGTCTAATTTTTGTTTACAAGTGCTATACACACAATAAGCGCATAAATACTGAGTGCACAACTAGATGATGTCATCTTTGTGGGGGAGGGGCTGCTTGAGGCAAAATCTTGCTGTATAGTTCAGACTGGCCTGGAACTCACAACCCAGGCTGGCTTCTATCCAGGATCAAGCTGACCTCAACATTGGGATCTTCCTTGAGAGACTGAGGCACTATTGTACTAGTTTATACGCAATTTTCTGCCTTTACCTCAGTTCAGGCTGTCGCCAAAATGTAATTATGGGGTAATGTATGGGGTTTCCTTGATATAATTGAGTGCTCATTGAACTTAATACTTGGTGATAAAGGGTAAAGTGATGCCATTTCTAAGGAGCTTGGCAATATCTAACAAATTAAAAATGCATGTACCTGGACTGGGACTGTAGCCTACTGACAATAGTACTTGATGTCCTGGGTCCAATGCTCAGAACTGTGAACAGAATTTTCAAAAATTACAACAATGCAAAACAATGATTTTGACTCTGAAATCGTATTTCCGGGAATTTCTCCTTGTTCATAACTGCTGCGTGAGTGAAATGATGTCATTTAATCTTTATTATGTCACCCTTTAGAGGAAGAGACCAGTTAAAGAACGCATTGACTTCCCGACTCATGAGCAATTGTAACTACATAAATGGAGTTAAGAGCAATTACAACCAAATAAATGGGGGTAAAGTGCCATTTGTGTAGATTATGAAGTACATCGCCACTCACACAACAACAGGGGAAATGGTGTACATATTCTCTTGGATTTGCTCGAGCTATTTAGAGAAGAATGCTCACAAAGCGAGCAACAATTGTCACAGCCAGGAAGAAAGCCTAGGTATCTAATGGACAGCCGTGGAGAGAGACCATTCCTTTCACATCAAATGTTGTATTTTAGAATGTGAGCCATATGAAAGCCTTCTCTATTTCATGCATGGACAAAGACTGCTTTTGAACATTGCTATTGCTCTACTTACCAAATGCTTTCTGTAGCCCAGCACTCTTTAAGACTTTACAAGCCTTATCCCGTATAATCCTCACCAAAGTCCTCTGAATTAGCCTTCTTTTTACAGATATGGAGCTGAGACATAGAGCATTTAGGAAAGCTAAGATGCAGAGTTGGAAAGTACTTGAGTATGGCTGGGACCTCAGGGATCCTGTTTAAGAGGCCCGGGGTCCCCCAGTAGCACAGGAGCCCCATGGATCTTCACAGAATATACAAAGTAGACTGGGACCAGAGAGATGGTTTGGCAGTTAAGAGCACTTGCTACCCTTACAGAGTCAGTTCCAGCACCTATAGTAAGCGGGTCACAACTGCCTGAAACACCAGCTCCTGGGGATCCAGTGCCCTCTTCTGGCCTCCGCAGGCACTGCACCCATGAGCACACAAACACAACCAGACATGCACATTAGTTAAAAATTAAGTTTTCTTAAACCAGGTAGACAGTCAGTCATGCCCCTTCCTAGAGAGTCTTGTTTTTAGAGTCACTTCCCATATGAATACCCAGCCTGTCCAGGGTTCCCATGGTCAGGCTCACTATCTGGGCTCACTAGAAGCAGAACCATGGGCAGGAAGACAGCTTATCATACCCGACCTCCTAAGGGCCTCTCACTTATCTCCCTCCTTCCTCCTCACTGCCTTCATTCAGTTAAAGTTTCTGTCTAATTATAACTGTATTCTGATATCAGCCTCCTTGTGTCCTGTGGGTGGCAGCCAGGATAGCGCTGTCTCATTTACATTTCTTATGAGTAAACACGTGTATTATAGGAAACAATTTAAACGTCATTATGCATGAAGAAGATGCCTCTCCACTGTCATCCTTTGGTTTCAAAGGACTGGAGTATAGCAAAGTACAAGAACACTTAAGCTCTAGGCTTTCCTGTCTTTTCTTCCACATAATCCACTCATCCCTCCATCTATCAAGCCTCCTGCCTCTCCTCCCTCCCCTCCCTTTTCCTTCCTTTCTCTTCTCTCCCCTCCCCCTTTCTTCCTTCCTGCTTTCATTTTATTTGTTTGTTCCTTCCTTTTTTTCTTCATGTGGAACAAGGAGGTCCCTTCAGTTTTCTAGCTACTTGAAGTCCTGCTCTTTCCTAAGCCCCTACCTACAGTGGTGTCCCCTGTGCTTGGAGCACCCAGCTGGAAATGCACTTGCTACTTCTTACTGTTTCCAGAACTCAATTGAAGTCTTTGTCCCCTATGGGAGTCTTCAGTCTGGTTTAAATTTCTTCTCTTTTTGACTCTGTAGTCGCCACAACCAAACTCAGTTCAAGCATGGAAGACATATGTTATGGTATGCCTCACTTATCCGTCAAAGTTGATTTCTCTGTGAGCTCCCTCAAAGCATGTTGGCACAGCAGAAGGTGTATGCCACCGGCCCTGGTAGTAAATTTGGATGATTTAGTACCTGTTGAACAACTGACTGGATGAACTACGAGATGACCGTGTATACTTCCCAGAACTGTTCTTCTGCCATCTAGTTCCATCAAGCCCTGTACTACTTTCCCAGCAGCTGTGCTTCAAAAGCCAAATGGCAAGTACAATATGATGTTTGCAGTCCTTGGTATGTATGTCTGCAGAGGCTCTGAGAGTGACCATAGGACTTATGTGGCCAGCAAGTCATGGGCAAGAAGGACTCAAAGAACAGCAAGTAAAATATGTGCTTTTCCTCTTGGAAGCTGGCTGCTATGTTGTCAAGAAGACTAGAATACAATTTTAAAAAATGATGAGAGGCCACATGGAAAGGGACCTGTAGGGACAAAGCTCATCCTGAGTGTTCTGGACTCTATAAAACTCCAGGCTGAATGTGTTCTCGTGAGTGGCTCCAGCTGTCCTCTATAGAATAGAAGAGCCACCTGTTAGAGCCCAGTCAGGCCGTAAGGTTGTGAGAAATATGGAGACTACAAATCATTTAAGCCACTATTTGTTATGAGAGTTTTGAGGCAATTTATTATCCATCACAGCTAACAGCTACAGGTAAATCTGGAAATGCCAGACTAAGAGAAAGAAAGATTGGGAACGGAATCAGTGAACCGAAGCACAAACCATGAAAATGAAACCCACAGTAAGGAAGGGTCACAGCTGTGTGTGAACATAAACAGCCTTTGTTAGGAAGGAGAAGGGCCGGGCATATCTATGTGCTGACTCCCTCTGAGACCTCGTCACAAGTACAGTTGTCGGGTCAGCAAAACCATGTGATGATCTGACCACCAGGTCACTCGGGACCAACCCCTTCTCTACAGAGGCTCGGATGGCAGGCTGGAGAGAGGGCTCAGCTGTTAAAGGTGAGACTCACACCAAAAATATGGCACTCAGATGGTCCTGGATCCAAGAGCCCGTGCTCTGGCTCCCTTCTGCTGTAGGTAGGACTCACTTTTCCCCTCTGTCCAGAATCCCCGTGCAACTGGCACCATCCACAGTCCTGTGATCGACAGACTGACTGGCCAACTGATTGACTGACTGATTGATTGGTTATAGTGCATTAGATGAGAACCGGGACCTTATGAATGTGAGACAGTGCACTCCTCCATGACCTCCCTTTACTGGCAACAGGAGATAAACCGCCCACTAAGAGGCAAGTCTGCCTCTCCAGGAGCCTACTGTGGGAAGTACGGCGTTGAGAAACCCCTAACAGGTGAAATGCCACCTTTTGACATACACGCAGTGTTTATATAATAGAGGAACCCCAATTCTAGAATCCTGGATCCTACCTCTGAAGCACCACATCTCAGGGTCCAAAAGGATAAAACCTAAGAGTCAAACAGCAGATTGGGTGACCTACTTGTCCCAGGTATATCTCAACAACCCAGAGAGCACCCAAGGGGCTGTGGAGTAGGTGGGAGGACCTGGCATGAGGCACTCTAGGGCCCTGCCTAGAAGTCAAGAAGATGAACTGCAAGGAAGTCCTGGGCATTGCATCTCCCGTTCCAGGGAAGTAGAGGGGAGCAGAACAGCTTCCTCAAGGGCTGGTTGCTCTAGAGAATGGTCATTAAAGGCTGAAAGGGGCGCTTTCTCCAATGCAGACATGGAGCTTCAGGTACTCATACCCCTGACGCTAATCACAGAAGGGGGACAAGTGTTATCCTGGAGACCAGGAAGTCCCCCTACATAATTCCCGTTTGGAGGGTACTGTAGAGAAGGTGTCAGGCTTTCTGTGAAGCTCAGTATCACCTGCCTGGGCCTGCTTGAGGTTCTGCGGGACATTTTCTGTCACCTCTGGACAGCCCTGGGAGAGAATCATCAGAGATCTTCCCTGGTCACATGGGCCCTGCTCCTCCAGGCCCAGGAAAGACAGGAGGTGGGTGCTCTACCAGTATCATCTCAGCCTTCCAGGGCCTGGTGAAGGCTCATGGGAATCCACCAGCAGACCCTGAGTGAGAGCAACCAACCTATTAGTATCTGTTGATTGAAAGAAAAAGAAGAAGAGGAGGAGGAGAAAAAGGAGGAGGAGGGAAGGAGGAGGAGGGAGAAGAAGAAGAAGAAGAAGAAGAAGAAGAAGAAGAAGAAGAAGAAGAAGAAGAAGAAGAAGAAGAAGAAGAAGAAGAAGAAGAAGAAGAAGAAGAAGAAGAAGAAGAAAAGCATCATCATAGATATAGATAGTTCTGGAATGCCTCCACTGCCTCCACAGAATCCAGGTTTTATTTACTATAAGGTCACCAACGTGCCCCTGCACAGGGACTGGCATGTTCAGGCAGAGTTAATTTAGAGCATTCCTGCATACCTCAGATGCTGGTGGAGATGCAGGCCTGTTGAGCCTTTTTGCTTCCCCTCCCTCCTTGGTCTTTGTTCTTACATTAATTCTAAGCCTTCTAACTCAGCCTTCTCAACAACCCTGCAGGACAGGTACTGCTGCACCTACCCTATAGACGTGCTAATACAGACGTGGACGTGCTAATACGGTGTCCTAGAGTCTACGTCAAAAAAGCAAGCGCATCCTGTTTTTAACCCAAGGATCTCACTCTTTCCGCTTGTTCTGTTGGACTTGGCTCCGCAGCCATTTAACATGGAATCACTCTGGCGCCCTCTGGAGGTCACTCTTCCGATTTGCCCCTTGATTTCAGATCAAGACAGGTCCGTTTATTTTAGTATCATTTAATAATTTTCTCTTGTGCAAGATCTGGCACCCCGAGGAGACTTTTCAGGAATATCTACCAGGATGTTACTCTTAAAAAGTGTTCAAGCATGGCAACACGTGTCGTGCCCTTCAGCCTGCTCCCACAGTCTAAGGAGTGGGGAGATGAGATGGAGGAGGAGACATGCCCCTGCCACCCCCGCTCCAACCCCAAGCCATTCCCACAGCTGTCTGTCTGTGTCAAATGTTCTGAGCAGAAGTGGGGGGCTTCAGCTCCCCACACAAAGAGCTGGGAGCTGTCAGCGCCTTTCTCACAATACACTAGGTGCTGAGGAACAGGTGATAATTGCAGCCCTGTCACCCTCGTCACCTCTGAGCTGGCTGCAGGTTTTTTTTTTTTCTAAAAACAAGTGTTGTGCTGCCTTAGAAATCCAAGTAGGAGCTTCATTTGAGGAAACGCATGGCCTGGCTGCCGCTCTCTTCCATAGGCATCGA
Organism: Chionomys nivalis; assembly: GCF_950005125.1. NCBI lineage: Eukaryota > Metazoa > Chordata > Mammalia > Rodentia > Cricetidae > Chionomys > Chionomys nivalis. The sequence continues at coordinate 48,264,676 of NC_080089.1, read as the reverse complement.
CCGGGAAACCAAGTGAGGGAACACTTGGGTAGCTCTCCTCTGGCCTCCTGTCAAGGAGATGTCTGTCTAAAGCGGACAACCAGCCTCTGTGTAAGCCCTTCCTGTTGCAGGGCCGCCCCTTCCTAGGAGAAAAGAGCCATCGCCAGCTTAGGGAGTCAATGACCTTTAGAAGAAAAAGGCTCACCAATGCCCTTCCTGTCTCAGAAGGGCTAGTTCACTGCCTTCTGAGCTGCATCCCCAATGGCAACTCTTCAGATCCCTAGCTTTAGACACCCTATCTTTTCTCAGGGACCAGGGACTGGTGAGGAGAAAACCTAGTGTCTAATTCATGGTAGGAACGTGCTGTGCCTCAAGGCTGTAACTCCAGCTCAGTCTTTAGACTCTTAATATAAATTATTCCTCTCTCTCAAGGTCTCCCTATCCTCAGGACACACAGTGCCATGGGTCTGTGAGCATCTATGTTTAAAAGAAGTAGCAAAACTGAAATATCCCCCAAAACATACTCAAGTTGTCTCACTCAGATCCACACATAACAACTTCTCACAAGAACTAGTATAATACCGCATGTGGGCAGAGTATTATCACATTCCAGGCCTCGTAGTGAGCATGCACATATATTATTATCCTATTTGGGCTTCACATATCCTTTCAAGATGTAGAGACAATCTATGCCATCAGTTTACAAATGAGAGAGCGAAAGCTCAGAGCTGGGAGTGGTAACATAGCTGTGCAGTCCTTAGGAAGTGGAGGCAGAGGGTCAGGAGTTCAAAGGCACCCTCAGCTGTGTGAGGGTTTGCAGCCAGCCTGGGCTACTCTTATCTGACTCTTATCTCAAAGAAATAAAGGAAAAGGAAATAAGACAGGAAGCAGGGAGAGAAAGAGGAGAGAGGTAGAGAGAGGGAAGGGGGGAGGGGGAAAGAGGGAAGGAGAGAGGGAATTGAAAGCTTGGACATGTTAAGACCCAACTTCAAAGTGAATAAAATACCAAGAAAGCATCAACTCTACATCTATTTGCACCCAAAACCAATTCCATACTCATTTCTAGTCCTTTTATTGGGTGTCTTACATAAAGCTACTCAAGATTGTTCTACATACCCCACCCATGCATTCTGAAAGGACTCTTGCTTAGGCCCAGACTCATGTGTAATTGCATAAGCATGCTCAGAGAGGGGAGGAGGAGAGAGAGAAAGAGGGGGGAATCTAAGTGAAAAACTTACTACAGAATTGTTGTCACCTCCCCGGCTGATGTACCTGATCCCCTGCATTTACATCAACCCCTCCTTGTAGGAACTACCATTCAGGTGAAAGTGATGATTACATGTAATATAATTACAGTTTGCTTCAGGAATTTAATGTCTAATACCACTGAGGTGAGACCAGTTCTGCTCTAACAATGGTGGACTGACCAGAGATGATGGGAAAAGGAATCCTGAGAAGCAGTAGCCAGGTTATCTCGGAGTTCGCGCTGTTCATGCAGAAAAGGGTTAGTCATGGGCTGATGTGAAGCTGAGTCTACACAGGCAGACTACAAAACCCTGAGGGGAAAGGCAGGCTGATCCCATGCCCCAATACACTCTGTGGAGATTGGCCCTGAAGACTGGCTTTAAAACACAGAATTCTGACAATGCAGCTGCAGGTGACTCTGAGGTGAAGAAACCTGCTCACGCGGGAGGAATGCAAAGCAGTGACACGGGCCTTCAAGAATAATGTCAGGAAAGCTGGAGCTCAAAATGAGTCAAGACACCACCGTAAAAGGCCTTTTCGGGGAGATTCGGGGTGATGGAAACAGAGAAGAGATTCACACGGGAACCGCTCTAAGTATGACCTTGGGTAATTTTCTTCCTCTTCCTGAGTCCCAGTTTCCCTGCTCATGGAAATAATCCTGACCCTTCAGGTTGGCTGTAAGGATTACACAAGGACAGCATATTAGGAAAACAGCGAAACAGAAGCATGGGATAAAGTTTCAGGAAAACAGCAGTCCACAGTTCTCCCTGGCAGTAATAGGGATGGCTCTTCATCTACTCCCAGCTCTCTTCCCTGGAAAGGAACGATTCCCAGATTAGTACATCAGGAATATGAACACTGAAAGGAGAATTCGAGAATTCGGAGGAAAAAAAAATAGTTGTTTAGGTGAGGTCAAGTGTCTTGACTCAGAAGATAGCATAGCAGTGCAGACCTGTGGCATGGGTCCCTGGAGAACTGCATGGTCTGAAGAAAGGGATGAGAGATTTATTAGGACAAAGTCAGCACTAAAAACAAACAAACAAAAAAAAGCCAAATATTGTCTGTGAGAGAAGACTGGAGAGAAGCAAACCTTTGGTTTCCTGAAAAGGGAAAGAAGTTTGTGCCTGAGGTAAAATTCCACAGCTGCTTTAGACAAGCTACTCGCAGACTGTGACCCACTGGAGAGTCCATCAGGAACACATCACCCGGACACAGCTCACCTCTGTTTCTGATACAGTTGTTTGATGGACAGTTGGAAAATATTTCCTTTGTTCGTCCATGACCACAGTTGTACAGGTGTAGGTGACAGGAGAGACAAGGGCTTCCGTGACCCAATCCAAAGAGAAGATTAACCAGCAAAGACCAGCCTGCGGTGAGAGGCCTGAGGCACGTCCCTCCTCTGGGCCCATCCTGGCTTGCTCAGCCTTCTTATTATCTGCAGAGGAAATGACTGCTGAGAAACGGCAGGACAGATGTTAGGGAGCAGATTCAGAATCCAGCTATCTTCTGATCAGCATCTGGGTTTAAAATGTAAGATCTCAGGCTGAGAAGATGGCACATTCCCAGAACCCATGTTAAAACTGTTGGGTATGGTGACACTCATTCGTAACCCAGAGGTGGAGTTGTGGAGACTCATTGACCACTTAGTCAGGATTACTTTGTGAATGTCGCAAAGAAAAGCAAAAAGAAAGAAAGGTGTGTGACTCCTGAAGACCAACACCTAACTTGTCTATCTGGCCTCCACATGCATGTACACACACACACATACATGTGCAACCACTTGTACATACACACACATGTACATGCACAAACACATGGTGCTTGCTGCCTTGCTCCCTTTGTCTTGTTCTGCCTGCTTTCTTACATAGTCCAGGACCACCTCCCTAGGCATGGCACTGTCGATAGTGGGCTGGGTCCTTCAATATCAATTAGCAATTAAGAAAATGCCTCAAAGACACAGCTACAGGCCAATCTGATGGCAGTTCAGCTGAGGTTCCCTTTTCCCATGTGACTCTAGGTGTGTGTCAAGTTGACAGGCGAAACTAACATAATAAAGGACAACATTGGGGGAAATCTAAAATCCCACATGTTCCATAATACACAGAATCTAGATTTAAATACATGCATTCATGTATGCATGTACGATTAAAGCAGAAGGGGAATACCTGGAAGAGAAAGGAGACCAAAGAGAGAGGAGGTGAGAATAGGGGAGGACAGTGGAAGCGAGCAAACGTGAGGAGAACAAAACTCAAGGCAGGCAGAACAAAGCAAACAACGGGATGAATGCAGGGGAATAAGTGTGCACAAGGGAGGCCACAATAGAGTCTCTAAGGAGATGGGAGATGAAGTTTGTGCTTCAAGGAGTAAATAAGCCATTCTTGTGAACTTCCAAGGAGCACACCCGGCAGAGGGGACAGTAACAACAAAACTCAGAGGTAGGACTATGTTGTAGAATATTATTTTAAGGTGTGTTATATTTGTTTATGCTCCGGAACATTTGTTTAACGATGTAAAGATATGTCGCTTTTGTTTATGCTGCATTTGTTTAACTCTGTGAAGCTGTGATTCTTTCCTGTCTGAAACACCTGGTGTCTAATAATGAGCTGATGGCCAATTGTGATGGGGGAGGAAGGATAGGCAGGGCTGGCAGGAAGAGAGAACAAGTAGGAAAAATCTGGGAAGAAGAGGAAGGAGCAAGGGAGAACAAGAGAAGGAGGATTCCGGGGGCCAGCCACCCAGCCAGTTATGGAGTAAGAAGGAAAGTAAGATACACAGAAGTAAGAAAAGAAAAAAGCCCACAGGCAAAAATTAAATGGGATAACTTAAGATAAGGAAAGCTGGCAAGAAACAAGCCAAGCTAAGGCCAGGCATTTATAGCCAAGAATAAGCCTCCGTGTATGATTGATTTGGGAGCTGGGTGGTGGGCCCCCAAAGAGTAAAAGAAAATCCAGCTCCAGAACGGAGCTCCACCTGGGGGCACAGTCAGAGGTGAGCTAGGTTGGTGCCCAGGGATCATGGGCTGGGGGAGGATGTGAAGTGAGAGCAAAGACCCAGGCAGACTTGGTGAGCAAGGGTACCTCTGTGAGCCCCTCCTCCTCAGTACCGCTGGAACCTAGTTCTCAGCTCGGAACTGTTGCTGAATGAACAGGTGACCAAGAGTGGTTGGATGAATGGGTCACAAATGGATCCAGAGACAAAAAGCGACTGCCGGTGGCTGTCTTCTGAAACCGTCCCAGAGTGGACTGGTTTCCCCACAGCCATCTGTGCTCCCCTGCCCCCCAAGGTGGTTGTCCTACCAAGGATGAGCCCTAAAACAGGAGGAACCAGACTTTGCAGTTGAGCCTATACAGCTGGCTCCAGTCCCTACTCTTCACTGAGAAATCACGAGAGCCTCCAAGACCCTATATGGGAAAGCAGAGGCCACTAGCCAGACAGCTGTCCTCAGAATAGTGCCTTTGACCCAGGGGCTTCCAGGCCTGTCACCACTTGGAGCTTCTCTCCATTATTCTCCCAAACCCCAAGACAAAGGAGCTGGGCTGCTGATTCCGGTGACCACTGACTGGGTCATGCAAAGGGTTATGTTTGCTTTGAAGGAAGAGCTGGGGTGCTGGCCCCACTTGTCATGAAGCAGGACTGAGTACCGAGTCCGCTAGAGGTACGTGAACACACATGAACCAGCTGGCTAAAGGTTGCACACCAGATCTGCCCAGGCCTTGAGGACAGATGATGTGCAGCCCCGGGATCAAGCTGCCTACACAGGCAGAACCTCAAGCCTGTCAACACTGAGGGCAGGATCAATAAATGCCCTGGGGCTCTTCTCTAGAGTCACAGAGCCAGGCATCAGAGGGTATGTCACTCTTGTTCCTCCACCCTGTTTCTGGCTCTTTGTTTACTACTTGGGCCAGAACACACAGCGAAGTTTGGAATTCTCAAAGTTTGTTATCGCCAACTGGACTGTGAATTATTAAAGTGTTATGCTTGTTAATAACACACTCCAAACCTCTGGTGTTTACAAGGCTGCAAGTCACTGGGGGAATGAGAGTATCTCTCCAAGTCAAATACTATTCAAGGATTCTGCTGTGGTTTTTTTTTTTTTTTTTTCATTTTTTTTTTAAAGACTTGGCTCACAGTGTGGCCAAAGATGACCTTGAATTTCTGATCCTCCTGCCTCCACTTCTGGGGCATTGGGATTGCAGGCACATACCACCATGAGTAGTTGGTGCGACACTGGGGAATCAAATCCTGAGCTTTGTGCATGCTAGGCAAGCACTGATATTTGAAGAACCGAAATGTCTCTCTTTCTCCCAAACACATGACCCAAAGGCAGTGGAGTCTGACACCTGGCTCGGGCTGTTTTCAAAGTATTGAGCAAGCAGATTCATGCAAACTGCTGTAGCGCTGTACAAACCGTGGGGTGCCCTCACAGCCTGTGACCCCATTGCTCCATCATCTACTTGACTTTCCTGGAACTCACACTCCACATACCAGCACTTAGCATCCTTCTTGAAAGACAGACACAGACATGGGCACATGGCCAGATGGCAGCTCACAACTGTCTGTAACTCCAGTTTCAAAGGACCCGACACCTTCACACAGACATACATACAGGCAAATGAGTGCAAGTGCACATGAAATAAAGAGAAATTAATTTAAAAAAAAAAAGAAAAAGAAGAATGTGCATACAGTCAATTCAACAGCTTAGCCATCAGTCAGTGATCTCCTTGTAGCGCCCAGCCATTCTCTGAAACACTCAGTCTCTTCTATGCCCTTGGAGTGTGGATTTGAACACACTAGACAAGCTGTACACTATATGGTCATTACAGAAACCTAAGAAAAGTAATGAACATAGTACTGACCACGGAGCACCCAGGGCAACAGAGGGAGCACCTTACTACCCTCCTTTCCAGCCACTCATCTATGTACTTTTTATATATTCCTGATCATGCGCCGGACTTTTATTACTGTTTTCACATATAACATATATGTCATAGGGGTATGTGTGCACACTTGTGTGTGCACAGGAGTGTGGAGGACTGAAGAGGACATCCATTGTCTTCCTCGCTCACTCTCGACTTTATTCACTGTGGCAAAGTCTCTCCCAGAACTTGACAGCTAGTCTAACCGGCTTGCTCCAGGGACCCCATTGGTACCTCCCCAGGGCTGGGGTTACTTGCAGCCACCACACCCACCTTTTGTATGGGCCCCAGGGGTCCAAACTCCATTTCTCATGCTTGCAAGGAAACTGCTTTGTCCTCTGAGCCATCTCCCCAGCTCCGATTCTTAAACTAAAAGTTACGTCACAATCATCTCCTCCAGATACAACAGCCAGAATTAGCAAATAAAAATTCACAGTTTCTAGTTAAAATTGTATTTCGTACAGACAATAAATAAATATTACCTCTGTACAAATATATTCCATTTGGGGATACCCAAATACTAAAATTATAGTCACCGTTACTGTGAAATGCAGTTGTAACTAGTGTCCCGTGTTTTCCAACCTTCTCTGACCTTGCTATCACCACTCGCCCCTCTCTCCTATTTCCACCATCCTTGGACAGGTCATACCTGCAGCCTTCCCCCTCTCCTACTCCATCCCCTTAAAATATAAGCAAGTCCCTTGTTCATCTCTGTCCGTTCTTAAAAAGGCCACCTTACCAAATGACACTGTCATTGTCTTGTCCCAGCTGAAGCTCCTCACAGAACTCAGTACCCCATCACCTTCTCCATAACAGTTTAGCTTTGGACTTTACTTGTAGGGTGTAGGATCCCCAAGTAGAAAGTCCCAACCTGCTTGACTTTGCTTTTTATCTTTTGTTTACCTGCTACGTCCCATGTGCACGTTAGCTCCTGGCAGCCAAAAAGTGTACTAGTCATTGTTCTCATTGCTATGGCAAAATATCTGACCAAAACAACTTAAGGAAGGAAGGGTTTGTTTGGGTTCCCAGTGTAAGTACGTGGTCCATTCTGTGGGAAGTCTCAGGGCATCTACAGTCGAGAAGCCAACAAAGGACTCCAGCGAGGGAAGCAGATCAGTACCTTGCTCAACCATCATCAGAGAAGCTGCTTCCAGCAGCAGATGGGAGCAAATACCGAGACGCACAACCAGACATTACACAGGGAGTGAGAGATCATGGAACATTCATATCTAAATGGGATGTCTGCCCTTTCTGTCTCTCATTAGACAACAAACAGGATTGTGGTGGATAATAATATAATTAATATAGTAAAATAAATGTAATATAAAATAATATAAGATAAAACAGAAACTAACACATTGGAATAAGATAAAATAAACAGAAGGAAAGCCCTCTCCTTGGGGCTCAGGGAACTTGTCAAAGAGGAGGCAGAAAGAGCGTAAGGGTCAGAGGGAATGGAGGACGCCAACCAAGTAAGGTCCTTTAGATCAACGGGATCAACCACATGAACTCACAGGGACTGACGCTGCACAGGTCTGCCCCAGATGGGGTCCTAGAGCTGAAAGGAAAATAGACACAAGCCCCATCCCTAACCCAGTAGCCAGCTACAGTTGATAACCACTGGCAAGTGAAAATTTAGTTTTCTCCAAGGGAGTCTTACTGAGGAAACATCTTCTCTTAAGGGTAGGCCTCATGCCAGCAGTGGATGGCCAAGAGGACATAAACTCAGCAGCATCTTCGGAGGTTTCATTTCTCATAATGTCATGTCAGAGCTTTTCTTAATTTTTTATTTTTATTTTTTTATATTGTTTCTTTTTCTCTTTGTTTCACCCTACAGCTTCTCTGCATATGTATTATGGCTTCCAGTTTTGTGTTTTTATGGAATTTCCGAGCACTGACTAGTGGGTCTCTGCATTTGTAAATGTTTCTTATGCCTTTTCTGGGGCTCTTTTCCTTCTGCTTATTTGGTTTGTCCTATCCCAAGGTGTCATGTTTTGTTTTATCTTTTGTATTATTTTGCATTCTATATATTAATATTCTTTTATATATTATTATCCCTTAGAATCCTGTTTGTCCTCTAATAAGAGACAGGAAGGGGTGGGTCCAGGTGGGAGGCAGGGGGATGACCTGGGAGGAGTAGATGAGGGGAAACCATAATTGGGACATACTAAGTGAGAAGAAACATATTTTCAATAAAAGAAAGAAATAAAGTACTAGACAGATGGCTCAGCAGTTAAGAGAGTTGCTACTCTTTCACCTCTGGAGCCAGGTTTTGTGTCCAGTGCCCACATCGGGTGCCTCATGATCATCTGTGATTCCATCTCCAGGGCCTCCAAAGCCTCTGACCTCACAGGGCACCTGCATACACGTGTACTTACTTGCATGCAGACACACACACACCCACATGCAATATAATTTTTGAATTAAGTTTTAAAAAGAAGCAGATGGAGACAAATGCTAGGGCTCGGCTCAGTTTCTCCTTTTAGTTCAATCTGGCTCCCTGGCCTAGGGAATTGTGTTGCTCACATTTAGGATAAGTCTTCCACCTCGGTCATCTAGAAATTCTCTCCGAGGAGATTTGTTTCCATGGCAATTCTGAATCCCATCAAATTAAGATTAACTGTAACAGAAAGCAATCAAACACTACCTTCCAGATAAAGCTGTGTATGTGTCTAGTGATTGAGACCATTCTATTGAGTCATTATTTTTAGATGATTACTGTAGCAACTTAACCATTAGCTTCATAAGCAGAGTTTCTCTTGACCTAGTCTCTCATTAATTCTTTACATTTATAAATGTTCACTGCAGTTCAGTGAGTACTGTTAAGAGACACTGTCCTCTGGATGGATCACTCCCTCCACCAGTACAAATGGTCTGACTTTCTTTACCTCTTCTGACTATTTCTAGCTTGAAATTTATGTCATCAGAGACCAGAACTCTAGCACCCATTTTTTTTTTCTTGTTCTGCCTCCTCTGAATTCCTTTTCCTGTCCTTTTACTCTAAGGCAGTGTCTGTCTTTGCTGGTGAGGTTCATTCCTTGGAGGCAACAAATAGATGGATCTTAGTTTTATTATCACTATTGTTTGTTCTTTAACCGTTTCAAACATGTACATAGTGCCTTCTGATTACTCCCGTCCCATACTCTCTCTTGCTCCCCTCCCTCTCATTCTTATGAGTCTTCTTCCTACCAGCCTCCTTGCCAAATTCATGTCTTTTGTTTTGTTTTGCAACCCATTTTGCTTCCATTGGAACTTGGTGGGCTTGCCTGTGGGTACACAACTGAAGGCAATGCCTCCCCCACTCTGCAAGTCTGTGTATTTTGTTTGAAATTATAAATGTCCCGAGTTGTTAGTGACAGATGTGTGCACTAATTCCTGTCATTGTGTCTGCAGTGTCTGGTATTTTCCTAGTCCTCATTTGCCTAGCTACCATTCCAGCATGGGTTATTCCACCCTACAGTGCCATGGATGTGTTTTTATCTTTCTCTTAAGTCTGAAGGAATCTTCCAGTATCTTCTATAGATCTTCCAAGTGGTCATGAATATCTTTAGCCTATCTTTTTCAGGCAAAGTTGTTCTTTCTCCCTCAATTATGACAGATAGTTTTGCTGGGTATATTGTAGTCCAGATTGGCAGTTGTAGCCTTTCAGACCTTGAAATGCATCACTGAAGTAAGTTTCTGGTGAGAAATTAATCTTTGGTAGTAATTCTTATTATTAGGCATGTGTGTTAAGATTCCTTCTCCTCTGGTCTTGTATTGTTATTAGGAGCTAACACAAGTGACTCCATATTGTTATCTTTCATGATTATCTAATCCTCCTAGTTCATGATTATTGGATTTAGTAAGGATTCAGTTTGACCTGATTACACAAACCTCTTGAATCATAACTGCCATGACAGTCCTTGAGTAACAATGAGAATGTTGGAATAATGTCCTCATGCTGCAAAATATTAGCCCTGAAGGAATCTTTACAATTAGTTTCACGTCTCCACCAGCAAGTGAAAACTCTAAAATGTGGGCCACTTGGCCAGTAGGACTTTAGGAGTCCAAAGTGGTCTCAGATAAGAGTTTGGTCCCAGAAGAAATGTTTCCTTGATATCTCCTGTTCTCCAGGAAACCTGCAACCCCAGCAGAAATGAATGTCCCAGGATGTTGGAGGAAGCTTGATCAGTCCAGCCTTGGTCTCTGCACTATGCACAGCAGGGAAACCTGAGGAAAAGTCTTCAGAATAGTTACTTCGAGATACATATGACAACCATGAGCCAAACTGAATTTTTTGTCCAAATGCCTGGATTTGAGTTCTGAAATAATTCAAGCTGTTGAAGAAGTTGTAAATAAGCAAAGCCAGACAACAGGCAAAATCTCTAGGACACTGTTGAATGCATTATTTATGAGGTGGGAAATGTAAATTTTATGCACATTTCCTCCTGAGATATTTGTTGAAAACCACAGGACCAACAAAATCATTCCTAGAATTTGGTTCCAGCACTGTCCACCACATGTCTCATCCCAGCTCACTTCCTTAGGTCCTCTCCAAGGCGGGAGTCTTCCAGATCTGATCATGGGAGACACACGCTCCCTAGTGCTAGGTGCAATGGTAAAGGCCCTTGGGACAGAAAGGCAACTGTGGGTGTCTGGCGTACCTTCCTTATTTTACAGAAGTGAAGAGAGAAGCACAGAGATGAAAGTGGTCCACTGGCAATAGCTTTGCTGAGGTAAACTGATCAAATATTGACCTTATTCTTCCCACCTTTTTGCTGTCTCTTCAGATTTCACTATTTCACTGTTTGTCTTGCTGAGAGCGAGAGCAGGAGCCTTAGCAGGAGGTTTGAACTCATGGCCAGTTAGCATCAAAGTACTTCCTCTTCTGATACGTTCTTGTTCCATACTGGTGGGGAAAGCCCTTCATTTCTCAGACACACTGATGACCCAGTCACTTTGACCATATATACCCTTCCCTCCAGTAGAGGGGATTCTGGTATGACTCCTTCTAATGCTTAGTATTACCCTGTCACTTGTTGAGTTCCCATTCTGTCCCAGTGTGCCAAGCACTTATGTACATCCAATGATAAAACACAGCTCCCTAGTCATTAGGGGCACCAGGGAAATCAGAACCACAATGAGATACTTCTCCATACCCACTGTTATAACATAAGACAGAAGAAGAGACTAGCAAGTACCAGTAAGAACTGGGAGGAGCTGAAAGCCTCATCTACTGCTAATAAGAACAAAATGGCACTTGAGAGACTTTGGTCTGATATTTCCACAGGTGATGGAACAGAAAGTCACAACTTGGTCGAAGGCTGTTACCATCTGCAGCTCCATCTTGCTGTATTTCTTTTTCTGATCTTGTTCTGTGAATAGTGCCTTCACTTTGCATTCTGGGACTTTTTGCCCTCAAGATCCCACTGTCACTGCGTCATCCTTTCCATCTGGTGTAGGACTGTCCAACTCAGTCTCCTAAGAACACTGGTTCTTGGGCACACCCCACTGATCTGTTCCTCAGATAAATATCCCTCTGTTCCTGCTTGCTTTCCGTTGCTGCAATAAACACCATGACCAAAACCACCATGGGAAGAAATGGTTTATTCCACCTTACAATTTATAGCCCTTCATCCAGGGAGACCAGGGCAGGAACTCAAGGCAGGCACTAAAGCAGGGAGAACAGAAGGGGGAAAAGGATGTTTTACTGACCCACTCTCCACAGCTTGGTCAGCTTGCTCTTTTATGAAATCCAGGATCGACTACTCAGTGGTCTGAGCTCTCCTACATCAATCATTAATCAAGAAAATAACCCCCAAAGACATATTCACAGGCCAATTTGATGAAGGTAATTTCTCAATGGAGCTCCCCTCTTCCAAGGCAGTTCTGGTTTATATCAAGATGACAAAAACCAGCCTGCTTAATGTGCATCCCCAAAGGCTCATGGGGATCACTTGAGACACCAACCTGCTTTCTTTGTTGCAGACATCCTCAGCAGAGCCTAGTTTCTTTCTCCCAACACTTCTGTCTTGGATATTGGTTTCTATGAAGGGAGTTTTCAAACCTGACTTATATGGTCTGCAAAATTTCACTCCTAATTGTATATCCTAGAAAAACAATCACATACATAGACACATACATACACACACATACACACACATACACACACACACACACATACCCGTAAACACTGGCACAGAATATTCACAGCAACAGAATTCCAACAAGCAGAAATGTCCAACAACTGATGAATGAATTAAAAAAGAGGGAATGAATTGTTGATCAGAGTTTCAACATAAGAAATCTCGTTGCAAAGTTGATTCAGTTGGTAAAATGCTTGCCAATGATCATACCAGCACCAGAACCCATAGTAAGAAGAAATAAAAAGCCAGGCATAGTGGCACATGCTTGTAATCCTAGCACTGGGGTGGCGAAGATAATTAAACCCCTGGGACTTACTGGCCAGCCAACCTAGCCTTCTTGGCAAGTTGCAGGCCAATGAGAAAGCTTGTCTCAAATACCTAATGGCCAGCACTAAAAGAAAATACCTAAGGTTGATCTCTGGACTCCAAACACATATGCACTCCCACAAATATACATATACAGACACACATGTTGTATATACACAAGGCCATGCAAATATCATGTTAAGTGAAAGAAACCATCATAAAATGTCATATATTACATGATCCCATCTATATTAAATGTCAAGAATAGTCAGATCAATAGAAATATAAAGTAGATAACAATGGTGACCTAGGACTGAGGGAGACAGCTGGAGAGTTTTCAGCTGAAAATAGAGACTGGCTGTTAATGCGGATGGAGTCCTTGGGGAATGACGAAAATGTTCTAAATTGATTATAATGGTGGTTTCATAACCCAGTGAATATACTGGAAATTACTGAATTGTATGCTTTCAATAGCTGAATTGTCTGGCATGTGGTAATATACATGGTTTAGACAGCAATACCACACTGCACTCAGCCTCTACAATCCCTCAGTCTAGGCAGTAACCAGAGTGACTAGCTCATCTCCGACAGTCTAGGACATTCCCATTCTTATCAGTAAAGTCATATGTCTAGGAAAAACCATGAGAGCTGATCATCTACTAGATGTGACCTTCAACTTCTGCTATGGCCACCAAGAATCATAGAAACAGAGACAGCAAGCTGGCCACCCACAAGTTCTGGAACCCTGAATCAGCTGTTAATGTAACACTTCCATGGAGGTGACAGGGAAGCTGAGCATGCATCTCCTAGGGAGGAAGGGAGCAGGTCCAGGCCCAGAGCTGTCAGAGCTGCCTACAAAGCTTTAAGTGAATTTGTGGCCATAGTTACTTACAATGAACTTGTGGCCCAACAGTAAGATTCCCACAGCCTCCCTTTTAAGGGCTGGTACAACCAAAGCTGAAGGGAAGCTAGTCTCCACCCTGAATAGTGATTTTTTTTTATTCACACATCATTTTCCCAGTTATAAATTTCATTTTTCTAATTAATTTTCTTAGTTATTATACAAAATAATGGGTTCCTTTGTGGCATTTTTATTACCATATATCATCACACCCTGCTCATATTTATGCACTGTTAATCTCTCTGAGCTCCCCTCCCCTCCTCACTTTTTACCTTCCTCCCTTCACAAGTATTTGATGCCATATACATGTATACATATATATGTACATATATATGCATAATATATAACTGATATAAGAAAACATGATAGTTGTCTTACCTGTTACATGATCTCTAGTTCCATCCATTATCCTGCAAGTGATATGATTCCATTCTTTGTATGGCAAAATAAAACTCTACTGTGTAATGTATCATATTGTTTTTAGCAGTCAGTTGATGGGTATTCAGACTGGCTCCACTTCTTGTCTATTGTGAAGGGAGCAGCAATAAATACGAATATCTGTATATCTTTGTGCTAGCTAAGCTAATGTAGACTTCTCTGGATATAGACACAGGAGTAGTAAACCTACATCATATGTGAGCTCCCAGTCTTAGGTTTTGAGGAACCTCCAAACTTACGTCCTTAAGTAGTATGCACCAGTTTTCATTCCCATCAACAGTACATATGGGTTTCTCTTTTCCCAACATCTGCACGAGCATTTGCTGTAGATTGTTTTCTTGATGATAGCTACTCTGACTAGGGTAAATGGACTCTCAATGTAGTTTTTAATTTGTGTTTCTGTGGCAGCTAAGGACGTTTAACATCAAGCGCTTATTGACTGTATTGTTTCTTTCGGGAACTATTTCATTAGTCCATTTTTTATTAGACTTTTGGTACTTAATTTTTGGAGTGTTTTTATGAATTCTAGATACTAATGGCCTCTCAGATGTCAGCTGACAAAGACTTTTTTCTATTGACTGTTTCCTCATTCTGCTGCCTTCATCCTTTTACTGTTCGCTTCCTTCATTTCACACAGTCCTGCATTAGTAACTAATGATTTCCTATGCTATTGGAGTCCTTTGCAGTAAGCCCTTGCCTGAGTCCCCCATTGCTTCCCTTTAGCAGTTGCTGGTCTTACAGTAAGGTCTTTGGCTTTCAAGCAGGGTGAGAGATATATATCTAGTCTCATTCTTCTACATGCAGAAATCTAATTTCCCCAGTACCACTGCCAACAAAGCTATCTTTTCTCCACTGTGTGTTGCTGAGACTTTTGCCAGTCACTGCACCCTCAGTTTGTCTCCAATTGGTGATTCAGCCCTGACCCTTGGGGAAGCAAGCATGGGAGTTATCCAAAGCTAGAGACAGATGGTCTCGGGGCCGCCCTGCCCTCCTGGGAAGTGTGTATGTGCCTTTATGGCATCAACAGTCTACCTAGACTAAGCTGTCTACTCGGATGCCATGTCTCTGAAGCCATCCTGGAGGAGGAGGGATGTTGGAAAGTTAGAGGGATCTATTTTGACCCTCATTTCTCTTTCCCTTTATCCAGTTGTGTTCTCTCTGGTTATTTATTTGTTTTGTGCTAGGAGGATACAGCAGTAGAAACATGATTTATAATAAATCCTAAATTGTATTTATTTTTAAAAATTAAGTAGCTGTACTGGTGTATGTTTATATCTGGATTGTCTGTTCTGTTCCATTGATCTATCATAGCCATTTTAATCTGACCTGCCATTCCCTTAGCCCTCCCTCCAAAAACTCCCCTCCATCTCCATCAAAGTACCACCACGGCCTCAAGAGCTACACTAAGTGACCCAGGCAGAATGCTTTCCAGAGAGCAGATCTGAGAGGCTTAATGGTATTTGTTTTTCTAAAGCACTTGCAATCATTTCCTATTTCTGTGATCCAATTTAAAACCTGCCAGATGCAGTGCAGCCCAACCTGAGAGCCTCTAAATGCTCCTGAAGACTGGACCATCTCATAGCTGAGGGGGACAGCATTGGCTGTGGTCAAGGCTCTGCCCATACTCCAGATATCTGACCTGGGAGGGAGCCCAGCCTGCCAGAATGGGTACCACATGGAGGCTGGGCTTCTAACACCCTTCATATGAGCTTTATCCCAGCTAACCCAGATATGTCTTGTTTCAGCTACAGGTAATTCTTTTCTAAATAGGTCTTATGTCCTAGGAAGCATATAATATTTATTGTGTCTGCTATGGGCAAGAATCATAATGAGCATTTTTAATATAGTTCATTGAATTATTTTAAAACTTAAGTCAGATCATGTTACATCCCTGATCAAACCCCACTGGTTTTCCACTTTCTTTAGAACAGATTCCCAAACCTTCATCATGGTCCAAACCATGGTTTCTCCTCAAACTCATATCCAACCACAGTCCTTCCTCCAGTTTGTGCTGAAGGCATGCTCCTACCTCAGGCCTTAGGACACTCAGCCTCTTTGATTCAGAATACCATTCCCCCAGATATTACTCATGGGTCTCTCTCCTTCACTCTGTCGGGTCACCACTCAAAGGTCACTTCTTTGAAAAGAAATCCTTGACTATAATTCAACTAAATGGTCCCCTTCTGTTATCCTCTACCTCCCCTTTTCATACAATCCATTGTTGTTTAAAACATTTGTTTGCTCTTTTGTCTGCCTTTTTTCACTGGAGCCTGAGCTACCTGCCATCTCCCAAACCTAGACTGGGATGTATTTTGCATCTGTTCAAAAAGTATAGATTAAATGATGAAATTCATTCTCCCATAAGAGGCAGCATCTAGTCTCTGTCCACTTTGCAATGTAAACTGAGATTCAAGGAGGGGCTATCACCAGTCCAAAGTCATGGAGCTAGTAAGTGACAGATATGGAGCATGAACCAAAATTTCTGTGATGCCAACTCCTATGTACTTTCATTACACCCCGTGCCTCGCCTCTGAAGCAGTCCTTTGTGGAGCCGTGTGGGTGGAGAGCTTAAAAAGGAAGAGGCTCGTTGGAGAAATAAGGAACCGCCACCCTCCTTCCCCACCTCCAGTTCTCAGCTGATGTTTTGCGACATTGAAACTGGGGCGATACCAGTTAGGTTCCCTTATTAATCCTAAAGCCAAGAGCTGCTCCAAGCTGGAAGAGAGGCTGCTGATGGCAACAGAAATCTAAAGCACGCTTCAGAGTGGCAGCAGTTATGCTAGTAAAGCCTCTATGCATTAGAAGAGAAAGCTGGAAAGAGGGAGGAAATGAATGAACCATTGAAGATAAACCTAACATCTGAGAAAGTCAAGTCATGGCCTCATCCAAAGGAGATCCAGACAACCAATCAGCCCTTTATTATCACACTGAGCCATGAACACTGTGTAAATATTTTACAGAATGCTAAAAATACCCTATGCATAAATATCTCAGAGTTCAATCAGGCCAGGAATCAGCAAGACTTTTCCATTAAGAACCAGAGAATAAATATTATAAGCTTCTAAGCTACATCTTTGGAACTTCTCACCTCTGCCGTGGCAGCTGAAGATAGTGTGAAAATGAGTGAGTGTGTGTTCCAATAAAGCTTTATTCATAAGAATAGATGGTGGGCCAGACTCAGTTCACAGGATGTGTGTAGTTTGCCAACTGTTGATCTAGGTCAACATACTGTTGTGCCAAGTACGGAGAGACAAAAAAGACTTGTCATTGGCAATGATGAGAGGAGGAGAAGAGAAAGACCTTCAACATTCATTCAGTCCGTAAACATTACAGAGCACAAATTACATCAAGGCTGTTCTGAACACAGGAGAGGCAGCAATGGAGACAATAAACAGGTTGTGAGATTGCCCAGATAGTGCCTTTTATTTCTGTTCAGCCAGGAGTAAAACAAAGTGTGTGGGGGGAAATAAATGACATTATGTCAGACAGCTTTGATTCTATGAATAAAATGAAAACAAGATAATGTGATAGAAGACAATTTGAAACACTAGGAGAGCTATCAAGGGACCAGTCAGGGCCACAGGGAGCTGCCATTCATTGAAAGATCACATTTATTAAGCACTATTTGTAAGTATACACACACACACACACAAACTTATTCATTCTTCAGTCTTGTGTTGCATACATTTCCACCCTGATTATGGATACCTACAATGAATCAAGTGGGAAAAGGGAAGGTGTATTTGTTCTCATGCTTTGAAAGGTTTCCACCCATGGTTGTGTGAGCTGTTGCTTTGGGCCTGTGGCAGCACAGTGTAACATGGTGGGAGTGGCTGACAAAATGAATTTGTTCCCGTTCTGGCAGGAAGTGAAACAAGACAGACAGGAAGAGGGTAGTGTCCCAGTATCCCTTTCAAAAGACACCCACAGTGACCTAACTTTCTCCCCGGATTCTCCACCTCTTAAAGGGTCCGCCACTGCTCCATAGCGCCGAGCCTTTAGCACGTAGACCTCTGAAGGGTTATTTAAAGTTCAAGGCAGAGCAATTTTGCTGAAGGAGGATGGCTATAAGGGCTGAAACAGTTGAGATGCTTGCTTACGGTGAGGCCCAGGTTGATTCTCCAGCCTCCATTCCTCTCCAACCCCAGCGTCTGGGCCCTCTCTTTCTCTCGCATCCGTGCTTCACAGCCATTTCACAGTGCAGTGGCTTGCAAGCCCCCTCAGGAATTTTAAAAGGCTGTCTCTGCCTAACATGTTTAGTTCAGAGCTGGAACCTGTATTAAAATGCAGATTAAATTTTAACAAGATATAACAGCATCAAAACCTGCTTTGATGACCTGGTGCTTGAAATTACTGCCTCTTGCTCTTTAAAAATTAAATCAGTTTTTTTTTAAGTATTTCATTTTTTATTTCTAAACAAGTTGGAAGGTTTCAGGCTGCCACTTTCAAACATCTGTGCAAACAAAACCTTCATGAATAATATTTATTTCCAACAAATGAGAATCCCAGAGTGAAATGTGCTTTTAAAAAAAAAAAATGCTGGTTTCTGATGTACTAGCAACACTTGGATGTGTTAAAGTAGAGTTCACAGTGGCTACATGCTTCTTGCTGGTTTGATGAAGGTGGTGATGAGGCAAACCCTGCTTGCTGCCCTCTTGAATACTGACGTGAGTGTTTATTATAATTCCTATTTTCAATCAACGCTCCATCAGGAGCAAAATATTAAACCGTGAGGAACCATAGGAATAGCCTGTCACTGGAAAACAGTCACACCCACCAGACATGCACCTGACGCCTCCAACTGCTCCTTGTAGATGGAAAAGCATATTGACATAACATTCTGTATAGTGACTGCTGTAGGCTGGAAGCGAAGACTGAGATCGTCACTAGCTAATGAGAAGGCCCAGCCCTGCTACTCAGGCCCATGCCTGCACAACAGGTTCTGGAGCCTGTAGGGGTGCCAAGAGAAGATCCCGTGATGATTGTCAACTTGACATGATCTTGACATGATCGTAGGAGTAAGTCTCTGGGATGCCTGTGAAAGGGTATCTAGATTACATATTAATTAATCTGGGAAGATCCACCTTAATTGTGGGCTGTACTATATCACGCACTAGGATCCTGGTCTGGGTATAAACCCAGAAAGCAAGTTGAGCACCAGCATTTACCACCCCGCTCGCCTCCTGGCTCCTGACACAGAACGACTAGGAGCCTCCAGCTTCTGCTGCCCTGACTTTCCCACCATGATGGACTGCACCCTTGAACTGTGCAACAAAATAAACCTCTCCCCCTCTCCCTCTCTTTTTCCATTTCTTCTTTCCTCCCCTCTTTTCTTCCTTCCTCTCTCCCTCCCTCCTGTTAATCCCACAGATTCCATGAGAAAGACCCCCAATGCCTGGCCAAATTAATTGAAGCAAGTGTTTTTATTTGTGTGTGGGCTGTTTCTCCCTAAGGCAGAGTTCAAGAGATCAACATTGGACATGGGGGAGATAAGGGTTTCTATAGCTCAGGAGTAGGAGGTTTCCAAACGTGAATTTGGCAGGCAAATAGATGGGGTTACAGAAGGAGACGTAAGCATAGGAAACTGGTTATAACACACTCCCAAAACAAAGACATGGTTGCAAGATGGTCATAAACAGGTAGGCAAAGCAACCTTTTGACAAAAAAGACATGGTTGCCCTTTCCTGGAACAGGCAGAACAGAACCATATGTAGTTAAGGTTACAGGTAGGCATAGCCCAATTCTTGACAAACAGGGGTTTAATCATAAATAGTAATTAACTTAGTTTGTCTTTACTGTAAGATCAAGCCTAAGATGGAGGCAGGATGGCTTATCATTCCCTTTCTTCATTCCTTCCTTCTTCAAGTCCACTTATCAGCTGTCTTGTCATGGCAATGGGACAAATAACTCCCACACCCTTCTCCTTGGGGAGACCCTGCCCCGGCACCATTCTAAGAGTAGAAACCCCTAGGATTAGAACCTCAGCTGCTTTTGTCTCCTCGGCCCGCCCTGTCACATACTTCTCCACACACTGCAATGCAGCCATTCTATAAACCAACAGGTCAAAGGCTTGCTCTTGAATACCTCAGAGGCAATACTGAATCTGCCTAATGGCTCCCTGATGGCTCTCAGCTGTTCCTGGTGGCCATGAGTTCCCACGCATTCCATCTGAGTATATCACTCCTCCCACACTTTTTTTTTCTTTTTTAGTAACTTTAGTAACAAAAATCTTCTCTTTCTTCTTTCATAAAGAAAGCTAGGATGGGAGGAAAGCCCAAAACAACATATCAACAATCACTGAATTCTCCAACAACCACTGACAGTTTTTAAATTATGAAAGGCTCAAGCCAGAAAGGATTCTCAGAGGCCCTTGGTCCAGGCTTCTGCCTTCAGCCAATCATGGCTGAGCTCCTGCATCTCCAGCCTGAGCATCCTGAAGCCCAGAGTTCACAAGCCTGGAGGCCCAGAAACCCGAATCCTCAGGGCAGAGTACAGGAGAGTCAGCCTCGCCCTCCACTGCAGTAACTAAGGTCTCCACTGTAGTGGATGTCAGGAAGGCCAGCAGAAAGTTATCTACACGGCAGCACTGGTGGTGGGGAGGGGGAGCAGAGTGCCATGGACCATAAATCAGAGCACATTGCATCTCTCAGAGAGAAGTTTTTGGCATCCCTTTGTTGCCATCTCTCAGTCAGCTGTAGAAAAAGGTTTTGTTTTTGTTTTGGGTTTGTTGTTGTTGTTGTTGTTGTTGTCATTTTTGTTTTTTGCATTTTATTTCTGGTGCCATGGAGGCCAAAAGACAGTGTTAGATTCCCTGGAACTGGAATTACAGACTGTTGTTAAGCCTCCATGTGGGTGCTGGAAACTAAGCCTAGGTCCCCTGCAAGAACAAAGAGTGCTCTTAACTGTGGAGCCCACTCTCCAGGTGGGTGTCTTGATGCCACCATTATTAGCTGTGTAACCTTAAGTAAGTCACTTATCCTCGCTGAGTACCCTTTTTCTCATCTGTAGAATGAAAATTTTAGTACCTAACCCAGTGGTCCATTCAAATGAGACAGTGTACTATAGAGCACAGTAGGTCTCCAGAAATAGTATTGCTTACAGGTTCATCACAAAAGCAAATTACTAAGGATACATTTCATCTCTTATTCTCCACAGAATGGACAGTTCTATTGCTTCTAATTGTTCCTAATCCCTTAATCACTGATTTTTATATTATATATGTATATGTATGTATGCACGCATACATTTGGTTTTCCAGGACATGGTTTTTCTGTGTAGTTTTTGGAGCCTGTCCTGACTCTGGACTCACTCTATAGACCAGGCTGGCCACAAACTCACAGAGATCCACCTGCCTCAAGTGTTGGGATTAAAGGCGTGCGCCACTACCACCCTGCTCTTAATCACTGATATTTCAATTTTATTTTTATGTATTTTATGAGTGTGGACATTTTGCCTGAATGTGTCTGTGCACTACACGTATGCTATGCCTGAGAAGGTCAGAAGAGAGTGTCGGATCCCCTAGAACTAGAGTTATAGACCATTGTTAGCTTCTATATAGCTGCTGGAAACCAAACCCAGGTTTTCCAGAAGAGCACCAAGCCACTGCTCTTAATTCTGAGTCATCTCTCCAGGCCCTAATCACTTAACTTTAAGTGAGAAATTCCAGTGATTTGGGGGAGTTCTTAACCTTATTAAGACCCTATTAAAAAATACCTGATCTTACCCGTGAGAAACATTACCAGCAAATTTCCACACAGTTTCAAGAGATCAGGAAACTTCCAGATACCTGCCCACATGCCGTCCGTCTCCCCAAGGAGTCCCTTGAATCTTTTTTCGGGACTCTGTAATGACCCCTACCTCTCAGAAGGCAGCACATTAAAAGAAACACGGTATCTATAGAATCTGACTTCCAAGGACTTGACTTCCCTATGGTGACTTGCATTGAAATGTCTCTCAGGCCCAGGGATCTTGGAGGAGCCGGGGATTTAAGTAGAAATAATCAAGCTGAAAGGAGATGCTCCTCTGCACAGTCTAAAAACAATCACCAATTGCAGACTTTCAAAATGTCAGGCTCAGTTTATCAGAAATCTTTCCCAGCTAAGAGGCATTAACAGCCTCAACCCCAAAGGAGAGTGCTGAGTTAGACTCGGGAATCTCACAGTGCTGGTGGGGGTGGGGAAGAGGATACATTAAGGAACTTGCAGTGGCAGCTCCTTTAATAGTATTGCTAAGACAGAGAGACTGTTCGAAAAACGACCCGATGGTGAAATCAACATCTGAACTATACACAAACAGGCTGTTGTCTATCAGCCTCTCCAGCCATGAACACAAATGCATGGGGAGATGCTGTATTAGCAATTATTCAAACAAGAGTCCAGTTGAAAGGTCTAGAACCATCTAGAATATGTGACCAGAGTCAAAAACACGCAGCTCCCTAAGAGATCGCTTAGCATTCTAAGGCCAAGTTTCCGAGTCTATAAAAAATAGACAATCCCCTTCTCCTACAACTGAGCTGAGCACAAAATAAGGTGATGAATGAAAAGGGCACAGCATATAAAATGCCCTCGGGGAACATCACTCAGTATCATTATGATCCTTAGAATTAATTGCTCCTAGACAAAGGAGGTTGCCCAGATGTTTCCACATAACTAAGAGGATGAAGTACAAGTCTATTATGTATAGGTACAATAGACAATAAAATACATGCAGGACTGAAGGGAGGAAGAGCCACTTTTAGACTATTAACAATTCCTATTTGACACCAAATGCTGAGGTGTGATTTGTTCTTGTAGACCTTCTAGAACCTTCTCCTCGCAGGGAACATATAATATGGTTACTTCGTGTGTGAAGAAGTACAAATGAAAAAAGCTTCTGCACCTCAATAAATCTTATTGCCGATGTAGCAATCCAAATCAGACCAAATCAAACCAAATTTTAAAAATCCCAGGTTTAATGGATACAACGCTCTAAGATGATTTTCCAGGCCCCTGAAGAGGAGATGGAAAGGAAGACCAGAAAACCACAAGTCTGTTTTCTAGGGGACAGTTTTAAGTACCCTGAGGGAGTGGTCTTGAGCATCTCTGGGGGAAGGGTCATCATTTGATGGGCTTTCTAAATGCAGCAGGGTTTGAAGAGAGATGGGGGACTGGGCTTCAGCTGGAGCATCCTCCCAAACATCCCAGACTCTTTGAGTATATGGATGCCAGGGGCTGGGCTGAAGCTTCCACCTGAACAACAACTACTTTGAGGCAAGTGGGGAAAAACAAGAGTTGGTTTTTTGTTGTTCATTCTGACTGTGTCTGGTTAATTACAGTCAGAAAGATCGTTCTATAAGGAAAGAAAAACCAATGGGTTGAGCATCTGTGAGCTGGAAGCATTTTACAGACACTCAAGCCTCACACTCCCATCAGGAATACAGTATTCTTGCCCTCGTTTATAAGATGAAAAAGTTCGACTTATTGTTTACAGTCACAAAAAGAGCTTGGAGATTTAAATACAAATTGCTGGGACACTCCATTCAGCAAACCTCTGAACAGAAAGGCAACTTCAACCTCAAAAGCCTTAGTGCCACAGCCAGAGAGAACTCAGGAGTCAGAGGTATAGTGTAGGGAGGACATTTCACCTCCGTGGTCAGCAAGAGAGATTTTTCTTAAGGCTACTGCATGGGTTGGCAAGGAGACTTGGTGGGTAAGAATGCCCTTTGTACAAGAAAGAGCACCTGAGTTAGGGTCACCAGCTCCCAGGTAAAAAGCTCAGGCGTGGCTATGCACACCTGGACCACCAACACTGGAAGTGTGTTGGGGGCGGGTGTTTACTGGGGCGTGGAGGTCACCAATCTAGTCAAAAAAGGCTCCAGACCCAGTGAGAAGCACTGTCTCAAGAAAATACGACAAAGAGCAATAAAGACGAGCAACCGATGGGGGGGGCACACATGGGGACACACACATGAACAGACAGGTGGGCAGGCACGTACACGCGCAGGACATGTAAAAGCTGCTAAGATGAAAGAGAGGTCGAGTCAACTCCAACTAGGACAGCTGAAGACTTATAACTACAGGGCAGCATGAAGGAATATGTAACATTACTAAAAACAACGTGGTTAGATAAGAAGCATGGGTTGGGCTCAGCGAGGATCTTGCTTAGATACAAAGGGTATCAAGATGGTGAGAATCCTCAAGAAACTGGCTTAGCAGGGATTTTGCTAAAAGTGGCCTCAGTAACCCAAAGATAGACAGGCCAAGGCTGGGGTCTGCTCAGAGAGGCTGGCAGGCCTCTGGAGATCCTGATGGAGGTTTAATCAAGGTGGAAGTGCTGGTCAGTTCACTGTGTGAGATTATCAAAAAATGTCTAGTTTTCCACATTTTGTGATGGAGCTCTGCAAGTCTCTGCAGGAGGTAGAATCTTCCCACCCTTTGTATCTAGACTTGCCTTGCCCTGGTATGATCTGTTTCTGATGGTAGAAAATGCTAGAGGTAATTCTGGCATCTGGATCTAGAGATGCCCTGGTTCTGTCTCCTGTGTCTAACTCCTCTCTCTCTCTCTCTCTCTCTCTCTCTCTCTCTCTCTCTCTCTCTCTCTCTCTCTCTCTCCTCCATCCCCCACTGCTTCCTCCCCTCCTGTCCTTTGTCCTTTTTCCTCTCCTGCCATATTATCCACTCTTGGTTTTCATCCATCTTTCTCTATCTCCCTCTCCATATCCCAAACCATCCCAAGAAGTTTGTCTGGCTTTTCCTCACCCCTGTCCTTCATGAGTTTTTACGCCTCCAGTCTCCTATGGGTTTTTATGGTATAACTTACAAAGAAGGCATGGGGAAAGAGCAAACTAGAGGTCAGAAGACAGAGCTCCCAGCCTTCCGTTGGTTCAGGAAAAGGCTACCCTGGAAAATGTGGGGGACACTTGGTAAAGGAGAAACAACGCCTGGTGCAAGAGGGGTTTGTCAGTTCTCCTGGTGACAAGGAAGGGAGAGAGAACCAAGTGGGAGGATGGGGGAGAAATATCAGGAAAAAATACCGCTGGGAATCCTCAGGGAGCAAGCATTCTGGAATAGTTGCCAAGTGAGAGGTTCTCAAGCAGGCTGTGAAGTATAGGAGGCTTAGCGTAGGAGGGGACTTGGGTGACTTTACTGTGCCGATTGAATTCAATTGCTCTTTGAGAAAAGACAGGGACTCCTGTTTAGCCACCTCAACTGCTGGAATCTGCTCTTTAAAACACAATTCAGTGAGAGTAATTGGACAAGAGACCCTGGATCTTATGAGGGAAAGACATATTACCTCGGTACCTAATCCACATGGTTTCTGCTCCTTTAGTAGCCACTCGACAAATGGCAGCTTATCAGTATTATTGTTCCACACTGGCTTTCTGCTCCGAACCTCCTAAGAAAGAATAACGTGCAAGTCCCTTTTCCAATCTCTCCAACCTCATACCCTTCTGTCTCACTTTCAAGATGTTTGTTTCAGTATGGCTAGAAAGGAAGACATCTTGACTGTGTCAAAACAAAGCAAAGAGAAGAGGAGCATTGCTTGCGTACCCAGAACTTTCTCACAAATAAAGCAAAACTTGCTTTAGGGGCAGTCCTGTCACAGGCGTGAATCAGAATCCAGAAGGTACCTGCTGATCTTCCCGGGTTTTTATGTCACAGAACCAAGAATTGGGCCAGAGACGCACAGGCGGTAGTAGCTGTTAACAAAGAGAACAATCATGAGTGTCAAACTGGACCAGAGAGCTGGGAAAGATCCAAGGCTCAAATGACCTGAGCCCCTGAGAAGCATGACCCTTTGAGTCATTTACATATCACCTTTCTTGTCCCCAGTTTGGAGATTGAGGGCTATCCTGTTACAGGCCACCATGTACAGGAGTCTCTAGTCTTTCTCCCAGCTGGCTTCTTTTGTGGGTTGATTTTGATGCCCCTCCTGCCTCACCTTCCTCTCCCTCCACAGCCTCCAGAACTAACTCATTTTCCACTGACTTTCAGCCAATCACACCAACCAAGCAGTCCGCTGGGGTTTGATGTTTGTGAGCTTGTGAGTGTTAAAGAGACGAGCGTGTGTGTGTGTGTGTGTGTGTGTGTGTGTGTGTGTCAGATAGACCTGCAACTTGCTGGTTACCACTTATCTCAGCCTCCAAAACTAACCAGACTACAGGTTCTATTCCAACCTTTGCCTCCAACACAAAAGACCTCCCCACCCTAATAGAGTCATTGTGAGTTCCACAAATGGCAGGCAGTCCAGGAACAGCCTGTGGGCTCAGAAACCATTGTATCACATCTGCAATCTCTTTCCTCTTTCTATTTCTTTCTCTCCTTTTAGAATTTAATTGACAATAATTGAACATATAAGGTGCAACATTTGTATACATGGATTCATTCATTATACAATGATCAATCAAGGTGATTAGTATAGCCATCTCGCTATCTATTTAGCATTTCTTTATGATGTCAGCATTCAAAGCACATTTTCTATTTTGAGGTGCATATTATTGTTGAGGGCAGTGCCCCAACTGCGCAGAAGAGCACTCAAAATTATTTTACATATCTGCTTGTAGCCTTGACCCCTTGACCAATCTGTTTCCCTCCCCTCATCCATTTTCCAGTAAGGCTCATTTTAGTCTGTATTTCTAAGATGCCATTTTTAAGTTATCATACATAACATTAGGCTTCATTATGGCATTTTCAAGCAAAATCTGTCTTTGTTGATTCTCATCCCCATCTCTTCTTGCATGCTGTGACTCCTCCTTGTCCCCTCCCCCATCCACCAACCCCCCCCCCAGGGCCCCTGATTTTCCTCTCAGATTTTATTTCCTGTGTGTCCCATTGCCCTCCCCCCTCCCTCAGCACCTCTCTTTTCCCTCTAATGGTTTCATTTGTAGTAGTTTCAGAGCCGATACTCACACTCGGCCACGCCCACACATACACACATACAGAAACAGTACAAGCTGGACTCCACACTGAGAGCAAGCACATGGCGTCTGCCTTTCTGAGTCACCTTTATCACTCCTTTCCAGTTCCATGCGTGTTCCTTCAGAGTCCATCACTTCGTTTTTCTTCCCAGCTGAATAAAATTCTATTGTGTATACCTGCCTCATTTTCAGAATCTGTTCATCTGCTGATAGACAGCCAGGCTGCTTCTGTTCCCCCTACAAGCTTCTTTTTTAAGTGTACATTCATGGTATTTTCTGTCATTTTCTATTTTCTTGATGAACATGCTGTTATACCATTGCAATCATATGAAAAGGAACCTTAAGTATGTTCCCTATGTACAAAGTGTTCTTTTTTTTTTTTTTTTTTTTTTTTTTTGGTTTTTCGAGACAGGGTTTCTCTGTGGTTTTGGAGCCTGTCCTGGAACTAGCTCTTGTAGACCAGGCTGGTCTCGAACTCACAGAGATCCGCCTGCCTCTGCCTCCCGAGTGCTGGGATTAAAGGCGTGCGCCACCACCGCCCGGCCAAAGTGTTCTTATAAACAACAACAAATTACCAATCTCAGCGTCCTCGAGGGCAAATGCTGTACCCTCTCTAGGTTCTGGAACTCTCTAGGCCTTGCCAGAGAATTAGCAGTCTTTTTGTCCCAGGAGTCACTTACATCGAGTGTCTCCTGAGAGACTCCCAGCACCCACCGTGAGGACCTATGACGCAGATAGGCCAGTCTAGCAGCTAGCAAACCCTCCCCCAAACTGGCCAACTTTAGTTCAACTCTACTGTTTATATCACTGTAGACAATTCGTTTTTTGGCTCCAGGCCTCGGTCCCTCCTACTGAAGAATGACAGAGTGTGGTGGTTAAATGGTCCCAGAATTAAGCTACCGAGTCAGGAGCAAGGGTTGGCAATTTTCTGGCCTCAAGTTAGCAAGGAGGGTACCCTCAAAACAAAATGTAGACCTATGCCCGTGTATTAGGTGTTGAGGGGCTGGAGCAAGAGATGGGTTGAACATAGGGGGGCTTCCTGCCTAGGATCTTCCAAAAACTGCTTGCTGGGAAGCCCGTTAGAATACACACTGTTCCAGACACCCAGACAGCCTCGGATTGCCGGGATCATATGAGGTCTTTAAGTTTTCAGCCCCCAAAACCACATTACAAAAGACTCCTTTTCCTTCTCTCCATTATGCAAATCATCTTGGTGCCTATTGATTGCATTTGCATGTGAAGAGGGACACTAGGTTTGTAACTGATGCATTTGCATGTGTGGTTTTTTTTTTTTTTTTCCCCAATCCGCTTGCAGGAGGGAGGTGATTACAGGCACAGGTATGGAAACATTACTGTCTGCGGCTAATAGAATTTGGCACCTCCGGAGGGTAAGTGCAGTCTGACAGTGGGATTATTACACGCAGGTGGGAGCTGAGCTGGAGCAGACACAGCCCCTCCTAACAGTCTTCATCAAGAATTCTTGCTGCAGGCTGTGACCCAGCCTGGGGAACTTAGCTGGTGCAGAGAGGTGAGTTCTTCGCTGGAGAGACGCTGGTCCACCCTGCCCTGGCTGGTCCACCCTGCCCTGGCTGGTCCACCCTGCCCTGGCTGGTCCACCCTGCCCTGGGTTCGCATGCAGAACAGCTTCCTTCTCTTTCCACCCTAGGCGCTGTGCTTCCCTGTGTCCTGACAGAAGTCATCAGAAAGCGGTCACATTATGTCTGCATGTTGGCAACGCCACTAACTCCTAGGCTTGGCTAGGCAGAAACAGAAAAAGGCCGCACAGCTTTTGACTGACATCTCCTCCATGCTTGGCTCTTTAAAGCCAGAGTTAATACTATGCCTTATTTTCATCCAACATTTGAATTCACCCATTAAGTTCTAAAGGCTATGGCACCTTCTGTCAGCCTGGTCTGATAAAGACGCAATCCTTTCAAAAGTACATGTCCCTTCTCACAGAACCTAATTTCCTAAAACACATTTTCCCTAAATATGAGATTTCTGCATACAAGGGTATCAGGTGACTTCTCTTCTGGCTGTCCCCAAGAAAATACAGAGAAAGGGCACAATGGTGGCAGAAGTCCTGAGGCTGGGAATGAACAGTTTCCCATCCCTCTCCACAGCCCTATGTAACAGTTGTGGAAATAGAACTTGGGTTGTCTTTGGGTAGCTGTTTTGTTTGTGTGTTTGTTTGCATGTGTCTGCATGTATTTGTGCGTGTGATACATGTGCATATATGTGCACATGTATGTTTTTATGTGCAGGTGCTGGACAGGCCAGCTGTGCTTAGCTAGCCAGCTTGCTCTGAAGATGGTGTCGCCAACTCCCCTGTGGGAGTGGTTACAGGTAGCATGCTCACTGGACGTTCACGGGGATGCTGGAAATCTGAAATGTTCTTACACCTGCTTTACCCAGTGAGGCTTCTCCCCGGCTCCTTATTGTTTGTTTGATTTTTATCGTTTTCTCAAACTCTACTGAGGTAGAAAAAAAATAATAAAGGCAGTGAATGAGAGAGGTTGCAGGCTCTCCAAGAGACAACTTAAAACTTTCACATGACAGCCTGTCGGCAAAAACTGCTTGTCGCTGCTTGGCTAAAAATGAACCAGAAAAGCAGTGTGGGACTTGTGACTGTCAGGGGGAAGAGATGAACCCTGATGGCAGGGGCTTTACACTGACTGTAAAGCCAGCAAGAACTGATGGTAGGGAACACAATTAGCAGTTTGTTCCCAGCCCAAAGCTAGCAAAGGCTAGAAGGCAAGTCCTCGCTAATGAATGCCATTGACATTGACTGTCTCCTCTACCAGAGAAACTCCTGCTAGGGTTGGCAGGGAACAGGTGGCTCAAGAGGACACTGGAATGGATTGCTAGGGACTAAGGTATTATTAGATGGACAGACAAGGGCACAGCAACATGGAGGAGAGTTCAGCCCTCCCCTCTTCACACACACCAGAGACAGATAGCATATCGGGGTCTCTGGAGTGAATCGGAGCAAATGTGGCAGAGGAGCCCCTTTTGTTACCTTTTTGAGGATGGAGAGCAGGGGTTTCCCTGCAAGAGTTTGTTTCCAGGCTCCCAGATATCCTTGAAAGACTCAGATGGGAGATGGGGAACAGGATCTCGCACTTCCAAGTGATGAGTCTTAGGGTTCACAGTGTCCCAGGAGGGCTCCTGTCAGTGTTTGTGAGTGTCGGGTAAGCTGAGGCACGGCAGCAGCTGGACATTAACATTATGTTCTCACAACACCCATCCTAAAGTTCGGACCACACAGAATAGCTTCAAAGTCCAAACCAAGAGTGGTAGAATGTGGCTAATCATTTTCTTTTCAGGTTCAAGGCTCAGGATCTCTGCCCGATTTCAATAAAAGCCACTGTTAGTCCAAGACTCTGAGACTGTTCTTTGTTCTTGTCTCCATCTGCCCATCTTGCTAACTCTGCAAGATGTATTTTACTTCCAGAGTTCATTTCATTGAAAGCTAGGATATATATATATATATATATATATATATATATATATATATTGTTGTTTGTTTGTTTGGTTTGGTTTGGTTTGATTTTCGAGACAGGGTTTCTCTCCTTTGGAGCCTGTATTGGAACTCTCTCTATAGACCAGGCTCACCTTGAACTCCCAGAGATGTTCCTGCCTCTGCCTCCCAAGTGCTGGGATTAAAGGCATGAGCCACCACTGTCCAGCTCATATTTTGAAAAAGAAGGAGGAAGAAGGAGGTAAGGAATGAAGGAAGGGAGGGAGGGAGGAAAGAAAGAAAGAAGGAAGAGATGGAGAAGGAATAGAGGAAGGGAAGGAAGGAAGGAAGGAAGGAAGGAAGGAAGGAAGGAAGGAAGGAAGGAAAGAAGGAAGGAAGGAAAAACCATTTGGTCTCTATTTCAATCTAGAAGAGGTGTGCCTAACATTAAGCCACCTCACTGGGGGGTCCAAGTGATTTCAGTTGTCCCATATGGAGTTACCATGCAGGAAGAAATGAGTGGGGTTGACCCTTAGTTCAAAACCAGCAATAAAGCTTTGGGTCTCCTTTATTTATTTGTCATCTATCTTCCTTTGCAGGATTTTCTAATTTTTCACTAATATATAAGAACATAAAAATTATACATATGAATGGGATGGTATGTAATTTCCAGAACTTGTATATCTTGCATTTTATTTCAGTAGGGTTAAATACATTTATCTCTTCAAATATTTTTTTTATTTCTTTGTAGTGAAAACCTTCAAGGTTCTTTTTTTTTTTTAAAGATTTCTGCCTTCTCCCCGCCACCACCTCCCATTTCCCTCCCCCTCCCCCATCAAGTCCCCCTCCCTCATCATCCCTAAGAGTAATCCGGGTTCCCTGCCCTGTGGGAAGTCCAAGGACCACCCAGCTCCATCCAGGTCTAGTAAGGTGAGCATCCAAACTGCCTAGGCCTTCAAGGTTCTTTTAAGCCTTGGTTCTGAGTTGATCAGTTGCAGTACTTTCCCAGAGTTGCTTTGCCAGGCCTTACAGGCCAAGCAGCCAACATCAGAATGATGGCCAATATGTATACAATCCATCCAGTGTGCAGTAAAAAAGGCAAAATATTTGAAAACAACCTTATGTTTACATTTTTTTTTCAAATGAGGAGTCTACAGATATCAACTAAGGAACACAGCAAGAAGGGCCTTCAGAAACCAGTGAGGGAAGTTTCAAAGAAAGAGTCAGGGGCTGGAGAGATGACCCAGCAGTTAGGAGCACTGACTGTTCTTCTAGAGGACTAGGTTCAGTTCCCAGCACCTACATGCTTGCTCTCAACCATCTGTGACTCCAGTTCCAGGGGATCTGAAGCCCTCTTCAGGCCTCCACAGGAATCAGGCACTGACCTAACACACAGATATACATGCAGACAAAACACCCATACACATAAGTAAATAGATAAAAAAAAATTAAATTACAAGAAATGGTTTCTGTTCAGAACAACAAAGAAGGAAAGTTTTAAGAATGCTGTCACTTTTTGTCACTTATGCTTCCTTTTTAGCTTTTAAACTGTGTAACACAAAGTTCTGATTGAGGGAGTGATTTCCTACCCCACTGTACAAAGTATGGCTGTTTGAAGTCGTTGGTTGATGCATCCAGACACCAGAGAGCCAGAGGTCAGGTGAGTCTCTCTGAGGAAGTTGTAGATTCCCACCAGGAGCTCTGAATTCCAGGTGGAAGTCTGAGGAGACCCACACAATGATACTGCTGAAAAGGCAAGCCCTGCCTGCAGAATCCTTGGCTCTGCCCTTCGTCCTCATCATCTCCATCCACCATGCACCGTCCCGCCTCCTAAGCCCACCATCTCACCTTCCCACTCAGGTTCATCTCAATCATCTCCGTGCCGACGACCCAGCTGACGCCACCAGCAAGGCCACGGTCCTGAGCTTCTGCCTCCCATACTCTGAGGACTTCAACAGTGAAACTGACCAACGTTCAGTAACAAAACTGTTAAAGACAAAATGTCTCCAGACTCCACTGGAAGTAAGTTTGAAAATAACATTCTTCTTGTTATTGTTGTTTTGCTTTCCCAGAAAGAATTTCTTCTTATAGCCCCGGCTATCCTAGAACTCGCTCTGCAGACCAGGCTGGCTTCAAACTCAGAGAGGTCTTCCTTCCTCTGCCTCCTGAGTGCTGGGATTAAAGGCATGTGCTACCACCACCACCACCTGGCAAAAATAATTTTTGAAGAATAAACATAGAGAGCCAGTGGGTAAAGGTGTGTGCCACACAAGCCTGGGAAGCTGAGTTTGATTCCCCATCCCGTGTTAAAATGGGAGGATAGAACTGACTCCACAAAGTCCTCTGACCTTCATACATGTGCCATGGCTCATGCACCTACACACACATATCATACACACCCAGAGTAATGATAATAATAACCAGATATGCACAGAAGGTGACTCATGCTGTCCATAACCCTCTTTATCTTCGCAAGCTCACATTCCTGCATCGAGCATCGCTCCCATCAGAAGCGTGCAGCCTGAGAAGGATGAGTTAACCTATACCCGAGCCAAAGACCCTAACACCTCCCTTCTCACCATCCACTCAACAAACAACATCTCCCCTGTGCTTTTTATAATTGCTGTGATGAGATGTCCGCCAGCCATGACTTGAAAGAGAAGAAATTTCATTTGGGCTCACTGTTTAAGAGGGTTCAGCCCACACCTGCTCAACCTCTAGAGCCTGGGAGAAACAACATAGTTGTGAGAACCTATGGCCAGGACCTCATGGAGGACAGGAAGTAGAGATCAGAAGCAGATCCTGGGGGCTTGGGATAGCCTTCAAATGTCGCCAGGGATCTACTTCCTCCAGGTGAACCCCACCTACCATCTGGGGATCGAGTGTTGAACATGAACTCATGAGAGGCATTTCATATTGAAAACCATGGCAGCCCCGAGGGTGAACTACTCCAGGAAGCACCTTTGCCCACCTTACCCTCCTAACAGCTTTGCCTTGCCAACTGACTAAGAGATAGACTTATGAAAAATTCCAGTATTCTTGAAAGATGAGTCAATAAAACTTTCTCTTGGCTGGGTGTGGTGGCTCAGGCTTGTAAGCAGTTGGGAGGATAAAGTGAGGGGGAGTGTTTACTCAGGTAGTCTTGTGGGTGAGATTAGCTTTGTTTGGGACACGTTGTTATCTCTGAGAGAACACTTGACACCAAGCAAGGGCTCCCCCACACTTTATCCTTCCAAATGCTCAAGCTCCAAACTTTGGTACATGGTTAGAGATGGGTACATCTCTAACTTCTTTCTCTCACTTCCCACATCCAACCTGTTGTGGGGGCCTGTAGCTTTTGCCTTCAGAATACACACCGAATCCAATCACTCTCCCCAAGTCCCACTGCCGGGCAGCCTGGTCCAGGCCCACATCATCTCTCCTTGGATTGGTGCAGGTGCTCCCCACTGGCTGTCCTGTGCATTCCCCGCCCGCCATCATCTCAAGGGTGTCCTTTCCCTGATGAACTTTATTTCCATAGCCTATGGGCCTTCTCCCTCCACTAGAATACAAGACAGGCCTTGGTGTCCAGCCCCAGCTCCTTAGAACTGCATCCTTTGGAGATAAGTACTTTGGAGAGCCAGGCAGTGGCCTCAGTATTTTATTGTATTTGCTGAACACCCATGTCCCTAAGATGCCGAGAAAACTGTGACTTACAGATTCAGTTTATTTGCTCAGTTTTACAGCTAACGAGTCACTGGTGGGGAATTTGCCTGTGGGCTCATGTGACTCGGAAACATCAAATAGCAAGCATGACTTCTGAACAAAAGAATCATTCCTCTTGTATTTCACAGATGTTAGTGAGGAGATGCTGCCTCCTGTCTACTACACTGCCCAGGTTTGTAATGAAAGACATTAGGTGGATCTAAGGAGGCTAGGTATGGACAGCAGCCATTGCCCTCTGCCCCTTCACCAGGGAGCTATGTTAACCCAGGGCCCAGGAGCTTGTCAACCCATTAGCTTCACCTTCAGCAGAAGCTTTAAGACACTCAACTAAACCTCACCGACTCAGCAGGGGTTGGGGACAGCAGGGGTTGGGGAGAGGGGGGTGGGAGAGCATTTGAATGCCAAATCTCCAGCTGTTTGAGTCTTAATCTCCCCAGGGTAATAAAAGGAATCAAATAAAACTTCCTCAAGAAAGCTATCTGGCTCCTAAAGGAAACCTCTGTGATTCTTAAAACGAACTACTATTATTCTCCAAGTCTTGCGTGACCTCGTTTATAGCACTGACCTTCACAAGGTGCCTTAAAGGAACTCTATGGTCTCCTTAAAGACAAGAAGTGAAAAGATTCAAACTTACCTAGAGGTACAGGCCTGCAATCCCAGCAATTAGGAAGGCTGAGACAGGAGGATTATAAACTCAAAACCCGCCTGGAATAAAGAGTGGGTACAAGACGAGCTTGGACAACTTAGTAAGCCTCTGTCTCAAACGTAAAATATGAAGAGGCTTGGGAATCTAGCCCAGTGGGTAGAGTACTTGCCTGGCACATGCAGTGCCTTAGGTTCAAACCCCAGTAATACAAAAGAATCAATGTGAGAAGTAGGTTTAAAATCAGACAGCCATATAGCGGCAAAGCTGAGCCTGGACCCCAGTGCATCCTCCTCCCATACCTGATGCTCCCTTCCGGTCCCGCCCTCAACCCAACATAACAAAAGCACTCCTGGCCCCACTAGAGAGGCATGATGATGGGCAAAGGTCTTGTATGGAGAGAAACTGAGGCAAAAGAGGACAATCCCAGGGAAGAACTTGGGGTTTGGAGACAGAAAATCCCAGGGCATATTGTCAAGGCAGGAGAAGCCTAATAGGGTGAAATTGAAGCAGCAGGAAAGAAAGGGGAACAGCTGGAGTCACAGTATAGAAGGCCTGGCATCGCGGGCCCATGGGGGACACCAGCTGCTTCTGGACAAGTAACAATCACAGACATGAGTTCCAAAGAATTGGGAAATGAGATCAATGGGCTGAAGAAGAGCCACGCAGGATGGCAGCACCAAGGCAGCTAGAAATGAATGTCAGAAACACGTTGTCCCATCCATGGGAGACACCCAGCTTCTGTAGCGTAAGGACATGAGTGCACACTGCTTCCCCTGCCTGGACTCTGCCCACGACCACCCATGACTCCCTCTGCACACCGCACGGTCTCTGTCATAATCTTCTTAGACTAGTCCTATGCAGGGGTTTTACATTCCTCTTCATAGTGCTTTCCCTGCTGCCTTTGCCATTACCGCGTGAGACCCTGAACTCACTTGGAGAGGTAGTGACCTAGTCAAGGATTATGAAGACAAGGTGGAAGGATCAGAAAGTGGGGACTTAGGCAGGTCCCTCGCTATCACCACCGCCCGGGGAAGCCCCTCACATCCTGAGCCACCATCTGTCACCGTGCTCTCAGCAGACTTGCAGAAACTATTTATCATCTTTCCAAAGTGATTGACTTCTGATGAGAGGTTCCGGAGCTCAGGCAAACACGCCTGGCTTACAGGGTATTGTGAGTAAAAGAAAAGAAATAACAGGTACTCTTCAAGTGTGGGAGCTGAAAAAGAAGCTAATTAAATGTCAGGGCTGGAGTTTAACCCACTTGAAGAGGGTGCTTCTATTCTGGAGTCACTGAGTTTCTCATTCCCAAACTCAGACTCTGAAACACCCACCCTGGCTAGGAAACTTACGTAGGAACCCCGTGAGCTGAGGAGGGCTGCAAAACTGGCCCCTGGATTGGATGACCGCTTCAGTCTTCCAGCCAACCCAGACAGAAGGCTTCTAAGACGCAGAGGGCCAGGGAAACTGGAAAAGCCACGGGTCTCATTCATTCTTCTTCATTATGTCTAAAAGAGACGAAAGCATAATCAGAAGACAAATGTCTTCCAACATGGCACTGGGGCAGGGAGGGGGGGGTTCGTGTCTTGAAGCAGCTAACAGTGAAATGGAGACCTTATGGCTTGAAACCAAAGTAAGGGATACTGCCTGACCCTAGGGTCCCATAGTGAGGTTGGGCTGGCCTCACCGTGCCAGGCCCTGGTCTTTCTACTGTTCATTGCATTCCTATCCCAGAGATAAGTCTTTGTGTAACTGCCTTACAGAGAGAGGCACCATGCGGAGGTTTTTCCAACCTCTGGCTAGAGAAGTAGGCAGACTGGCTCTGGGTTGCCCCCGCACCCTAAGGCACTCACCCTGCCCTGAAGGACAGAGGACCCTCTGGTTCTATCATCCTACCTGACTTCAGGACCATGCTAGTCCTCCACCCCTTCCTGTTCCCTGCTGTCGTCTGCAGAGGAATAGGGCTTGAGGTGACCATGAAGTTGATCTCCTATGTACCGAGTCCTCTGTCTAGCAGCTTACTGCGTGTTCCTCCAGGCAATTCTCCCCACTAGCGCCCACAGTCACCCTGCCTGTGTTCATCTATACTGCTGCTCTGTAGTCAGGAAAATGGAGGCCTGCGGTGATGCAATTACCATGCACAGACCACAAAACCTAGTAAGCAAGACTCGTTTTCCAGTGCTCTCCCGGCCACGCCTCCAGCACTATTCTACAGAGCCCCTGCTGTCCCAGAGTCAAGCCCCTGGCAGGCTAGAGTCTCTCCATAGCTAGAAAGCCCAGTTGGGGCTCATAGGGCTTTAGCAACAGCTGCTCACCAGGCCCAAGACTCCCTCCTCCGACCTGGAAGTCCCGGGGCTCAGCAACCAGTTTGAGAGGTATAAATAAATCTATGCCACAAACTCTTTTTAAAATTTAATCATTATTTTAACCATCCACTTAAACAAGCAATTGTTCACCATCTTTCTTTTTTTTTTTCTCCTGCCATCCACAAATGCAGGAGGAGGCATTGGAAAGAAGGGATGGGGGAGGATGAGGCATGAATGAAAGGTGAGCAAATCCCCCCACTCCAGGCAGCAGCATAAACCACTTATTATGAACAGAGGCCCCAAGAGAGTATTGTTTTTAATATGATTTGGATTAAGGGAAGAAGAGGAGCTCGGGCTCCCACACACCTTGGCATGATTAAATCAGCCAGCCACTAAAGCACTAGCCTGCCCACCCCCACCCGGTAGGCACTCCCAAGTTCCAGGGCCATCTCTGGAAATGGGAATGGGGCGTGGGGGAACTTTGATGTCTTCTGTCTGGGCAGACAAGGGATTTGGAGTTTGTTCCTTCAGTGTCCCTGAGAAGCTCAGGCCACACATGCTTCGCCAGGGACAGAAAACACTGCCCCCTGGAGGAGCCACCTGGCATCTATCATCCTGCTACCCAGGGGTTCTTTCTCAAAATTGATTTTGTGTGTGTGTGTGTGTGTGTGTGTGTACGTGTGTGTGTGCTCTTTGAAGATCACGGTGAGCACTTAACTGGAAATCAGCAAGCTCTTTGACAGCAGGAACTGGGTGATGTGGCTCCCCAGATGTCTGTTGGGTCACCAGCCTCAGTCTAGCGATGACATTTTGAAACATGGAACACACGCTGCCTTTACTCTGCTCTCTGCCCTATGGTCACGTGGCACATTCAGCCAGGTTCCTGCAGAGTGGCAACATTTGCAGATTTCTTAAATATTTTCATTGCTAAAGAAAAGAGCTTGCCCCTTTAACACATAACCTCCGCCTTGGGAACCTTGATGGTTTCTTGTGCGTGTGCTTAACTGGGCTCTTTGCTGGCTCCAGACCTAGAGATCAGGATAAAGAGTCATGTTAGAAAAGAAGCTGAAATATGCAATGTGTACTTATTTATATTCAAGAGTGATACCTAAAAGGCTTTGGAGACAGATCAGTTGGTAAAGCACTTACCTCATAAGTGTGAGGATTCAAGTTCAATTCCCAGGACCCAAATAAAAATGCTGGGCGTGGGGACATCTTTGTGTGACCCCAGTGCTGGAAAGGCAGGGATGGAAGGGTCTCTGGGGCTCAGTGGCCAGTTTCTCTAACCTAACTGGTGAGTTCCAGTTTGTGAGGAACCCAGACTCAAGAGAGATGGATGGTATTCCCAAGGCTGACATCTGAAGTTGTCCTCTGGTGTCCACACACGTGTGCACACGTGCCCACCCATGCACACTGACTCATACTCAAGCACACACACTCATACTTAAAACAATTCCTAACTGGTTACTACAGTGGGAAGAATAAGATAACTGTCCCAGGGAAGATGCTTGGGCATGCTTTGAGTTGGTTATTCATGAAACTTTGGGCCTCTAGAAAAGCAGGAAGAGCTCTGAGAGGGGGTCTTTTTGAAGAAAGAGTTCACATTCGTCTATATTAGTAAACAACACATGAAAATAAGAGCATTTATGGCTGCTATTACCCTGTCCCTGCCCTTAGAGTACAGACGGGGATCTTACGCTGGAAGAAGACATTGGAGATCTGACACCAGACCAAGAAGAGAGGGTCAAAGGTGGCCAGAAACTGGGAAAGATACGTGCATCTCAAGATCACCCTGGCTTGCTGTGGGACACAGCCACCAGCCCTTCATAGAAGAGGCCTCTCTGCTGTGCCCTGGAAATCCATGTTCCATCCCTTCAAATTCTATAGAAAAGTAGACTGTCTGCCCATCCTGTCCTTGAGTCTGATGCTCCAATGCTGTGGAGATGCAATCAATTTTGTATGTGTATTTTCCTATCGTCAGTTTATTTCAAAGACTAAATAATTACTAAACCTCACAGGGAATAAAATAAAGATCTCCCCCACAGTGGGCACCATGAAATCAGCATAGACACCAACTGTATTGTCCATGAGATTGGAATGCATACAAGAAGTTGAGTGCTTAGCGTCTGGGCTACAAAGAAGGGTCCTCTCAGGAGGCTCTTCTGTCAGGGTTGTAAGCCCCTGGTGGTTATCCCTAGTCATGGCAATCCCTGTAGCACTCACTGCGCTTGACTGTACTATTGTTGTTCACACGCTCATTCTTAAAGTTTCTCACCCATGTCTTGAACTCCTTGGATGTTAAGCTTGACTAAGTGCCTTGCTTTGGCCTATGGGCTGTAAGTAGATGGAGTACATGGGTCCAAAGCTTCGAGAAGGATTTCTATTTCTTGCAGCACTCTTTGGCTCTTGCTCTCCAGGGCTAGAACAATAGGCCCCAAAACAATGAGATCTTCAGTCTCATGCTGGGATGAGAACCCACACAGAGAAGCCCTGAACTTGACCCTCAGCCTGGAACCAAGCGCAACACAGCCGAAAGTGATCTGCAACTCTTAATTGAATTACAGTAAGTCTGAGGCTTAGAGGGTCTGTCCTGAGCCAAAACTGACTCTGTGCGTTCATTTCCCTGATCCATGGCAGATCCTATTTGGATATGAACTGAATGTTCTCATTCAAGGCAACTTGAAGTCAAGATATGCCTGCAGAGAGACTTAGCCCTAATCTCCGATCAAACATTTACTAGCTAGGTGGTATTAGACAAGTTGCTTCAGATCTCTGAGCTCCCATTTCTTCAACATAAAGAGGATGATGAAAGCTATCTGACAGAATCTTTTTTAATTTGGTATTATTTGTGTATGCATGTTTGTGTGGTGTGTGTCTACGTGTGCAAATGAGACACACGTATGCCATGGCACGCGCATGGAAGTGAGAGGACGGCTTTCTGGTCAGCTCGCTCTTCCATCAGGAGGTCCAGGAACCAAGTTCAGGTTGTCAGGCTTGTGTGACAAGCTCTTTTAATTGCTGGACCAACTCACTGCCCCCCTGGCAGAACAATTTTTATTGGTGAGTATGAAGATTATATGTATCTCTATTTAGGGGAATGCCCCTAATCTCTGAACCCAGTGTCTTTGGGTATAAAAAGTAACATGAGAACCTACAATTACTACTTTTTAAACCCAACATGATCCCTCACAATTCAGACATTTATCCTTGTACCCTCAGATAAATGTAGTCCTTGCCTGTCTTCAAGGAAGCTTCTCTTTGAAATAGGCAGAGACCAGAAAGCAACAGCCACTCAAAATGCAGAACTGTGGAGCCCAGTCCCAGTGTATACATCTTCAAAATGAATCCCACACTTAGGGCTCAGGGAACATTGTAGAAAAGGTGGGAGAAAGATTGTAAGATCCACAAGATCAGTGAGTTTGCTGTGAGATTGTGTCTCCCAGTAAAGTCAGGAGCTAAACCCATAAAGTCTCATCAACATGGTTGCCTACGCATGACCTGAACAAGGACAAAAACAATAGCTATGCCAAAGCAGACAGAGTAAAGCTCAGGAGAACTCAACCCTAAACAAAAAATTGCGAGCGACTAGGGAATGTTGAGAGCAGGAGAAATTATCTTCCCCAGGGAAGAGCGCACCATCTAGTCAAAAGGCCAGCCCTGCGAACATATATAAAAGTACATAAAGATGGAGCAGGGTTTGGAGAGAGGAAAGGGAAAGGAGAAATGTTGTGATTGTATTATAATCATAGAAATAAGGGGCTGGAGAGATGGCTCAGAGGTTAAGAGCATTGCCTGCTCTTCCAAAGGTCCTGAGTTCAATTCCCAGCAACCACATGGTGGCTCACAACCATCTGTAATGGAGTCTGGTGCTCTCTTCTGGCCTGCAGGAATACAGAATATTGTATACGTAATAAATAAATATTTAAAAAAAAGAAATAAAAGAAAAGATAAAAAATAAATGTAAGATGGAGCAGGCATCTCTAAGTTTCCCTATGTTCTATTTCCTAGGCTGGGTATATACTCATTCATTCATTCATTCATTCATTTATTCACATCAAGCACTGTGGTAAGGACATGGGCTCCTATAATACTTCCTGGCCGCAGAAGGCCCAGCTTTTCCTCCCACCTCCAGCAAAACTCACCACTAACGCTAAGAGCCTGGACTTAGTAAAGGGCACAGCCATCTTGCCACTGTTGAGGTTTGAATCTATGTACGGAGGGGCATAGGGTTTTTTAACAAGAACTGAGACCTGGTCTGAGGGTGGAAAAGACACGACTACCTTGAGGTAGGAGATTCAAGACAAGCAAAGAAGAAGGGCAGAAATGAACCAAATTAAGGGCAGATAAGGGAAGACAGTTCCAGGCAGAGCAACAGCCATCTTAAAGATTCAGCATGCCTGAGTCAGTGAGCAGAGCATCGTTCAGGAGGAGGTGAGGGAGGAGGTAGGTCACAGAGCTGCATAAGGCATGTTGGAACACGGGCTTTCATCCTAAAAAAACATCGGGGACCAGGGAGGTGAGGCCCAGGAGAGAGAT
Source organism: Chionomys nivalis (assembly GCF_950005125.1). Lineage (NCBI taxonomy): Eukaryota > Metazoa > Chordata > Mammalia > Rodentia > Cricetidae > Chionomys > Chionomys nivalis. Next base: position 48,223,221 of record NC_080089.1, on the reverse strand, counting down.
CAGGCTCGCTACTTGAAAAGCTCACTCTGACATACCTAACACAAAGTGATTCGGAAATGCTGGCAATGAAGGCACAGATGGGTCCCAGCCAAACAGAGGGCTGAACACATTTCTCTCTTGCTTCCTCACAGATGTGACTAAAGCAATGACAGTACAGGGACTTAAAAAGCATAACATGGCAGCAAAGAGAAAGAGGAAGCTAGGAAACCATGCAGAAATGTAAACAAAATTTCTGAATTTGGGGCGAACAAAAGCTAGAGCCAACAGAAAAACACGTCGCAAACTAAAATACAACAGAGCCAACTTGCCTGCCCAGGAGAAGGTGGGAAACAGGGCCATGTGCACATAAGACGAGAACAGGAATGCACACAAAGCCTTCCTGGAAGCACGTAGGTATGGCTGAAACAAGCAGAGTGTCTCAAAGTCCATACAAGATGACACTATACACTGTCCTTACTTACAACCAGGAAACTAGGAGTTCAGACTCTCAGGAAGGGGACCCAGAGATGAACAGCAAGGTGACAGACAGGAAGAAGGGTATTATTAACCTAAAGTCTCTGTGTTAAAGGTAAATGTCCCCTTTCCCACCACCCTCTCCCATCTGGCTCCTAGAAACAGACACCCAGGGATCTGGGTGTCTTCTGCCCCACCACCCAAGTAGGAGACCAACAGACAGAATGCTCCCCCAAGGAAATGGACTGGTCAAAGGGAAAGATGATGGCGTGGGAGGAACTGGGAGGATTCTCAGTGACTGGGAGTCACCTCTGGAAGGACTCCCCACCCCCAGTGTTCTTTCCTCTCAGAGATCAGACACCTGTACCAAAATTCTCAGGCTGAATCCCAGTGGGGTTTTCTTAAGTACCAACCATCCAGGGATCACTAGATTTAAGAAGGTTCCTAGGTGGGCATGATGTTGTATACCTACAGTCCCAGCATTCTGGAAACTAAAACAGTTCAATTGCTGGAGCTCAGGATCACCTGGGCTACATAGGGAGACCCTGTCTCAAAAGCAAAGAAGGAAGGATGGGAAGGAGGAATGGAGGAAGAAAGAAGAGAAGACTGTGAAAAATAGATGCCAAGCACACAATGAAATACTCCCTGGCTTTTTGTTTATTTATTTGCTTGGACAGAGTTTTGCCATGGAGCCATAGCTGGCTTGAAACAAGATGGCCTTGAACTTGAGACAATTCTCCTATCTTCTTGTCCCCTCTGCCTCTTAAGTGCCGTGATTACAGGTAATCAAAACTGAATCAAAGCAGAAGGAAACCTCCCAAATAACATGGAACAGTGCTCCAAACAGAAAAGACATTCGCTACATGCATTCCTGGGAACTAGAATGAGATTTAAAACAAAAAACAAACAAAAAACAAAAGCAGAGGACCAGGGCACATAAAAAAAAAAAAAAAACCTAAGCAATATTGATTTAAAAAGCAATAGAAAGTTTAAAGAACTCATGCCTATACATTGGAAGAATTAATATAGTGAAAACAAAGCTAGAGAGCTGACTCTGCACTGAAGAGCATGCAGTACCGCTCTTCAAGAGGACCTCAGTGTGGTTCCCAGCATCCACATCAGGTGGTTCACAATTACCTGCACCTCCAGCTCCAGGAGATCTGACACCTTCTCTGTCCCCTTCAGGCAACATCACACATACATGGCGTAGACACACACATGTACATAAATAAAAATGAAACCAATAATTCTAAAAATATTTTAATATTGTAAAATAGGAAAAAACATTATTTTTCAAAGATTGTTATTTATTCTTTGCGCTAAGAAAAACACACATAGTTTTAAAATTTATTTGGAAGCACAAAAGACCTCAGATAACCAACGCAATCCTGAGTGAGAAGAAGGATCGCCGTATGAGAATTCAAGTTATATCGCAGAGCCATAGCAACAAAACGAGGCGTGCAGATCAATAGAACAAAACAGAAGATCCCAATAGAAACCCACATAGCTGCAGTCACCTTGTGTTTGGCAATGATGTCAAAAATATACCATGGAGAAACAACAGCCTCTTTAAGAAATGGTGCTAGGAAAATCGGATATCCGTATAAAAGAGTAAAACTAAATCCTATTTCTCACCCTCTGCAGAAATCAACTTCACATGAATCAAAGACCTAATGTAAGACCCAAAGCTGAAAAAGTTAGAGGGAAAGTAGGGAAATTTTCAATATATGGGTATAAAATAAGGGCTTTCTAGATTGGATTCTAGTTGCTTGGGAAATAAAGCCAGTAACTGACAAATAAGACCTCCTAAAATTGAAAAGTTTCTCATGGCAAAAGAAAGAAAAAAAAATTGAGCAAAGAGAATGGGAGAGAGGCTTTGCGACTCTGTATCTGATAGAGGATCCAAAGCTTGAATACAAAAAGAACTAAAACAAAAAACTGAACAAGAAGCATCAATCAACAAATGAACAACTGAACAGGTAGTTCAAAGAAGAAGAAGAAGAAGAAGAAGAAGAAGAAGAAGAAGAAGAAGAAGAAGAAGAAGAAGAAGAAGAAGAAGAAGAAGAAGAAGAAGAAGAAGAAGAAGAAGAAGAAGAAGAAGAAGCTCAAATGACCAATAACATAAAAAAAAAAATACAAAAAAACTCTCAGCCTCACGATCCATAAGAGAAACTCAAAGCAAACTATGCCCTAGGCAGGAAGGTAGTCGTTAAGAAAATAGACAAAACCAGGTGGTGGTGGCACAGACCTTTAATCCCAGAACTCAGGAGGCAGAGGCAGACAGATCTCTGTGAGTTTAAGGCCAGCCTGGTCTACAGATCGAGTTCCAGAACAGTCAGGGCTGTCACACAGAGAAACCCTGTCTCGAAAAACCAAAAAAGAAAGAAAGAAAGAAAGAAAGAAAGAAAGAAAGAAAGAAAGAAAGAAAGAAAGAGAAAATAGAAAATAGAAAATAAACAAATAAGCAAGATTCACACAGTTTAGGAGGAGCAGATACAGACGAAAGAGAAGCCTCATATAGTGGGGATGTAAGTCAATCTGGCCTCTGTGGAAACCAGAATGGACATTTCTTGAAAAATTAAAAAACAGATTTACTAGATGACCCCACTTTGCCACTCTTGGATGTCCACTCAAAAGGTCACCAAGTCAACAATCACAGAAATCCTTGAACATCAGTGTTTAGTACAAAACCGTTCATAGTAGCTAAATCATAGAACCAACCTAGGTGTCAAATTGCAGAGGAATAGATAAGGAAATGTGGTGTATATACACAATGGAGTTTTCTTCAGCCATAAAGAAGAAGGGAGTGGTGTCTTTGGTAGAAAACTGGGTACAACTGGAAACAATCATAAAAAGCAAATTAAACCAGCCTCAGCAAGACAAACATGCTTTCTCTCATTTGCTCTTCCTATATTTTATGTAGTTGCACAAAATCGTGTATGTATGCATTAAAGTAGAACTGACTCAGTGGATAAGGGCATGAGGACTAGAGTTTGGGTCCCCAAGTGGTCATGGCAACTTGCCTTTAAATTCAGCCATTGGTCGGAGACAGGATTCTGGAAGCAATCTAGCTAGCAAGACTAGTCATACAACGAATTCTAGGTTTGACTGACAGACCTTGCCTCAATGGATAAGGTAGAAAAGCAATCAAGAAATTTTCCCACCGTCAGTCTTAGGCCTCCACATACATGCATACACATATAACATACACCCACACACATATGCAAACATGCATTCATATGCATACCATATACATATACATAAAAGGAAGGAAAAAGAGAAAGACACTTATTAATGCCGACACAATCCTTTCTTGCTGTTGGTCAATCAACCAGAAGAATTAGCCATATCAAAATCACAGGCTGGACTCAGTTGATAAATACTTTCTATGCAAGCATTAGGACTTGAGGTCAATCCTCAATACCCACCTAACAAACCAGGCATGCAGACACGCATTTATAATCCCAGCACCTGGCAGACAGAAGACAGAAGGATCCCTAGGCTTGCTAGCCAGTCAGTCTAGCCAAATCAGTGAGCCTCTGGCCAGTGAAAAACCCTGTCTCAAAAATGAGGAGGACTAGTAAGATGGCTCAGCAGTTAAGGGTGCTTGGTGCTCTTTCAGAAGACCAGAGTTCAGTTTCCAGCACCCACACAGTGGCTCACAGCTGCCTGTAAAACAGCTCCAAGGGATCCAACGCCCTCTTTCTGCCTCCATGGACAACTGCACATACATGCACACACACCAACACGCATAAATAAAAATAGTGGATGATATTCCTGTGGAAAGATACTCAAAGCCTCCCTTTGGTTTATGCATGTGTGCTTGCACGCACATATACCCACATACATGAAAGCACACACAAAAATTAATAACTTTCTAATGCAGACTCTCAGAGCAAGTCCCAGAACGAATGAGTCAGAGTCTGCACTTCCGCAAGACTCCCAGGCGATTTCCATTGCTTATTAAATATTCATTGATAGGAATCTCATTAAATGAACTATAGTACATTTGTCAGATGGAGTTTTATGTATACCTATTAAAAAATAAAAGATCTCTCAATGTGCCAATATAGAATAGTTTATATTACAGATTGTACCGTACAAAGGGCGAGAATGCCAGAACAGCATTGTTGTGTGTCATCATTTGTATGGGGGAAAAAAAGGGTTTGCATTACGCTTCTGTGATCTAATTGGTGACCTAATTGGTTCTACCCTTGCCCCAGTTAAGTCCCCGCTTTCCTCTCCCTCTTTCCCTGTGATCACAGTTAGCCATAATCAATCAGTTTCATCCTACTGAACTCCTGCAGGAGATCATCAAAGTCCTTTCAGGGTATTCCAGAATAAGTCACTCCATCAGCCCTGAGATCCTTTAAGACAACTCAATAGCCTATCATCTCAGTGCTTGGGGGACAGTGGCTGGCTAGAGGACTGTCATAAGTTTGAGGCCAGCCTGGTCTGCATAGCAAGTTCCAGGCCAGTCAAGGCTGTCCTACAAGGCACTGTCTCAAACAAACAAACAAATAAACAAAATGCATCCCAGAGCAACTGATTCCAAACATGCTTCACAGCTTTGACTGAAGCCCACGCAGGACCCAGAGACAGAATAATCTAGTACTTAAAAGTCCTCCTCCTCCTGTCTCTCCCTCTCCCTCCCTCTCTCTCTCTCACACACACAGTCACATCTTTGACATTCCCCTCCCTCCCACCTCATGCCTATTTAATTCCCCACTGGTGTATACCAACTCCTCCCCAGACCCAGACAAAACACATGCCCAGGAGGCCCAGAAGCCTTGCCAGGACCCAGAGAGAGCTAGGTGTCAAGTGGTCATTTGTCCCTTGCAATTTTCTTCTCCTGTAGTCAATAATCATTTTGTAAATGATGGAATAAAAGCCCCTAAGAGCTGGCTCAGAGGCAAGTATTGATCAGGCCTTAGGGGAGCAGCGCCTTCCCAAGTGGCTCATGGCTGAGCCCTGAGACCTGAAGAAAGAAAGAAGACGGGTAATGGGTGATTAAAGCTACCATTTACTTTCCCTTTCAGCCAAGTGATTGGCAAGAAGGAAAGTTAAAGTGGCCCAGCTCTCAAGTGCACACTTGGCAATCAGCCCCACAAGCCAGTCTGTGCCTGCACGTCAGAGCCCACACCTTGCTGGAAGTGATGAGAAGTTTAACAGGGGAAGCCTAAGATAGTCAGCTGCAGATGCTTTAGGACTGATAGGCTGTTCCAGTCCTCTGCTCTGGGAGCAAACTGTTCCAAACCATGCACCATGTGATAAACATTAGTCCATCTTGTTTACAGGTTTTATGAGTCAGAAATTGGTATGAAGAACCATAGGGATGGAATGGCTTATCTCTGCTTTGTAAAGTCTAAGATCTTATCTGAGAACCTTCAGAAACAGGACCAGACTGGGGGCTGAGGGCATACATGTCCAGAGGCTGAATTTTCTGGAAGACTTTTCCTTTTCAGGGACAGTACCTGCGACTGGTGTGATCTGAAGACTGAGCTCTGTTGAGACCTCATTTTTACGTGTGGCTTCTTTAACTAACCTGGGCTTCCCATAGTGTTAGTAGATTCTGAGAGAGACCGTCCCCAGAGGAAGCGTCCGGAGAGTAAACATTTCAAGTGTCTCAAGACCCAGGCAGAAGCTGCCTGTCTTCTTATAACCTCATCTCGGGATACCACATCCTCTGTATTTGACTGTCTATGCAGTCACAAGCCTATGCAGGTTCAGGACTTTAGACTCCTCCATTGGTAGGTCGAGGGTCTAAGAATCGAAGGCCTTCATTTTTAAAGTCACCGAATTCGTTATTTTCGGTGTTGTTGTGACAAAAGAAACTATAGGAAGGGAAGGACTACTGTGGCTCATTGAGGGTACAGTCTATCCTGCCTAGGGAAGCATGGTGGCAGGAGGCTGAGGTGGCTGGTCACACTGAAGATGGACGCTAAAAAGAAATCCCACACTAGCTCAGAATTGAGTATAATAAAGGGTTTTTATTTAGGGGTAGACTCACAGATCACACTCCTCTGCTCGAACGGGGAACAGCAACCTAATCAGGCAGCCAGAAGAGAGGGCAATCCCATGCTTACAAGGGCATGTATAGTATAAGAGGCCACGCCCAAGTGGGCAGGCAACTTAAAGGCTACTGGCTGGGGGAATTCCTAGGGCAGTCACACTGTGTCCACAGCCCGGAAGCAGAGAGAGGTGGATGCCTGTACTCCGGTTCACGTTCTCTTTTTCTGTGGCCCAGGATCCCAGCGATGGAATGGTGGTACCCATCTCAATTCACCCACTCTAGACACCCTCCCACCACACCCCCAGATGTTTTTCACTTAGGTGATTTTAATTCTATCAGGTTAACAGTGTTAGCCATCATCGTCACTGAAATGGCCTTTTTTCCTCCTATGATGCTGAGGTTCAAACCTAGGTTTTTGCTCATGCTACATAAGCCGTCTATTGCTGGGTTACAGCCCAAGGCCCAACACAGCATTTTATTTTTAATTATGTGTTAGTGTGTGCACACGAATGCAGGTGCCCATAGAGGCCAAAAGAGGAAGTTGGATGCCCTGGAACTGGATTTAGAGGCCATCATAAGTCTACTGACATGGATACTAAGAACCAAGTCCTGTTGATCTTTCCAGGCCCCTGCCTCTGATGTAGTAACTTTAAAGAGACTCTTCTAGAAATATATATATATATATACATATATTATATGTGTATGTATTGTGTGTATTTGTATATATGTGTGTACATGTATATATGTGTGTGTAGTATGTATAAGTGTGTACGGAAATGCTAAAGAAATATGTTATAGAAATAAAATATAAGTTTATAAAATCTTAAGGATTCTTTATTTTTATTTGATGTATATGAGTATTTGTTTGTGTGTATGGGCATATGCCTAATGCCCATAGGAGCCAGAAATTATACCATCTCTTGGAACTGCAATTACAGGTGGTTATGAGTCACCCATAGGTGCTGGGAACTAAGCTGAGCAAGTGCTTTTAACCACTGAACCTTCTCTCCAGCACCTAAAGGGAAGACTTTAAAAGGCTGAGATAGTCTCTTTTTTTATTCTTTTATTGGGTTCTACATTTTTCTCTGCTCCCCTCCCTGCCTCTCCCCTCCCCTTCAGCCCTCTCCCAAGGCCCCCATGCTCCCAATTTACTCAGGAGATTTTTGTCTTTTTCTACTTCTCATGTAGATTAGATCTATGTATGTCTCTCTTAGGGTCCTCATTGTTGTCTAGGTTCTCTGGGATTGTAGGCTGGTTTTCTTTGCTTTATGTTTAAAAACCACTTATGAGTGAGTACATATGATAATTGTCTTTCTGGGTCTGGGTTACCTCACTCAATATGATCCATTTTTCTGCAAATTTCAAGATGGTTTTTTTTTTCTGCTGTGTAGTACTTCGTTGTGTAAATATATCACATTTTCCTTATCCATTCTTTGGTCAAGGGGTATTTAGGTTGTTTCCAGGTTCTGACTATGGCAAACAGAGCTGCTATGAACATAGTTGACCACATGTCCTTGTGGCACAGTTGAGCATCCTTTGGATATATACCCAAAAGTGGTATTGCTGGGCTTGAGGAAGGTTGTTTCCTAATTTTCTAACAAATCGCCACACTGACATCCAAAGGGGTTATACCAGCTTGCATTCCCACCAGCAATGCCTAAGTGTTCCCTTTACCCCACAACCTCTCCAGCATAAGTTGTCATCAGTGTTTTTAATCTTGGCCATTCTTATAGGTGTAAGATGGAATCTCAGAGTTGTTTTGATTTGCATTTCTCTGATGGCTAAGAATGTTGTGCATTTCTTTAGGTGTCTTTCAGTCATTTTAGGTTCCTCTGTTTAGGTCTGTACTTCATTTTTTTATTGGGTTAATTTTTCTTTTGATGACCAATTTCTTGAGTTCTTTGTATATTTTGGAGATCATACCTCTGTCTGATATGGGGTTGATGAAAATCAAGGCTGAGATATTCTAAACTTTCTTTGAAGCGTTGAGATCAAAATCGAATTCCCTATGAGACTGCAAAATCTGTGACCTCAAGGGGCCTCAGTTTTACTCATCTGTAAAAGAAATAGTCCGCTCTCTCCCACGCTGGGGTTGCTACGGTAACTGGAAGAAAGCTCTCACAAGCACACTCACTATACAGCGTCAGGAGTGGACTCCAGTGCTTGCAATCTGATTTTTTATCAATCTTAGCAAATAAAGATTTGATATTAATGAGATGTTAGCCATATGAGATCAAGGAGCTGAGCAATCTGAGTGAACACGTGCAATTCAGGAGCCAGGCAGAGCCGGCAGGAGCGGGGCGGGGCAGGCAGGAGCAGGCAGGGCAGGTATGCTGAAGTAAGCGCTGTCTTGTCTTTAAGGCTCCTTCCAGCTTTTACACACAGAAGGCAAGAAGGCCATTTTCCTCTGAAGTCCATCCTTCCTACTAGAGGCTATGTTAACTCCCAGCGGCAAATTATGCCGCTTCATCCCAAGAGAGGGCCCATGGTGGTTGGTGTGGAGAGCAAGGTCCCACTGCTCTCCCACACCCCTGCCAGGCACAAAATGAGAACCTAAGAAGTGAAAGAGACCGCCGCTTACCCTCACTTATTCTGCCGCCGAACCGGGGGTCGGGTACACGGTGGTCTTGTGAAGCAGACATGCAGTGGCCTCATCTCAGCTTGCTCGGGCGGAGTTCTCACCACGGTTCTGGACCACTTCCTGCAGGAAGAGCTCTGCCCCTGAGGCTTGCGGTCCATCTTCTTTGGTGCTGGTTACTCTGACTGAGATGGGAAACTCCACCCCGGAGGGGGCCTCATTTTGTCTTTTGATCCAGTTGTTTTCTCCTATCTGATTTTATCAGTAATAAAACCAACATGTTGATCCTGCCCGACACACGTGCTTATTATCCATTTTAACATGCGCAGCTGGGTGCCATGTTTCATCGTCATTCTCTCTTCATTCCCATTCCAAAGCTCTCCCCGTCCAGGGAAGGCCAGACCCATAGTCCAGAGTAATGGACCTCCTAGACTCCGGTCCTCAAGGCTGAGGAACACTAACCTGACCCAGCGGCTCAGAGAAGGCCACCAGAGGAAAGGACACCTCCAAACACTACAGGGATAACAAGCTTGGCAGGTGACTAAAAGACCTTAAATACAGCACGGGTGGCTGTGTGCTGCCCACCGAGGGGGGCTGTTCGAGAGAAACGCAGCGTGTGCTCATGAGATAGAGAAAGCATGTGGCAGGCTGGTGCACAGGCAGAAGACCAGCAAGGAGCCCGCCACAGCTGTCTCCGGCAGCTCACTGTGGTGTGGGCCGGAGCAGCAGTTGAGAGCGACCAGCAATAGAATGGTCTGAGGCATATTCCAGAGTTTAATTTTAAAAATTTAACATTTTGTTCATTATTTGAGAATTTCATACTTACAATGTATTTTGAAAATATTCACCCTTGAGTCCCCCTAGACCTACCCTCTTTTGTGTATTTTTTTATAACCTAGTGAACCCAACTTGCGTGGCCCATATACTGATAGATATGGGGATATCCACACTGGAGTGATGATGGGATGATCTCTCTCCTCCAGGATGTGATTAGCGGCCAGGCATCTCTGAGGGCTGCCTTACAGGACCCACTGACCGACCCGCTTAGTCCCTAGCCACCCCTGGAGTGGGTTTCAGTATGCTCTTCCAGGTCTGACTGGGGCTGAGGAGGGAAGAAAGACGTGTAGGAGGAGAGAGGAAAAGCACAGCACCCTGATACTGAGGTGTGTTTTTATGACTTCGCTAATGCTCCCCTAATTAATATCGGGAGGCTGTGACTGCTATTTCACTATCTTCACTCTGCTGATTTGCCCCTTGGGACAAAAGGAAATTAGAATTGAGAGGAGACAATGGAATTGCTGGCAGGATTATTAGCTTCAATGAAGCTAATGAAAAGAGTGGGAGGGAGGAGGTGGGGAGAGCCTCAGGGGGCCCTGTGACTCAGGTTGAGAACTGCCTGAGGAGCTGGGTGGGAGCAGGCCACAGTGGAAGGGCAGTACCCTCTGGGCTCCAAGATCCTGTTAGACACCACGGTCAGAGGCATTATAGAAGCAGTGGAAGAGGACAGAGTTGGAGATTGCTTCTCCAGCTGTTGGAGCACAGAGGGGGACAGAGAAAGAAGCCTCTGAGCCCCTGAGCCCCTGAGGTCTGAAGAGGCAGCCCAGGCATTGGGCAGTGCCAGTTGTCTTCCGGGGAGAGATGGAGTCCGGGTACCTGACCCGACAGGGACAGATAAAGGACTTGTATGTCTCCAACATGGGCCCAACTGATATGCCAACTACTCCCCAAGAGACAGCAAAGCCCTGATCAGATCCCTATCCCCAACTACTCCACACAGCTTGGGTCCCTAAAGTCTAGATGAGAGTCCAAAATATTTAGAGCCCAATACAAAAGAAAAGCAACCTTCAGGCCAAGACACATCTGCAAGTACACACACCACACACGTTCATACACAGGATTCTGCATGTTCCTTAAGCACACACAGCCAACCCACCCATATGCACCCAAATTTGAAAGTGCAAAGGTGCCCACACACTGTCACCCTCACCCAGCATGCTTTGGGTGGTCACTACGGTGATCATGACTGTCCTCTTTGCAAATCCACTTATAAGGCAGCCCTCTCTCGACTGGCTTAGGCCAGTTCACTGCCCCAGCCCTCTAGCTCGTGTCCACCCCTCCCCACTCCCTGCATCACTGGACCACTTCCGGGGTAGGTAAGGGTAAAAGCTCCCTCCAGCGGGATTGCCAGAACAATGGACTCTGCTCTGTACGGCTTTGCCCCCCTACAATCGATGCAAGATGAGGAGTTTGGAAAACACAATGCAGTTTCATTTCCAGGCTGCATTTTTTTCCTTCTATGTAGCTCATGAGTCACTAGATTAGCACCTTTCCAATTACTGAGAGGCAAGAACCCTATTATCATAGAAACCCTCCTGCAGAATGACGGCTCTGTTCCTTTTGACGGCAGCAATGAGTCCCACGGAGCTGCAGAGCTTAGCAAGCTGGGAGCCCGGTGTTCCAAGGAGCTTCGTGTCCTTGTTGCAAAAGTGAACTTTAAAGAACTCTCTCCTCCCAGCCTCAGCAGCACCTCACGTGCTCAGTGAGACACGCCAGGGCAGCCTAACTGGGTCTCTGAGGAATCAAGGAAGCACATTCCGGTGCCTGCACGTCTCATCTGCAGGGCTTTGGACCCCCCTTATAGGAACCATGTCTAGAAGGAACTGCTTGAGATAGAGGAGAATTGTGTTTAAGGAAGAGTCACTGATCTCAAAGGGCCTTTGACATTGGACAGGGTCTCTCGCTTAACCTAGAGCCTATTTGACTAGATTAGCTGACTAGCAAGCCCTCTGACTCCTCTTGTCTTGATCTCCCCATTGCCATGATTATAAATGCTCAGCACCATGCCCCACTTTTAAAAATAAGTTCTGGGTCCTTATGACTGCATAGCAATACTTTACTGACTCATCCTTCTAGTCCCCAAAGAATTAACTGTAAAGTGTGTGTGTGTGTGTGTATGTGTGTGTGTGTGTGTGTGTGCATGCACGCGCATGCATTAGTCACAGGCAGAGCATGAAGGAATCAAGCTGGTACTGATTAGGAAGCTTCCTCCCTTCCTCCCTACTGGCTAGCTTTTGTAGCACCAAGAAGTGCCACACTGGCTGCAAGAAGGAAAAGCCATCAACAGTTTTATGTGCCTGTGAACCCTGTGCACTACAGTCATGACTGGCACTGCAAGAGATGCCTGTGAAGCCCGGATGTTATAGGTGCAGCCAACCACTTTCTACTTGGATTTAAGGTCCACTCCTCAGGAGGAAACACATGCTTGGGACTGTAAATCTAGGCCCAAAACCATAATTGGAGAGCTAACAGAATATTCTGCAAAATGGTCATAGTATCACACTGCCCCCTGAATTCATCTTTATTTATAGATTAATGCAACTTTCAAACCTCATCAGAGAAGTTTCTTTATGCAATGGCTGGTGGCTAACCCACAAACTTGTAACTGATCAAGGCATAGAAATTAAGTGTCTGATGGAGTGATCAGCCGCAAATGGGGCATCTATATCATACCTCCTCCTTAAAAAGCAGGAATCATTATGGAAGAGGGGGTGGAAAGAATGTAAGAGCCAGACGTCTGGGAAGACCAGAGAGACTGTGTCCTCTGGACACGACAAAACCACTGCTCTCCTGAACTCACAGCAGCCATGTCTAACTGCACACATCCTACACAGTCAAGCTAATCAATATGCTACCACGTAGTATGAAGGGGTTTACAAGCACTTCCCCTGGCTGAGGAGCCACGGGCAGTTGAGAAAGAATCACTTTTCTTTAAGGGCATAGCATAGCTCCTGGTAGGTTGAACACACTTCAGTGGGTGGTCCACACCCAGAAGTCTATGGGTACCACAGAGTCAATGAATTAATTTTTTAAGGGACACAAAGTTAAGGAGCAGACAGAAGTGGAGATGGACGTAGGAAGAGTTAGGGGAAGGAATGGGGGGGTGAATATAAACAAAATACACTGTATGGCATTCTCAAAGAACTCATACAAACATTTATTAAATGTGCACACATGTATGCTTACAGTGCTGAGGGTAGAACCCAGAGCCTCACTCGTGCTGGGAAAATGCTTTACTACTGAGCGACACATACCAGCCCTGACTGTTAAATTCTTTATGTCCTACCTAAACCCTGAAACAACCCTCTTAAGAGAAACAAAACAATAGCGTCAGGAGGTACTGGTGACCACAACACTCATCAGTGTTTTAGACCTAGTCTTCTCTCAAGCAGGAAGGTCTTTTATCAGTAGCAGCCATCCTGTCTCCTTTTTGCTTAGTTCAAATCTGGAACGGCAACAGAGTCTACTGCATTGACTGTTTGAGTTTTACATCTATAAGCTCCATCGTCTCCAGCTCAGCGGAAGTCAATGGCGTAACCAGAAACCGTCGCATTATTTAATTAGTTGAAACATTTAATACTCCCCCAACTGTTCCTTGGAAGTCATTTGCACATAAGTGCAACTCTACCAAGGAATAAAAGATCTCTATAAATATTGCAGTAAAAATTTAATTATACTTCAATTGCTCAGCAGATTTATTTGCATTAATCAGGGAGGTGTCTTATCCTGGTATGCCTATCTCAACTTCTCAGCTCCTTCTTAAACCGTTAATTAGCCAAATAACCATCTCACTTCTTTTTTTTTTTTTTTTTTTTTTTTTTTTGGTTTTTTGAGACAGGGTTTCTCTGTGGTTTTGGAGTCTGTCCTGGAACTAGCTCTTGTAGACCAGGCTGGTCTCGAACTCACAGAGATCCGCCTGTCTCTGCCTCCCGAGTGCTGGGATTAAAGGCGTGCGCCACCACCACCCGGCCCATCTCACTTCTTGATAGGTCTTGGAACTGCTGGGGAAGCTGACAACATCCTGGGACAGGCCCAGAGAAGGGGGGGGTCACCCATCACACTTGCTGTGAATCACTAAAACAGTAGCTAATGGCACAAAATAAGGATGTCCTGGGGATGTGCAGCTGAACAGACTTCCACTCCACGCTCCCTATGCATTACCTAATTGACTTCCCGCATCAGCATCATACACACGAATAATTAAGAGTGACAGATCTGTGATTCCAATCCAGGTGTGTCTTGTGCCACCATTTACTTACTTCACCAACGAACTTCTGTATCGTCTGCCAATCTGCCACGAAGTAGGCCCATAAAGGATGGACAGTTTTATCAAAACGTTATCCTTTCTGAAGTTTCAGTCCCTAATAATTGCCCCGGTGATTTGTCATCTGTAAAAGGTGTTCTCTTGGGGGAATGTCACTAAGCAAGATGAACAGTTCTGCTTCTGGGTCCTCTCTCTCTTACCAGCCACCCTTGTCACTCTGACTTTACCTCCCTCCCTGAGGACCACAGAGCACCATGTTGAGCACTGTGTAAGTTTAGCATCTTCATTTTACACAGGTAGAAAGCTGTACTTGGCCCATGGTTGTAGACTCCCACTGCTTGCCCTGTGGCTTTTGTGTGTGAGGTGGCATGGTCCTTTTTGGCAGGAAGCACATGATAAAGAAGCAGTGCCTTCATTGCATGCAGTAAGCAAAGAGAGGGATAGGAATGACTTCAGTCTCAATAGCTCTGTCAAGGACACACCCACAGCGACCTTATTTCCTATCACGAGGCCCCACCTGCTGAAGGTTCTTCCACCTTCCAGCTGCTCCACAGGCTGGTGGCAGAGCCTTCAGTTCATAGCCTTGGGATGTCGGACCAGTTACAGTACTTTATATCTGCAATCACACAGTTAAAGACAGAGTATTGGGGGTGATCACTTTATTGAATAAATCCCCACCATACTCCCTAGCTCCCCATTCAGGGCATCTTTGTTTCTACTGTATCCTCTCCAATGAATAACTCATGTGACCTCTTATTATGTCCAGAAGAATCATCCAGGTCAAAGTTTCTAGACTTTGATTATATGCGTGTGTGTATAATATACATATATCATGATATACACATATATACATTATACACATATATATTACACATATATTATACACATATATATTACACAGAGGCTCAAAATTAATAGGAATGTGTGTGTGTGTATGTGTGTGTTTTGACTGAGGAATATATATAGGTTCCTATTCATTTTGGGTCCCTGTGTAAAATAGCATTTTTCCTGATGTCTTGTAGAAATTTGAAGGGTTTTCCTCTCAAGATAAAATCTCTAACCCCCCATATACATACACCTCTTCCCCTCTCCAACACACACACACACTCTCTTCAGACAGAAGTTGTTCTAAAGCAGGACCCTCCTCCTATAGAATCATCTTGTGAACTTCCACAGCTTTTCTGCTTGTGTACTGTCTTTTGAAGGAACAGCACTCTGATCACAATTAGCCTCCCAGTCTGAAAGAAAGTTTGCTTTTAACTTCACATATTCTCTCTGCCCTCAGATTCCAAACCCAGACCTAGCCTCCCCAGTCAAACTCACACACACAGCACACTGAGAAGTCACAGAATTTGACAGGGGCAATTCCCATGAGCAACCAGGCTTTGGCAGCCCCATCCACCTGTTCAGTCCCTTCACACCCAATCACCTCAGTCAAACCCAAGACTCATTTGCCTAAGTTAGGGCCTAGCCATTTTTACACAGTTCTTTTGAACCCCAAGTTTTCTCATCTATATAGGTAAGAAAATGCACCCCCACCCCCTCTGAACTAACTTTGTATCTCTGATCAAGTGACTCTCGGAGTCATGGCTTCTTCATGGATGTCTGAATCGTTTCCGCTTTTGCTTATCATGGACAGTACTGCTGTAAACACTGATGTTTCGGTGTGCACAGGAGAATACATTGATGGAGACCATGTATAAAGCCAGTTGTACAGCTCTGAGACAGGCAGAGCCAGACTGGCTGGGAACTGGAGGGGTTGTTGGGCACTGTGTGGGGAGACTAGAGAAAGCAGCTTCTGAGCTGATTTCAAAGCCTTGTTTGGAAGTAGGAGGCTGGCTCCAAGGAGAAGATGTTCCAAGCAGCCTCCCTGCACAGCTTGAGAGTGGCCTGGACCATCAAAGAAATCACGGCAGAAGAGCAGGGTTGCATCTCTGGTGAGCAGATATTGTACCTCACGCAAACTCATTAGACTTATTCCAAAATGGAGCTTCCTAGGGACAGCACTCTGGACCTCAAGTCAAATAGCCACAGTCCCTCCAGAAGCTGTTAACAAGAGCCCTGACTTCCTCTATATAAAATCCAGTTTCTAATAGAAACCATTCCAGCAGTTATTTACTGCTTAACAAGGTATATCTACTCTGAGATAATAAAACTCAGGCGTGTGTGTGTGTGTGTTTGTATGTGTGTGTCTGTGTGTGTGTGTGTGTGTGAGAGAGAGAGAGAGAGAGAGAGAGAGAGAGAGAGAGAGAGAGGACAAGTAGCCCAGGCTGACTCAAACTTGTTGTGTATCTGAAGCTGGACTGAATTCCTGATCCTTCTGCCTCAGTTTACCAAGAGCTGGGATTACAGCTATGTGCTACCATGCCCAACATGAAGGCATATTTCAAAAAATAATTGACTTATACTTGCGATCTCAACACTCAGGAGACTGAGGCAGGAAGATTATCCAAAGTTGAATCCAGCCTGGGCTACAATGCGAGTCGTTTTGTTTAAAAAACAAAACCAGGAAAAAGCCCTATTCATGGCTGTCTCCACTTCCTCATGCTCTGATCTGCTCTTCCTGATATTTTCAAGATGATCTTTTGGGAAAAAAAAAAAAAGACATCCTTATAATCCTGCTAAAAGCACAGTCTTGGATGTGCACATTCCTAAAATATGATCAGGAATTTTCACATAAGTATGGTCTATATACGGATATAATAGTGGACAAAATAGAGTGTTGAGGCATGATATTAATGAAGAAATGGACAAGAGTCATAGAAACTCCTACTCCGTATAAATGTATACCTGTCAAGTTCAGGTGCTCTACTCCAAGAACAGGCGAGAAGACACACTAATAATGTGTGCATCTTTATCAAATAATTTTGGAAGGAAGGAAGGAAGGAAGGAAGGAAGGAAGGAAGGAAGGAAGGAAGGAAGGAAGGAAGGAAGGAAGGAAGGAAGGAAGGGAAGGAAGCCACACAGGTCTGCCGTAGGAACAGACTCCACGCCACAGTGTGACACTCGCCCAGTCCACAGGAGAAGGCCACAGAACATCCAGAGGTACCCAGGCCCAGGTGGAGGAAAGGGATCCCCTTTCTCTGCAGCATTGCTGTCTCAGTGCCACAGCACTACAGAGCTCAGGGAAATGCTCCCACCCACACCCAGAACTCCAGGTTCTGACCTCTGACCTGTGCGCTTCAGGGAAAGGGGCCTGGGAAGAGAGCATTCCCAGTCCCCGGCTATAATCACAACTAATTGAATCTCTCCTGATGCCAAAATTGACTCCTGATTGAATTCAAAACTTTTGTTTAATTAATTATCGTTCACCTGAACACAACTGATTCCCTCAGACCAAGGTTAACTGTTTCCTCCCTCCTAGGATTCCTGACTTCATCTGAACCTCAAAATCTACTAAGAGGAGATCTGCTTCCAGAGGAGTGCCTAACTCAGTTCCAAAGATGAGGCAAAATGCCCAAGACTCAGAAGAGTAAAAAGGAATTCCAGGTTGTAAGAATATATCCTGACTATGTAAAGAACCCCGGCCTGTGGAGATGGCGCGACGGGGGAAAGACTAGCCGTGCAAGTGGGAGGAAGTCAGTTCAAAACTACAGACCCACTTATAAGCTGAACCTGGTGGCATGAGTGTCTGAAATCCCAACTCTCTACAGGGAAAGTCAGCAGGGGCTTGCAAGCCAGCTAGCATGGCAGCTGCACAGCGAGAGACTGTCGCAAGCAAGGTGGAAGGCAATAACTCACACTCGGGGTTGTTCCCTGACCTGTCTGTGTGCACACACATTCACAAGCAGAAACTAAAAAGAAAAGAACTTTCACAATGTAATAACAAAAAAAACATAATAACCTAAATTAAAAAACTAAGCAAAACATGATAGAGAGTTGTATGTGTTCATGTCTTTTTAAATGTTTGGGTTTTTTGTTTTGTTTTGTTTTGTTTTTGGATTTTTTTCGAGACAGGGTTTCTCTGTAGCTTTTTGGTTCCTGTCCTGGAACTAGCTCTTCTAGACCAGGCTAGCCTCGAACTCCCAGAGATCCGCCTGCCTCTGCCTTCTGAGTGCTGGGATTAAAGGCATGCACCACCACTGCCCGGCTAAATGTTTGGGTGTTTTTCTTTTATTTAAAACTTTCTAAGAAGATTGTAATCTTAAATGTGATTTGGGAATGGTTTACATCTTCACTTACTTTGCGAAGTCTCATTTATATTGATGTGGTGATGAACTTTATAATTTAGTCCATAGGCGATGGTATGCAGGCCAATTTATAACAAGGAACATTCCAGGAAACAAAATACAAACATGTGTAAGTTTATCGTAATTTTTACTGACAAAAATGTGTTGTGCACTGGGCAGTGGTGATGCACACCTTTAATCCCAACACTTGGAAGGCAGAGGAAAGAGGATCTCAGCGAGTTCAAGGCCAACCTGGTCTATAAAACAAGTTCCAGGACAGCCAGGACTATTAACACAGAGAAACTTTGTCTTGAAAAATCAAAAAAAAAAAAAAAAGAATATGTTATATACATGATTTCCTATTTATCCTAAACCATACTGTATTAAAATTTCAGCACAGCCTGCTTTTATTGATATTTGTTACACCTTGAATCCCTAGCCAATCTGTGGCTACCCATGATGAAAGCCACGTAGTTTCAACATGTTTGTAGATATTTCCATTTTTGTTAACGATAAGACGGAATCAAACCTATAAAGCTGTGGACTATGACGTCACTTGTTTGTTGACTGCATGGTAGATCTCATTGCTGAATCAGATAGCAGTTTTCGATGGCAGCAACTATTTCCTAAACTTTCGTACATAACAGGGACTGGAAGATAGTGCAGTCCGGGAAACGCTTTCCTTGCAAGCTCTAGGATCTGAGTTTGACTCTCTAGAACCCAGGTCTAAGATAGATAGATAGATAGATAGATAGATAGATAGATAGATAGATAGATGATAGACAGACAGACAGACAGACAGACAGACAGACAGACAGACAGATAGATAGATAGATAGATAGATAGATAGATAGATAGATAGATGATAGCCTGGCAGAGCTTGGCTGTACATGCACGTGACCCCCTGCACTGGGGAGGTGTAATGGACAAATTCTTGGAACTTGCTCCAGCCAACCCAGACCATCTGGCAAGTTCCAGGTCGCCTGACTCAAAGAAAGGCAGACTGCACTTGAGGAATGACGCCCGAGGTTGTCCTCTGACCTGCACAAACACATATGAGTGTGCACACAATGTAACAGCTATAGAGGTGACGTATTTTTTAATTTAACCACCACCACTGGTAACATTTTGTCTGCCACTTTAAATACCATTCAAAAAGAAGTCAAAGAAAGAAAGAAACCAGCCTCGATTTGAACCATTTGACCTATTTTGTACATGCACCCCCACTTTGACATTTTTTTCCTTAAGACAGAGTCTCACTGTGTATCCCTGTCTATCCCAGAGTGTATCATGTGGATCAGGCTGGCTGGGACTAAAGGCATGCATCACCAAGCCTGGTCTCCATTGTGACCAATTTGTATGCTACTAACCTGAAAACATTTAACACAGACTCGGGAAAGTGGTTGCCAGAGCCATTGTGCGGTATTCCCACCACTGATCCCATAGGTGCAGCTGAAACCACGAGCACAGATAACAGGAAAGTCAAAAATAATGAGGCAGTGTTATGGCCCATGGTGACTGTCAATTTGAGTAGACTTAGGTCTAGTAGACCTGAAGATTGATAAAGGGCCTGTGTCTAGAAGGGTCTTTCCAGAGAGAATGGGAAGGTTCTCACAGAATCAGAAATGTAACCCTCTGATGAAATAAAAATCCTGGGAGACATCTAGGTAGAAGTGAGACTGTACCTTCAGGGGATAGATCCTGAGAGACAGCTGGGCAGAGATGAGGCCATGCCTCTTCATGACAGATCATGGGAGACAGCTGGGCAGGGATGAAGCCATGCTTTCAGAGGATAGATCCTGGGAGACAGATGGGCAGGGCTGAAGTTACGCTTTTAGAGGATAGACCCTGGGAGACAGCTGGGCAGGGATGAAGCCATGCCTTCAGAGGCTAGAGCCTGGGAGACAGCTGGGCAGGGGTGAAAGCATGCCTTCCAGTGATAGATCCTGGGAGACAGCAGTGGTGAGGCCATACTTTCAGGGCATAGACTCTGGGATACCACTAGGCAGGGGTGAGGGCATTCCTTCAGAGGATAGATGCTGGTCCTTGCCCCTTCCCGTGAGATTTCCTTGCTTCCTGGCTGACATGAGGGGAGCGGTTTTTCTCCACCGTGTTCTTCCTCCACAATATTCCTGCCCTGCCATGGGTCTAAAAACAATGAAGTCCGGTGACTGTGGACTGAGAACATGACCCAAGTAAATATTTACTCCTGTAAGTGAACTTACATCAGGCATTTGTCATAGTTACTATAAAATTTACCAACATAAAGTGTGATAAGTCTTGAGTATTTAAACTTTCCCTTCTAATAGAATTTATTTCCATCTAAGCATGTATGGTTTGCATTTAATAGTGTCTACATTTAATAACCAGCTCACAGAATTCTTTGTTTGAGAAGAATCTAACACACCACTATAGTTACAGAATAATCAGATGGACAAGTGAGAATTGGAAATAAGATATGTCTGAGTCAAGATTTGTATGTGGGGCTAGAGAGATAGATATCACACAGGCACAAAGACTCAGGTTTAGACACTCAGCATCCATGTCAGATCAGTAAACATGAGGCAGTACATATCTGTAACCAAGTGCTAAGGCTAGGATTGAAACAGTGGAATTACTGGAGCTCTTTGGCCAGCCATCCCAGCCAATCAGTGAGCTCCAGGCTCAGTGGAAGACCCTGTTTCTGAAAGAACGGAAACCTCAAAAAGACCCCTGGCACCAGCTTCTGGCATCCACCCACACAAACACACACGTGCATGCACAGCCACGAGTACACATGCACACACCGAAAAGAACATACACACTCACACATCTGGATGTGACACATTGATAAGACCCTGGTCTCTCCCCTTCTAGCTACTTTGGTTTGTATGTGGAAGGTGCATCATAACATAGCCAGATACTTTTTGGAAGAGAAGGTTAGTGAAATCACAGGAGAAAATATGTAGACAAATCTTAGGCGGTCACAAAAGAGAATCTACTAAGAATTTGCTAGCTTCTCTTTTCTGTAACCCCTTTGAGATGCGAGGCTACATGGTTGGCAAGCCTCCACTTCAAAAACTAAGGGACATGTACATGCCCTAGGTTTAATCCCAGAACCGATGTCAGATGATGCAATGCGATCCCGGTTTAGCCAATCAGAATTCACCTGGGCTGTGAATCTGAGGACAATGAAGCTAAGTTGCAGGAGGCTGCTGATGGCATCTGGGTAGATGCAGTGGAAAGTGAGCTGTGGAGGCCACAAACCCTGTGATGAAAACACCAGGGGTCACAGGGAATGAGACTACCCGTGAGGCCTAAGCTGCCCTGGCTGGTTCTCCAGATCCCTAGTCTGCATTGGCACCTGCCCATTTTTCCAATCCCCCAAGCTACTGGATATTTGCTCACAGAATTAATTTTCTGTAAAGCTTAGCCAGAATCCACTTCTGCCTTTTTGCAGTCACAAGCCCTAACTGACACAGAAATCTAGCATGATGTGTGGGGGTGGGGACTGGCTTGAAAAGCCTATGATTTTATTTTATTCTTTTCCATTCCATTATTTCATCTTATTTCGGCAATGCTGGTGGGTTGAGCCCAGGACCTTGCATGTGCTCTGTTAGCACTCTACCACACAGCTGCATTTCCAAACTGCTACACTTTTATTTGTATGTGCTTGGTGAAATTAAACACCTCAAAGCCCCTACCAAACCATACTCGTACCTATTGTGTGAGAACACCCTGAGCAAAGCTGAATATGATGAGCCATATGACTCTGCTGAATAAAAATTCAAAATGTGATATGCTGTTTTGATGTGTATTTCTCTGATTGTCAATACGCCTAAGCATCCCTTTCTGGGCTTACTGACCATCGTGCCTGTGTTCTCTTTGCCATCACTCGGTGTCCTTTGTTGTGCTTCTTAAGCTGTGTGATTCTGCTCCTTTGATTTACAACAGCTCTTCCCTTTGACTAGGAGATATTTTGACAATATTTTCTCTCATTGCTGCCTTTGTGACAGAACGAGCTGTTGAGTTTTCCTGTAGTTAAACTGTCAGATTTTCCTCTCTTTGGTTTTTGATTTTGTATCTTTTCTAGCAAACCCTTCCAATTGCAAACTCTTTCTCAGTTACAGATGTGGAATATGGACTTTGTGGGTTCAAATCCTGATGCTACTCTTTGCTGGCTCCATGGCTCCTTTTTTTAATCTATGATTTTATATACATATACATATATGTTATATATGTGTGTATGTGTTTAATAAATGAACTGTTATGTGTAGCCTCAGGTAAGGAGGTGCATTAGTTTTCCAGGACTATCGTAACAAAGTTAAAGAAACTGGGAGCCTTGAAACAACAGCTCTCAAAGCTAGAGATCCAAACTCAAGCCCTTGGCAGCTTTGTCTATGCTCCCTCTAAGACTCTGCGTTGTCTCCATCCTTGCATCTTTCTGGTGGTGGTGGGCATTCCTCATTGGCTGTAGCATCACCCCAATCTCTGCCTTTGACAAAGTGTTCTCCCTGCATGTTTCTGACTTCATACAGTGGTTTGCTTTTATAGGTCACTCATTACTGGGACTAACACCTGATCTCTGCACATCAGAATTTCCCAGAGATAGAATGGATAATATGTTGTTATGTAGAAGAATAGATAGATAGATAGATAGATAGATAGATAGATAGATAGATAGATAGATAATAGACCTGTAGATACATGGAGGGAAAAGAGATGATGAGTAGAGGTAAGTAGACAGATAAGATGATAGATAGATAATCGATAGATAGATGATAGATAGATAGATAGATAGATAGATAGATAGATAGATAGATAGACAGATGATAGATAGATAGACAGACAGACAGACAGATAGATGATAGATATAGATAGATAGACAGACAGACAAACTGTTGTTGTCGTTGTTTCTGCTGCTGTTTCAAACAGGGTCTCACTATGTAGTAATCCTGGCTAGCCTGGAGCTCACCGTATAGACTAGGCTGGCCTCAAACCCACAGAGATCCACCTGCCTCTGCCTCCTAAATGCTGAGATTAAAGATATGCGTCATAGCAATCAGTATAGAACAGTGATTCTCAACCTTTGTAATGCCACGATCCTATAATACAGTACCTCATTGGTGACCCCTAACCATAAAATTATTTTCAATGTTACTTCATAACTGTAATTTTGCTACTGTTATGAAACATGATGTAAATATCTGTGTGTTCTGATGGTCTTGGGGATCCCTGTGAAAGGGTAGATGAGTCTCAGCCACAGAGTATGATCTGCTTCACTTAAGGTCAACTAACTGAAAGGTGAATCGTGTCTACATGGTGCCTTCAAAGCAGACATCAAGACTAGGGATTGACCAAACTACTGGCTCCACAGCCAAGTTCATCACAACAGCCATCGTCACATCCACAGTTGCAGGGACCAGGCACACATCTTTGTGAATACACACAAGTATGCATCTTTTTTCATTTAAGTGATGACAGCAATTTATATTAATCTTCTTTTTGACAGATAGCTCATTGTCCTAATAGTAGATATCAAAAAGTCTGTCCTTTTTCTTCACATTTGAAATGCTCATTTATATTATAACATAATATAATAATATTTATTTATATACCTTACAATATAAATAATATATAATGTATGTATATTTATATAAATAAATATGTTTATATAAATATAATATATTTACAAATATGTTATATATAATATATAAGTTTCTATGATATAAATATGTATTCTATACATTATAAACATTTTATGTATTTATAAATAATATAGAGTAAATATAGTCACTGTTCTCTTAATTTCTAAGGCATTGGTTCTAGAACCACCTGAAAACACAAACATTTGTGTATTTCTAGTCTCCTGTACAAAGGCATAATATAAGCACACAGATGCATACATTTTTCTACATATTATATACCTACACACACACACACACAAATCTCTTAAAGATGAGAATCCATCCTGAGAAATTCGCCATTGGGTGAGCTCATCACTTTGCAAACACCATAATGATTTATTCACGTGAACATAGAATTCACATTATCTAAAACTGGGATGGTGTCATTAGATGATCTAACCCTATGAGATCATTGTTATTCATGTAGCTTGTTATTATCATAAATGTTACCAACCAGCACACATCTATACCTTAAGCATGCCTAGAGTACTTAAAATATCTGATGTAAATGCAATACAAATGATTTTAAAGTATATTGCTTAATGCATATGACAAGAAATCGATGAATTTTCTGTTTTTTTTAGATTTGTTTAAATGTATCTGAGTGTTTCAGCTGCATTATGTATGTGTACCACATACAGTCCTGGTGTCTGTAGAGTGCAGAGGAGGGTGTCTGGTCCCTTGGAATTTGAATTACGGATGGTTGAAAGCCACCATGTGGGTGCTGGGAAATGAAACCAAGTCCCTTGAGAAAGTAGCAAGTCCTCTTAACCACTAAGCCATCTCTCTAGCCACAACCTTTTCTTAATATTTTCTATATGTTAGTTTAACCTCTGAGTGCAGGATCATAAAGAGCCAACTGTTAAGTTTATGTCTTATTATAATGCTTTTTTTTTTTTTACTTTGTTGTGTCAATACTATGCTGTTTTATTTCCTAGTGCTCTAGTGCTCCAGGGTATTTTGTGAGCAGACTGATAGAACAAAGGCCTTCCTTCCCAAACATCCACACTCTTGTCTTCTATCCTAGTTCTACCCAAGTGAACCTGCTCAGCTTCCAAAGTCAGACAAGACCAGGCTCGCTCGGGGTGATGTGGCTGGTGTAACTTTCTGATACATCAAATCCCTTCTCTTTTTCAAAGTAGTTTTAAGTCTTCTTCCATGATTTTTCCAGATGAACTGTAAGTTGTTAAAGCTTTCCTCATCAGCAGCCTTCTACTTGAATGTGAGCGAAAGTCTGAATACCATCATGTCTCTGTTTCCTTGGCCCCATAAATATGAATGTAAAGTAGGAAAAAAAGAGAAGTATTAACATAGCTACAGAGCATGAACAGCAGAGGAAACAACGAGTTCTACCGCAGAGCTGAGTTTGGGAAGCAGATGAAGAAGAGCTAACCAGCTTGACAGGACAAGGGTAGATGCATCACTCTCTCTGAAAAAGTAACTTTAAGAAATGCCTTATCCCACTGGTGAGCTGAAGAGGTGCGGGAGGGGAGTGCAGGGAGGGGTACAGGGGAGGTGGACAAAGGCAGACACAGGGCCTGCAGATGGGACCCCCTATCCAACTCTGGGCTCAACAGGGAAGTAATGAAAAAACACAGACATCACTACAGCTAACACTGTGAGGGGCCTTAGAGAGGGAGAAGGTGGTTAAAATAACATGAAGAAGAACAGCGCATAGCAGACTCGGGTACCAACCTTGGAGGGGCCTTCCGAGTGGGACTCCGTGGTTCTAGGGAATTGCGACCCTAATACAAGAAGCAACTGAAACCGAAGTCGGAAAAGAGGTGACAGCGGATCCAGGAGACCAGCAAGAAGACCCTGAGAGTCCTCTCCTCCCCACTGCCCACCATGCTGGGACAGTTTGCCATGTACAGACAAAACGGAAACACGGTGCTTGGAAAATTAGAATGTCCATGTCTGTGCCCTTCTGCACATCAAACAGTAAATGCCAGTGAGAAGTTTGATGAGGAAAGAGGGCAGGCCACGCTGTGAACGTCCCTACCACCACTCTCTCTCCCTTCAGTCAAGCAGGACCATCTTGTGCTTAAGAGGTTTGAGTCTCTGCCTCAGTAAGAATTTAAGTGAAGAAAGCACACCCCCACAGAGGGAGCTGGTCTGTCAGGTACTCAACAATTTCATCATACTACTAGTAAGTCAATGAACTGCACAATCTACTTGAGATACATTAGATAAATCCTACAAGGTATATTGAAATGAAGCAGATTAATGATTCAAGATAGCCATCATAAGTAAAGAATAAAAAGTTAAATAACATGAAATTAGGAAAGACCAAATAAAAACATTGGGTGTGAAAATGTAATCACTGAAATAATTCAGTGAATAACATAAACACTACAAATGTATTCTCCTCAGAGATGAGCTACAAGCTCTCCTAGCCAGCATTGAAATAAGGAGTTGGAAGATACAGCAGAATTGAAGCACTGGATATCATCTGAATAATAGGAGGCCTGAAAGAAAAGAGAAATGAAGGAAGGCAAGTGTCAGAAAATTGCTGGGGATTAGAAAAAGATGAAAGGCCTCAGTCTGAAAGAGCCCATGGAGCGCCTAATAAGATAAGTGTAATAAACCCACATCTAGATGCATTATCGGGAAATTTAAAACCACATAGAAAGGGGCGAAACTCAAAGCTGCTAAAGAAGGAGACGATCACTCATGAGGAAGCAAGCGTCTATCTGATTGGCATCCAACCTGTGCTCAACAATGACAGGAGAGACAAGAAGGCAGGGATGCACTATTTCCAAAGTGCTAAAGAACTTCAAATCAGATCTATGTCCAGAAAAAAAAATGAAATAAGCACATGCCATGCAATAATCTCAGGCATAAAAAGTCAAGATAATGCATGAAATTCTCCTTGAAAACAGAGAAACCACTCCAGTGAGAAGAGAAATCGACCCGTGGTATCACTATGCAGTAACAAGGGAATGGGGAAGTACGCATAATAAATAGAAAAAAGCTAACTTAGATCAAAAACATTCATAACCACCTGGAAATAAAACGTTACCTAACTTGCAGAGTGCTGGACTAGATATCTGCGAGGAGAGGTCGGGAGCCCCGGGGGACTCTTCTTACCTCGTTATGAGAGACATAAATGCTATCTCAGCTTCTTTGGCATATCAGACCATTTAAAGAATGGAGCCCAAGAAATTAGAATTTCTTCCCGAATTTCCTGGTAGGAGAGGAAATAGCTGAAACCCCTGGGCATCAAGAACCTAGCTACTAGGGAAAGATTTTTAGTTTCTCAGGTGACCTTGAAGGAGAGGCGGGATAAGTGATGGCCAAGGGACCACACTGGACTGTTCAATCATGCACACCAACTGTTTCATTTTTCGTAAATACATTTTTAAATTAAAAGAGAGTGACATCACTCTCCTCCTTCTCTATCTTCCTTCTAAGCCCTTCCATGCCCCTCGTCAGATTGATAGCCTCTTTTTCAATTATCATTGTTACATACATATATATATGCTCAGATATATATATACAACCTGCTGTGTTCATCTTCAGTGTTTGTGTGTATATGGTTTTAGGGTTGACCATTTGTATTCTATAACCAAAAAGGAGCCTCATCTATTTCAAACCTATCCCCACATTAGGACCCCAGAAGAACTTGGAGGAGTCTCCATATTTCTTTTTCCTTCTTTCCAATTACTCCACATTAACCAAATCTCCCTTTTCTGCTTTTTACTATTAAAATAAACAAATAAATAAATACTGACTTGGGATTGGTGAGACAAATAAACATAAGCATGTTTTTGTAATGTGAAGTATATGAGTAACATTGGTAAAACTCGAAATGAGACGAGAGAGAGAAATATATATAAACTAGAAATAAGTAGCTAAGTTTAAATATAGTGTGAACTACACGATTTGTGTTTTGGGTTGAGTTTTTCCCAAACATAATACACAGTATTTCACAAACTAGACAGCATAAGCCCTGGCTCCTTGGGTTATAACCTGACTTGGACTAGAGCGGCAGCGGGGTAGTAAGGATGAAGGAATTCATGCTAGAGTGTTGGGGGCGTACACCCAGTGACATGTAAGAAGAGAAAAGTGGCACGTTAAGGCCAAGATAAGAAGCTGTTTACATCAGGGCAGGCAGACATTGGAGCTGTAGAGCTGCAGGCTGCGGGAGCCCACATTTCTTGTAAACAACCAGAATCTTAGAAGAAGACAAGGATGAGTTCCCCAAAGATTTGAAGCAAGCATACCTTGCTTGCTGCCCTTCCTTCAGACTTCCAGACTCCACAACTATAAGAATAAGAATTTCTGTTTGTGTGTGTGTGTTTCTAGAAAATATTTAACGTTTCTTTTTTTAAAAAACAATAATTTTACTAATGTTTCTGAGAATTTTATGTATGCACACATTATATTTTGATCATATTCATATCCATTCCTCCCTCCATCTCCTCCTAGGTCCAACCCACCCTTATACCCTTCCCAAGTTTGTATCCTCTTTTGCTTTGCTTTGTTTTGCTTTGTTGGTTTATAATCCATCAAGTCCAGCTTGTGTCTTCAATATGCTCATGGGCACGAGACGATACACTGGATTGTGGTGTCGTAACCCTTAAAGAAAACTGACTCTCCCTCTCCTAGAAGCAGTCAATTGTCATTAGTGCCCAGTGTAGGGTGCAGGCTCAGTGAGCCTCTTCCCCTCCCTTCTGTACTAGAATGTTGTCTCACCTGAGCCTGTGTGGGAAACCACAGCTATGAGTTCCAGAGTACACAACCCAGTCGTGTTCAGAAGACACCATTTGACTCTGGTCCTCCAAGAACTCCGGGTCTTACAATTCTCTCACACTCCCTCTTCCGAAATGACCTCTGAGCCTTTTGGAGAAGGGGTGGGATACAGGTGTCCCACTTGTGCTGAACACTCCATAGACACTTATTCTATGCTCTCCAACCAGTTGGGAGTTTCTGCATTTGGTAGGCTGAGGCAGGAGAATCACTAGTTTGAGAAGAGTCTGGGCTACAGAGCCTGACTTTGTCTAAAAGAAGAATAATCAACCCAAAATCTGACAGGCCAGAAAAGGTACAATCTGATAAAAAATAACTATGGAACAGTCTAAACTTTCAGAACTGCGTCATCTTACAAACTCCTTATCTTCTGTATAAGCTTCATAATATATATCATTGCAAATGTCTTCACATAGAATGTATGAATCAACTCCCTCATTGAGGAGATGAGATTCCCTCTCATTCCTTACTCTCTCATTTCATCCCTAGGATTCTGCCTGAAAAAGCAAAACCTGGGGTGGGTGTTCAGACAAGTTTTACTGATAAGAAAGCATGTTAAAAAAAATTCTGGAGATGTTAGTATTGGTTTAAAAGAAAACAAAACAAAACCAGACATCAGTACAGAGTGTCTAGTTTGGTATGCCCCAAACCATTCTTGGTGGCCACAGTGTTGGCAGGGAAATAAGCTGTCTGTGTCCTTTGACCATAGTCCCTACTCAGTCATCTCTGGGTCAATCCATGCCCCCAGCTCATACCCCTAGACCTTCTGGTAAACAGTGAAAGACAGTGACAGTCTCAGAACCAGCAATGGCTTTTCCAGGTCACTGGCTCATTCATTCATGGATAGCATCCCAGAACTAAAAATAGAAGAACCATCTGCACTTTGACTATTGGAACTGAGGCTTGGATGAGCCTCCAGACAGGCCTTGGCAGACTGGTAGCCACAGTGGCAGTACCGACCTGTGCAGGTGACCTCAACAGGTCAGGGCCAGCAGCCAAAGCAGAAATGCTTCTTCAGGCAGAATCCTAGGGATGAAATGAGAGAGTAAGGAATGAGTAGGGATCTCATCTCCTCAATGAGAGAGGTGATTCTTGATGCTACATAGACTGGCAACAGTGCTGGGGAAGGCAGTTAAGAGGGAGTCTCCCTCTGTCCGGTTGATTGGTCAATAGTGTCATTCATTGGTTTATCTATAGAATCTCCTTTGGGATGTCTGAACTTGGCACACAGCACACCATATGACAGGAGTGTTAGTAAAAGTTGCCTGAACTAGGCTGTAAGGAGAAGTTGGTTTCTTACTAGCCACCAAACACAAAGAGGAAAAAAAGGAAACTGAATCCTGGGAATATCTTTTGACCTTTGTTTTGTGGACATTCCTAAGGAAAGCAGAAAAAATAAATCTGTGAGGAAAAAGAGAAGACTTAGAGCTCACACTGAAGAGAAAAGACAGAACTTGGGATGCACAAATAGGGGCAGGAATCCAGTTGCTGTCTTCTTCCTTCATTCCTTGCCTCCCTCCCAGTTCCAAAGCTCCCAGATCTTCCATTACTTCAGCTCTGTAATACCCTCTTTCATCTTGCCCATTTCCCAAATAATTTTGAAAATAGATGTTTACATAAATTCATGTTCTTAGTAACTTTCAGATGAACAGAGAATCTTTTCTCATCCTCTGTGTCTCTTTGTTCTCCAAGAAAAGATATTTCTGGTCAAGATGGGTGGTGAAACCAGACTTGATGAGTCTTCCTGCTCCAAACACAGTGTGATGAAAAACTGACAATAAGATACAACAAAAAGACACAATCATGCTCAAATATGAGATAAACTACATTGATTAAAAACAGAATGAAACATTTAAAATACTGATCCTCAGTACAGTTATGAACTTTCTAAACTCCAAGTCTGGGAATGAAAAAGACAGCTGAGAACTTACTGACTGTGGCAGAAGGAACTTAAACTACTTCATACTATTCTCCATGAAAGAGTCCCATGATAGTTTAGCCAATCCCGGGGGTGGGAGGTCATCCTTAAAAACATGTGGGTCATACCAAGTGACCTCAGCAGGTTGTATTTATAAACTTATGGACATGTTTATGCAACAATTATAATTAAAGAATAAGCGACCATGAATTTGAGAAGGAGTGGAAAGTCATAGGTGGAAGTAGAGGGAAGATAAGGAATAGGAAATTAAATACAGTACTCACATGTGAAATTTACAAAAAGCAAATTACAAAAAAATTAAAAAGTATTTAACATGAAACAATGGACTGAGCCAGGAATTTTTATTACCACCTCATTCCTCTTCCTAATGGAAACGGGAGATAAAAAATATTACGGACAAGTGTTCTCTCTCTCTCTCTCTCTCTCTCTCTCTCTCTCTCGTGAGACACACACACACACATTATTCAATACCTGTCTGTATTCTTCTAGTAATAGCACTCTGATTTTAACCTAGATCATAAAACCCTGTCAGCTTTTGGACCACATGGCTTCGGATTAACCATCTCAAGGCCTGAAACATGAGGTTCAAATTTGACTCAAGCATTGGCATCTCATTGGTTCAGGGATTACTTAAGATTGACAGACTGTTTTCATTGACATCATTGAGAGAGAAGCTCATCTTTCTACTGAGTTTGAACCTAAGAGAGGATGTATAAACGGAGACTGTTCTTTCACTTCCCAGCCACTCAGACCCGAATAACCACACAAAAACTTTATTAATTACAACACTGTTTGACCAACAGCTTAGGCGTATTATTAGCTAGCTCTTACATCTTAAATTAACCTATTTGTATCATTTTCCATTTTACCGCAAGGATCTTGGTTTGTTACCTCACTTATGGCATCTGCCTGACTCTGCCTTCTTTCTCCCTGCATTCAGCTTAGTTTTCCTGCCTAGCTCTATTCTGCCCTGACATAGGCCAAAGCAGCTTCTTCATTAACCAATGGTAAAAAAAACAAATTCACAGCCTACAGAGGGGAATCCCACATCAGACTGGTAGTTATCTTGCCACCACCAAGGACCCAGTAATGAAGCCAAAAATCAATAGAGAAGACAGAAATAAATGTGGCTGCCATCTAGTCTTCAACCCCATCAAAGACCTGAAAAGGAAAATATTATCACTTGAGTAAACACGAAGTGCATCAAGCAACTTCCAAAATGTGCAACAAATGACAGAGACATTGGCTACCTGGACAATCACCCAAAATCTCATTTGCAATGTTGAAGCAACCAACTTTGGCTAAGGCCTAGAGTAACTGACAGACCATTTTCAGAGGCAGGAAAATTTTCAGAACCATCTTTTTTTCTTGTATCCTGCTTGTCCTGTCTGGACATGGTGCATTTTGTCAGTGGTTGATGCATGGGCAGTTCCTTGCCCAAAGGCCAGTTTTGCCAAGAAGAAAATAAGCTCCAAGTAGAGTGTCTTTGGTGCTCAACATTCTCTCAGAAATAGATCGGTACTACCAGGAGCAATTGTGTCTCATGTCAACAGAACTCTAAGTTATTTAAATGCCATATTCTACAGCTCTTTGAAGTGGTTGAAGATTGCCTATCTATGCAGAATACAATCTCTATGTATCTAAAGAACCTGATTAGTCTAACTATAAGTATGACAAACATGGATAACCATTGATCTATAATTCTTAATACCTATATAGCTTAAAGAATTTCATATTAGAATACTAAACAATCTTTAGACAACTTTGCAACAAATGAGGACAATAATCTCAAAATGTAAACAATGAATAAATATCTTGATCAGAGGTAGAAATGTACATTGCAATATGATAAATATATATCAATATATAAAAAATGTTTTAAGCAGAGGTAGACGCATGCATGCATACAATATTCAATATAATTTAACTTTGTATCGATATACAAGAATCCATACCAATGTAATCGCCTATAAATAATAACTCACAAGTATTCACTCTATTACTCAGTATTATTATTATTAGTGTAAGTAAGCTCATACTAATCTATTACCCCATCCAATTTTTCCTTTTTTTCAAGAAGATCCCTGAGCCTGTAAAATTCTCCCCCCGCCCAACCCTAACCCTATACCAATTATAATCAACCCCTAAATGATGTCCCTAACCCTGAGGACAAACTTAGTTGAGAGAAGGGATGCCGTCTTCTAGAATTACTTCCAGCTGTCATGGGGATGATGTTCTTTCTAAGGGATCCTGTGAAATTAAAATTATAGTTAAGTTCCAAGATTACTGTCTGGTATAATAGTCTCTGAGTATTTGGTGGAGGTCTTTCCAGAACATTGTAAATAAGTGCACCATATCAGCTAACCATGTTGAAACCATCTTCCTAATAAAATTAAAAGGGGGAGATGCAGGGCCTCATGAGGTCCAAGCTTGAGGCCCAGTGTAACTTCCTGAGCCTAGCTCAAGTTTGGAGACCTGTCTTTGGCAATGACTTTCACATAAAAGTGACTCAGCACAGCCCAACCTAAACCCACCTCTGCCCAGTCACTGCTAACGTGGCAGACTATCATTGGCCCTCATTCCTTACTCCACTTCACCCCATCCCAAGATTCCTACCCCCTATGACAACCCTATATAAGTTCCTGCCTAATACAATTAAACAAGATTCTGCTTCAACAGACTCCCAACTCAATGTGTTTCTCCCCAGTGGCCAGAGGGGAAGTCTGGGTCATCAACATTCACCATCCCTCTCAGCCCCAAGGAGACACTGGCAGGATTGGCTCTGCCTCAGCCCTATCTGCTGGAGAACCTAGCAAGAGGTCCTCAATTTTAAAAAGAAGCATTAAAGATTTTTCTCTGAGCTGGGTGGTGGTGGTGCACACCTTTAATCCGAACACTCGGGAGGCAGAGGCAGGTGGATCTCTGTGAGTTCAAGGCCAGCCTGGTCTACAGAGCTAGTTCCAGCACAGGCTTCAAAGCTACAGAGAAACCCTGTTCGAAAACCAAAAAGAAAAGAGATTTTTCTCTGGCCTCTCCAAGCACACACACACACACACACTCATGTCCATACACACTTGAAGAATTATTACATTATAGAAATTGTTTCTCAAGCATTATTTTTGTTTTCACTAACTTCAAGTGGTGCAACAAGCCTGACCTGCGCACAGGACTCTACAGTCTCAGCGTTCCCCATTTACACCTGTTCTTTAAAGCCTTTTGTGTGCAGTGAATTGAAGCCCTTTAACTAGAAACTCAACTTGTCAGGAAAGCTTAAGAATTGGAAGTTCGTCTTATCTGATACATGTCTCCCTAATCCTGGGATTGTGCCTTTCTTGTCTCTAACTGCCTGGATACAGCTACCCTCCAGGCTTAATGGCATGAGTTTCTAACTATTCCGATATCTGTAAGAACTGAATTTGTCAACAGACATGGCCCTATATCACCAACAGGATTAGAGTTCTTGAAAGTCTTGTCTTTTAAGGGTCCCTCCATGAACAAGCTTCAGGGTATAAGTAGATTAAGGATATCTGGAGAGGACTCAGCCATGAAAAGGGTAGAGCTATCGCTCCCCGGGATATATCACAATTTTCATATTTAGTATCTGTTCTTTGATCCGGTGTGTGAGGGCAGTGTATGTGTGTAAGTGCATGCGTGCGAAGGTGTGCTCACCCATGTACGTGTGTATGTATGAAGGCCAGAGCTCAACACTGAGTTTCTTTCCTGATTATTCACCTGTTGGCAGAGGTTTTTCGTCCTGAAGGAGTTCCTACAGCATTTGCCACACTATTTTTTGAGACAGTATCTCTCATTGATCCTGGGACTCACCATTTTAGCTAGGCTAACTGGCCATTAAGCCCCCAGCATCTACAGGTCTCCATGCTCCTGCCCTACCAGAGCTGAGGTTATAGGAGTGCGTTGCCACACACAGCTTGTACGTGGATGCCGAGATTCACACTCTGGTCCATGTGTTTCCACAGCCCTCTGGTACCTATTGGTTCATATTTAGGATCATCTTTTCCTTATACAGAAAGTGTATTAAGATGGCTGTAATGACACACTCCTGCAAGCCCACTACTTGATGGCAGAGGTAGGATCATCAGGAGTTCAAGCCAGCTAGCCCCTGCTACACAGCAAGTTTGAGACCAGCCTGGGTTACATGAGACCTTGACTCAACTTCTTAAGCATTAGGGTTCTTTATAAAAGGACCTCATCATACACTTTCTGTAAAAGTTATGGCTATCCTACATGTCCTGAACTTGCCATGCACTCTGTGGAGAATCCATTCCTGCCATTGAAGAGGAATAATGGCTTTTGAACATCATGAATAGCGAAATGGCTTAGCTAATATGGATTCCGATGACAGGACAATGTTATTCCAGCTCATTAACATAATCCCAGTGTGGTGTCAGGTGGGACATAGGTTTCCCTTCTAACCCTTAAGTGCTACTGGTGCCTCGTCATACTTGGAATCAGTAAGCTCTACCTCTCCGAGGCCTATGTTAATTCTGTCTAAGGACACATCTTGTGTACTGACATTTTCTTGAGTGGGGAAGGAGCCACACCCATGAGTGTACATATGGAGTCCAGAGATCAACATGGACTGACATTTTAAAAAAAACAAATCTTTTTAAAATTTACTTATTTTATTTTATTTGCATTGGTGTTTTGTCTGCATGTATATCTGGGTGAGGGTATCAGATTTTAGAGTTATAGATAGTTGTGAGCTGCCATGTGGGTGCTGGAAATTAAACCCTGGGTCCTCTGGAAGAGCAGTCAGTGCTCTTAACCACTGAACCATCTCTCCAGCCCCCAAAATGTCTTTCTTTATCACCTTACTGTTAGAGACAGAGCGTCCCACTGAACCTGGACATCATGTTTTAGCTAACCAGTGGGTTCCCAGAATCTGCCTACCTTCGTCCCCATCCCCGGAAGTAATGGGATTACAGGTGTCGATCACCACACCTGGATTTTTTACATGGGTGCTGGGAATCTGAACTTGGGTCCTCATGCCTGCACAAACACTATCCCCACTGAACCAACTCCCAGAATCAACATTTTAAATTTTATACATTCTTTGGTATTGCTAGTATGGCTCTGAACTCTGAAAGTATTTGATTTTAGAATCACTGGACGTCTTTATCATCATTTTGTGGCTTGTTTCACCATCTTAAGGTAAAGCATTTGAAATGGATGGTGGATCATGTATATAATCTCAATATTCAGGAAGTAGAGGCAGGAGGATCAGTAATTCAAGGCTAGCCTGGGCCACATGAGACAATGTCAAGAAAGGAAGGGAGGGAAAAAGGGAGAGATGGAGGGAAGAAGGGGGGAAGGGAGGCAGAGAAGGAGGGAGGGAGGAAGAAAGGAAGGAAAGAAGGAAGGAAAGAAGGAAGGAAGGAAGGAAGGAAGGAAGGAAGGAAGGAAGGAAGGAAGGAAAAAGTGATGCATGAATCAGATTTTTATGCTCCCTTCTGGCCATAATAACCTACAGTCTACAAACACTGTGAACAGGTGTCCATGAGTGAAGCACTATAACAGGTCAAACTCTAGGTCTGAGCTTAAGTGAACAGACTGCTGCCAGTTTTGTCACAGAGAGATACCCTAGGCCTGAAGAGTTGCCAGGTAAGTTAAGACTCTTCTCACATGAGTTGGCAGTCAATTCTCTTAGCCTATTTTCTCTACTCTAGAATTTCAATAGCTGAACACCTTTTACATTGAGCTTTCTCACTGGTGATAAAAATTGGAAGGTTTAGATTATTTTTATTTGCAAAAAATAACAACTCAGTAATGAATCCTTCTTTTTTTTTTTTTTTTTTTTTTTGGTTTTTCAAGACAGGGTTTCTCTGTGGCTTTGGAGCCTGACCTGGAACTAGCTCTGTAGACCAGGCTGATCTCACAGAGATCCGCCTGCCTCTGCCTCCCCAGTGCTGGGATTAAAGGCGTGCGCCACCATCGCCCGGCTGAATCGTTCTTTTATACTGCATGAACCGAGGGGGGGAGGGGAGGGGAGGGGAGGGGAGGGGAGGGGAGGGGAGGGGAGGGGAGGGGAGGGGAGGGGAGGGGAGGGAAGAGAAGAGAAGAGAAGAGAAGAGAAGAGAAGAGAAGAGAAGAGAAGAGAAGAGAAGAGAAGAGAAGAGAAAGAAGAGGACAAAGTCAGTGGCAGAAATATCCTTTGGGTTACTTGAAATGATTTGGGGAATCTACAAAGAAACTCACTCCAGTTCTAAATTTTCTTTCACTTAACTCTGCCTTCCAATTATTGACTCAGATTTCATTAGGCTGTTAAAAGTCCTAGCTATTTTAACTAAACTATCAACCACAAGAAGTGTGAAAGTGTCCAAACCAGTAAAGGTATTCAGGTAAAGAATGGCTCATTCTTTAGTCATAGAGCCTGCACAGCTGGCATGGCTACTCCTTACAATCTAGACTAATAAAATACCCTGTGCTTATATAGATATGTGTGCATACCTCACCTCTGAATTTTCCACGCTAGAAATGTACACACATCACTTTACTGAAGAGTCACATCAACATTTCTGTATATTGTAAAAATTAAAGATATACTAACAAATTACCCCTCACTGCTTTTTTAAATAATGTTTCCTAGGTAGTCCAGGATGGCCTTGAACTCATGACCCTCCTATCTCAGCCTCCTGAGTGCTGGAACTATAGGATGCGCCACCAGGCATGGCCCCTGCATAGTCTTTTCATTATTATTTTCTGACTCAGATGACAAAAGTACTTTTTGAATATTTTTAGCAACTTGTGTCGTAAAACTAAGATCTTACAAGGTATTTGTATTTTCAGTCTTTTGCATTAATTGCTTCATGAGAAACAAAAATTCTCTTTCAACCTACATTAAAC
This sequence comes from Chionomys nivalis, assembly GCF_950005125.1. Classification (NCBI taxonomy): domain Eukaryota; kingdom Metazoa; phylum Chordata; class Mammalia; order Rodentia; family Cricetidae; genus Chionomys; species Chionomys nivalis. Next base: position 48,185,686 of record NC_080089.1, on the reverse strand, counting down.
TGGGTTTACCTTTAAGGCAAGGGCTAAAAGTTCAAGGGGGAAAAGTTCTCCAAAATTTGCTACAATACTCAGCTCTTTTTCTCCTTTTAAATTTCAGCTTGAAGTCCAGCACAGAGTGTGACCGAGAATCAGAATACACCCTGTGGAGCTATGGTGCTGGTCATTGGCCAGGGCTGCCATAATGAGACACCACAAGCTGGGTAGCTCAAACAACAGAAATGTACTTGTCTCAGCTGTAGAAGCTGAACAGGCCAAGGCCAAGGTCTAGCAGGGGCAAGTTCTGACAGAGGGGCTCTTCCCACTAGAGAGCATCCCTCATCATGCCATACTGTCATATGGCAAACAGAGAAAGGGAGAGGCTGCCTGGTGGCTCTTTCTGCAGCAGCACCAATCCCACAGTGAGGGTCCTAACCTTAGACCTCGCCCCTACCTACCTGCCAAGGACCCTATTGAATGGTAGTCAGGGCTTTGATATAATAAAGGTTTAGGCCATGATGAATTTTCAGTTTAAAGACAAAAGAAAGTCTTAAATGCTTTGATGATGGTTATTCTTGGCTGTCAACTTAGCTACATCTGGAATTAACTAAAACCCAAGTGACTGGGTACACCTGTGAGGGGTTTTTTTTTCTTAATTAAATCATTTTAAATGGGAAAAACCATCTCTACTGCAAGTCTTTTGAGGTTAGAAAATCCACTTTTTATTGTTTTTATTGAGCTATATATTTTTCTCTGCTCCCCTTCCTTCCTCCCCTCTCCTCTTCTAACTTTTACTGTGACCCCATGGCTCCCAATTCACTCAGGAGGTCTTGAATTTTCCTCCTTCCTACGTAGATTCATGAATGTCTCTCTTAGGGTCCTCTTTGTTGTCTAAGTTCCCAGGTTTTTCTTTGTTTTATGTCTAAAAGCTACTTATGAATGAGTACTGTCATATGAGGCTGCTTGTTCATTTCCTGGCTGCCCAGACTCCCAAAATAATCAGACAGAAACTATATTATTTGCAATACTGTTTGGCCAATAGCTTAAGTGTATTTCTGGCTAACTCATAGCTTAAATTAACCGATCTCCATTAACCTGTGTATCACCACGAGGCAGTGGTTTACTGGGTAAAGTTCCAGCATCTGTCTCTGACAAGGCTACACAGCTTCTCCTTGACTCTGCCTACCTTCTAGCAGCATTCAGTTTAGTTTTCCCTGCCTAGCTCTGTTCTGCCCTGCTCTGCTATAGGCTCAAACAGTTTCTTTATTAAACAATGCTATTCACAGCATACAGAGGGGAATCCCACATCAGAGTTCATGTTATATTTGTCTTTCTGGGTCTGGGTTACCTCACTCAGGATGGATTTTTTTTTCTAGTTTCATCCATTTGCTTGCAAATTTCAAGATGTCATTATTTTTACCTCTGTGTAGTAATTCATTGTGAAAATATACATTCTCTTTATCCATTCTTCAGTTGAAGGGCATCTAGGTTGTCTCTAGGTTCTGACTATTACAAATAATGCTGCTATGAACATAGTCAAGCACATGTCCTTATAGTATGATTGGCCATCCTTTGGGTATATACACAAAAGTGGTATTGTTGGGTCTTGAAGTAGGTTGTTTCCTCATTTTCTTAGAAATCACCATACTGATTTCCAAAGCTGCTGTACAGGTTTGCACTCTACCAGCAATGGAGGAGTGTCTTCCTTACCCCACATCCTCTCCAGCATAAGTTGTCATTAGTGTTTTTGATCTTGGCCATTCTGACAGGTATAAAATGGAAACTCAGAGTTGTTTTGATTTGCATTTCTCTGATAATTAAGGATGTTGAAGATTTCCTTAAGTGTCTTTTAGCCATTTTAGATTCCTCTGTTGAGAGTTCTCTGTTTAGGTCTGCACCCCACTTTTTTATTGGATTGCTTTTTGTTTTTGTTTTTTGATGTCAAGTTTCTTGAGTTCTTTGTATATTTTGGAGATCAATCCTCTGTCCAATGTGGAGTTGGTGAAGATCTTTTTCCCATTCTATACATTGTCATTTCATGTTGTTGACTGTGTCCTTTGCTTCCCAGTTTCAGAGGTTTCATTTATTAATTATTTCTCTCAGTGTCAGTGCTACTGGAGTTATATTTAGGAAGTGGTCTTCTGTGCCAATGCATTCAAATATACGTCTCACTTTCTCTTCTATGAGGTTCAGTGTAGTTGGTTTATATTGAAGTCTTTAATTCATTTGGACTTGAGTTTCATGTATGGTGATAGTATGGATCTATCTGCATTTTTCTACATGTTGACATTCAGTTGTGCCAGCACCATTTGTTGAATATGCTTTCTTTTTTTCCATTTTATATTTTTAGTTTCTTTGTCAAAAATCAGCTGTTTATAGGTATATGGATTGATATCCAGATCTTCAATTCAATTCGATTGGTCCTCCTGTCTGCTTTCATGTCAATACAAGACTGTTTTCATTACTGTAGCTCTATAGTAGAGTTTGAAGTCAGGAATTGTGATGACTCCAGAAGTTCCTTGGTTGTATAGGATTATTTTGGCTATCCTGAGTTTTTTGTTTTTCCATACAAAGTTGGGTATTGTCCTTTAGAGGTCTGTGAAGAATTTTGCTGGGAATTTGATTGGTGTTACATTGTTTTTGGTAAGACTGCTAATTTTTACTATATTAATCCTACCCACCCAAGAGCATGAGAGATCTTTCCATTTTCTGGTGTCTTCTTCAATTTCTTTCTTCAAGTTTAAAGTTCTTGTCATACAGTTTTTTTTCTGTATATTTGGCTAGAGATACCCCAAGATATTTTATGTTATTTGTGGCTATTGTGATGGTTGATGTTTCTCTGATTTCTTTCTCAGCCCATTTATCATCTGTGTAAAGGAGGGCTACTGATTTTTTTTTTTGTTGTTAATCTTGTATGCTGCTATAATACTGTAGTTGTTTATGAGCTGTAGGAGTTCCCTGGTAGAATTTTTGGGGTCACTTATGTATACTAATGTATCATCGGCAAATAGTGAAAGTTTGATTTTTTCTTTTCCAATTTGTATCCCCTTGGTCTCCTTTTGTTGTCTAATTGCCCTAGCTAGGACTTCAAGAACTATATTGAATAGATATGGAGAGAGTGGACAACCTTTTCTTGTTCCTGATTTCACTGGGATCACTTTGAGATTCTCTCCATTTAGTTTGATGTCGGCTGTTTACTTGCTGTATATTGCCTTTATTATGTTTAGGTATGTTCCTTGTATCCCTGCTCTCTCTAAGACCTTCATCATAAAGGGGTGTTAAATTTTGTCTAAGGCTTTTTCAGCATCTAATGAAAAGATTATGTGGTTTTTTTTTCTTTCAGTTTGTTTATATTGTGGATTATATTGACAGATTTTTTTTCATATATTCAACCATCCCTGCATGTCTAGGATGAAGCCTACTTGGTCATGGTGGATTGTTGGGGGAGGCTGCTTGTTCATTTCCTAGCCACCCACACTCCTGAAATAATCACAGAGAAATCTGTATTAATTTCAATACTGTTTGGCCAATAGCCTAAGCTTCTGATTGGCTAACTCTTACATCTTAAGTGTATCTGCGCCATCTCCATTAATCTGTGCATCACCACAAGGTCATGGCCTATTGGCAGAGTTTCAGCATGCTCCAGCAGAGACATCTGTCTCCTGTGGCAGCTACATGACTTCTCGTTGACTCTGCCTACTTTTTCTACATCTCTGTTTGGATTTCCCACTTGGCTTTACTCTGTTAAGCCATTGGCTGAAAGCAGCTTTAGTCATTAACCAATAAAAACAACATATATACAAAAAGGACTTCTGACTCCAGTGGATGATTTTTCTGATGTGTTTTTAGATTCAGTTTGCCAGTATTTTATTGAGAATTTTTGCATCAATGTTCATCAGGGAGATTGGGTCTGTAATTCTCTTTCTTAGTAGTGTCTTTGTGTGATTTTGGCATCAAGGTAACTGTAGCCTCATAAAAAGAATTTGCCAATGTTCCGTCTATTTCTATTATGTGGAACAATTTTAATATTGGTATTAGTTCTTCTTAGAAAATCTTGTAGAATTTTGTGCTGAAACAATCTGGTCCTGGGTTTTGTTTTTTGTTTTTTTGTTTTTTTTTTTTTTGACTGTTTCAATTTCCTTAGTGGTTTTAGGTCTATTTAATTTGCTTATCTGGTCTTGATTTAATTTTGGAATGTAATATTTATCCAGAAAATTATCTTTTTCCTTTAAGTTTTCCAATTTTGGGGAGTACAGGTTTTGAAGTATGACCTGATGATTCTCTGTATTTCTTCCATGTCTGTTGTTATGTCCTCCTTTTCATTCCTGATTTTGTTAATTTGGATATTCTCTCTACTTTTAGTTTAGTTTGGATAAAGGTTTGTCTATTTTGTTGATTTTGTCGAAGAACCAACTCCTGTTTCATTGATTCTTAGTTTTGCTTTCTTTGTTTCTATTTTGTTGATTTCTACTCTCAATTTGACTGTTTCCTGTTGTCTAGTCCTCCTGGGTGGGTTTTTCTTTTTGTTCTAGAGCTTACAAGTGTTCTATTAACTCATTGGTGTGGAATTTTTCAGCTTCTTAATGTAGGCATCTAGTGCTATGAACTTTCCTCTTAACGTTGCTTTCATTGTGTCCCATAAATTCGGGTATGTTGTGTGATTATTTTTGTTGAAGTATTTTAGTAAGTATTTAATTTCTTTCTTGATTCCTTCCTTGACCCAGTGTTAATTCAGGTGAACACTGTTCAATTTCCATGTGCTTGTGGGATTTCTGAAATCGGTGTTGCTGTTGAATTCTAACTTTAAGTCATGGTGATCTGATAAAATAATGGGATTATTCCAATTTTTGTGCATATTGAGGTTTGCTTTGTTACTGAGTATATGATCAATTTTTGAGAAGATTTCATGAAGTGCTGAGAAGAAAGTATTGGATGGAATGTTTTATAGATGCCTATTTAAGTCCATTTTAGTCATAACATCTGTTAGTTCCCTTATTTCTCTGTTAAGTTTTTGTCTGGCAAACCTGCCCATTGGTAAGAGTGAAGTGTTGAAATCTCTCACTAGTAGTATGTGGGGATTAATGTGTTATTTAAGTTTTAGAAGTGTTTCTTTTACATATGATGGTGCCCTTGTATTTGGGACATAGATGTTCATTACTGAAATTTCCTCTTGATGGATTTTTCCTGTGACACATATGGAATGTCCTTCTTTATCCCTCTTGATTGATTTTAATTTGAAGTCTATTTTGATAGATATTAGAATAGCTACACCAAGTTGTCTTAGGTTCATTTGATTGATAAATTTTTCCCAACCCTTTACTCTGAGGTGATGTCTGTCTTTGAGATTGAGGTGTGTTTCTTGTATGCAGCAGAAGGATGGATTCTGTTTTTGTATCCAATCTGTTAGCCTGTGTCTTTTTATATGTGAGTTGAGTCCCTTTATATTAAGGGATATTAATGATCAGTGATTGTTGGTTCCTGTTATTTTAGGGTTTTTTTGTTGGTGACATTATTGTGTGTGTTTTTCTCTTCTTTGGGTTTTGCTGCTGTGAGACCATCTATTGTCTGTAGTTTTGTGGGTGTAGCTGACTTCCTTGTGTTAGAGTTTTTCTTCTAGTACTTTGTGTAGGGCTGGATTTGTGGCTAGGTATTGTTCAAATCTGGTTCTGTCTTGGAATATCTTGTTTTCTCCATCTATGATGACTGAAAGTTTTGCTGGGTATGGTAGTCTGGGCTAGTCTCCATAGTCTCTTAATGTCTGCATAATGCATCATCAGAACCTCCTGGCTTTCATTGTTTCCATTGAGAAGTCAGGTATAAATATTCCTAACATTCATGTCATCGGGATTGTCTGTAAGCTCCCTCATCCCTGAGCCATCACCCCAGCCCACTGATCATGCTTTAATATCTACCTTCACTGATTTTCATGAATACCAACAGCATGTTGACTGTAACCCACTACTATTCTACTGAGCAACCAATACCGAGTAGAATATTGAAATCAATCACTTAGTTAACGTGGTGCTTTTAAACAAATACAGGTCTGTTATCATTTTTTAATGAATTTGTAGAGTCCATGGGGCCCCATGAGGATCTTGGATGAGAAACCCCATTCTGGCTCTGGTTTTCCATCTTGCTGTGCTATTAAACAAGGTAGACTCCTGCACACCCAAGGGTCCAAAATTTAAATATGCACAAAGTCCACAGAGATACCATCCTGTGAAGGTAGACACTACACCACACTGGGCTGGATTCCAGAATGAAACTCCTGAGAACCCTTGCTAACATTCTTGTAAAGTGATCACGGTCCCCATCACCATAATGAATAATGTGCTCTGGCCATAACTCATAGTACAGGGCCAACATTTAACGCAAAGAGAAAGAAAATTCAGCAGAAATAAAACACAAACTGCCCAATAGTTTCCACATACCAATAACATTATTATGCCTCCAATCAAAGGGAATTGCTGGCTGTTCCGTAGCCCAATCAGTGGAAAGAAAGTATGGCCACACAGGACTATCCAGGTTCACCGGCATCAACACCAGCAGACTCCTAAATTTCCTCAAAAGTTTTGGCTAAATTGTCTAATTGTTCCTTCACCTTTCCATTGTCACTGAGAAGAGCATTTTTGACTAAACACCAAAATGAAAATATTTCCATGGGAAACTCTTCTGGCCCTCACGCTTTCAAAGCTATTTGAAGGTCGGGTTCTACCTGCTCCCAATCAGGAATATTAAAACCCCCTGCCTGTGAAAACCAGGGATTAAATTCTAAAATTGTCTTAATAAACCCTTGCGCTGTCTAAGTTCTAATAGCGGTGCCCTGCTTCTCTAAAAGAACCATCAACTGAACAGTCAATACCTGAACAGAATTACTGGCACCCATCTTCAATCCACCATCACCATCAATCTCTTGCTTGCTGGCCAGCCTTCTAAGGGCTATCTCTCAGCATCTCCCTAGTTCCCAATCTAGCTGGGGCCAGGCACAACAGGACAGTACACAAGCCAGGAACTAGGCTGGAGATTTAAAAACATACACACAGAGACAGAGACAGGGGGACACGGGTCATCCTTGAAACAAGAATGCTAACTTTATTGGGCTCCAGGGAAGCTTATATAGGGATCCTTAACTGATAGCCATGCCCCCAGCTCTTGGGATTTCCAGCTGTAAAACCCACCAGAACTCACTCCCCTGCCACCAGGAACTCATGAGGGTCTCATGCTCAGAGCAGCTGCAGGCACAGGAAAACAAGTTGTTTCACTCCAGCAGGCAAAGGGTCTGAGGCAGGCAAAGAAGGTCAAGGGACCAGGGATCTGCAGCCCCCAACACTGTAGGACTTGGGAGCAGATCATGACAGCAAATGCTGTTTTGGAGGATTAGGCTTTTATCAAGTGCAGAGTGGATGACAGGGGACGGAGCTGGGAGTGTTAATCAGACCAGCCAGGGTGTTTTTCAAGGACTCAAAGGATGGAAACCCGGCACAACTACAATAGAACTAGAGAAATACCGAGGGAATTCATGTACTGGATAGGTGGATAGGAGATAGGGACTGATAACTGGAAAGAAGGAGAAAAACTGTCACAGCTTTAAACTTGGATGCCATGGAGAAGAGCAGAAACCTGGGTGTTGGGCAATCCTTCTAAGGGAGAGGATGGTGCTAACTAGACAGACGCTCAGCTCACAGGCTGGGCCAGCAGACAGCCCACTGCTGGTAGTAGAGAAGCCAAGTATCCTCTGTGTAGAAGCAGAAACATAGTCAGGTGTCAGTAAAACAGAAACCAAGAGATGCCCAGACGGAGGGATACTTCCAGTGGCAGTTATGCATCCTGTGATAATTCTGCATCCTGTGCCAGTTCTGCACCCTGTAACAGTTCTTTATCCTGTGCAGTTCTGCATCCTGTGGCAATTGTGCACCCTGTAACAGTTCTTCATCCTGTGCAGTTCTGCATGCTGTGGCAGGTCCGCATTCTGTGCAGTTCTGCATCCTGTGCAGTTCTGTACCCCGTGGCAATTCTGCACCCTGTGGCAGTTCTGCATCCTGTGGCAGTTCTGCATCCTGTGCAGTTCTGCATCCTGTGCAGTTTTGCATCCTGTGGCAATTGTGCACCCTGTGGCAGTTCTGCATCCTGTGGCAGTTCTGCATCCTGTGCAGTTCTGCATCCTGTGCAGTTTTGCATCCTGTGGCAGTTCTGCATTCTGTAACAGTTCTCATCCTGTGGATAAGCACAACACATGGAGTCAGATGGATCTGCTCCCAAATCCTAGCTCTGCCTCTCAGAAATAATATGGCCTTGCACAACTTCCTTAAGCATGTCCAGACTTCTGTATTCTCCACCACAAACTGAGATAAACTATAGGTTAGTGTCCATTAAACAGAAGTCATTATTTAGCATTGATTCTTTGAAACTATTCCCCAAACTGATCTTAGAGATAGCCTTTCTTGGAACCACATATGAAATCCTTTCATCCGTGGCTATCTTAAAACAAAGATATTAGTTACATCTATAGTTATCAAATGTACTCCAAGCATCAAAATCACCTATAAGTTATTTCTTCTTTTACAAGACAGGATCTCAAGTAGATTAGGTTGGCCTTGAATCTGATATGTAGATGAGGGTGACCTTGAACTTTCAATCCTGTGGCCTTTGCCTGCTAAATCATGAGATTATAGGCATGCACCACCACAGCTGGTTAGTGCAGTGCTGAGAATCCAGCCCAGGGCCTCGTGAACGCTAAGCAAGCACTCTGCCAACTGAGCATCATCTGTGGCATTATTTATGAAATACTTCTAAGGTATATATTCCTAAGCCCTGATTTGGGAATTTATGATTCTATTCATCTGGGCAAGCACCCTTGCCTCCGTGTTTTCCTAGTTGAAAGCCACTACTTCACACCGAAAACTACAAGGGAGACAATAAAATAATCATAGCAAGCCTACACAGTACAGTTTGACATCAAGGGCTAACTCTTTTAAATCCGTCTTTTCAAATCAGCTTGTGGCTCTGATGTGAAGTGAGGGGATAGGCAATGGGGGTGGTGGAAATGGAACGGGGTGGTAAGTTATGGTGACAGAGGGGTCAAGGGGTGACAAACAGAGGGAAACCAAGTCCTGGAAGACTGAGTCTTCTAACCCAGCAGGAAGCAGCAAATTGGACATTCTCCAACAGACCAAACATGCTTTCTTGCTTCCGTTGGGGATTTGTATGGGGGCTAAAGTCTCCTATTCTCCACAGGAAAAATAAACAAACCTGAAACCATGAACTGCAAAAATGTACTGAGGCTTGCAAAATGGACCGACTGTACCAAGTCACATCTTACATTTAAAAAAGGAAAATGTATTTTAGCACCAGCTCGCACAGATGCAAATGTTCTCTGATAAGACCTTAGGGAAATGACTTGGCAGTGACTGGCTCTTCTCTGGCTGCAGAGAGAAGATGGCCGACTATTCCAGACGTTCATTTGGTTTGCAAATTCTGAGCACCCCCTGCTCAGACCCCACTCAGTGAATTTCTACCCTAAAAGTACCATACCACAGATATCCAACAACTTCCTCATTTCAGCCACTCATGGCAAGAGGTCTCAAACACTCTGCATATTTAACAAATGCAGTTCTGCATGACCAATGATTTTTGTCAGAGAGTTTGAACCACAAGCCCCTTGCTCTCGGAAAGTCGGCTTGGGTTACCAGCAAGGCCTACTGGACATCTGTACTAGCTGCATTTGGAAATGACTAACAGATGATTAAGTATGAAAAACAAAACCAGGAAGTCATCCCCACTCCAAGAGAAAACACTGGAGTGTTCAAACAAGCCCTTAAAGTTAAACTATTTGAGTCTTCTTGTGTTCATTTTGACCAATAGGAGCCTAAAGAGGAGACATCAACTGGCCACTTGCCTTTTCCACACTGGGAGTTCTCTGGGCTCTTGCCTCAAAGGGAAAGGCCATCAGGAAGGCAGAAGCTCTGTGTTTTTCCTTCTGCCTAGCACAGAAGTGAGGACAGGTTTAGAAACAACAGATAGGGCTGCAGAGATGGCTCAGAAGTTAAGAGCACTTGCTGCTCTGGCGGACTTGGCTTTGGTTCCCAGCACCCACGTGGTGGCTTACAACCAACCATAACTCCAGTTTCAGTGAATCTGATGCCTTCTTCTGATCACCTCAGGTGTCAAGCACACATGGTGTACACACACACACATACATGTAGAAAAAAACACTCATACAAACGCATCTCCTGAGAAAAGATTATGTTATTGCTCTCAGTTCTGCAGCTGGAACATACTTGAGAAAAGTGCTAGAAGATTCAGTATCTAGTGAGGTTCCGTTATTTGGCTCGTGGACAGAGCCTTCTCCTAGTCATAACATTTAAATAATGCTGCAAGGCCCAGTGCGTGAGAGCACTTGCTGGGAAAGTGTGAATCTGAGTTCAAATCCCTGCACTACTCTTCTTCTTCTTCTTCTTCTTCTTCTTCTTCTTCTTCTTCTTCTTCTTCTTCTTCTTCTTCTTCTTCTTCTTCTTCTTCTTCTTCTTCTTCTTCTTCTTCTGCACTGGGGTTTTGCCTGTATGTATATTTGTGTGAGTTAAGATTCCCTGGAACTGAAGTTACAGACAGTTGTGAGATGCCATGTGGGTGCTGGGATTGAACCCGGGTCTTCCAGAAGAGCAGTCAGTGGCTCTTAACCAGTGAATTATCTCTCCAGGCTCCCCAAATCCCTGCCCTTATATAAAAACCAGGACATGGTGGTGTATGAGTGTGCTCCTGACATTCTCTTCTAGTTACACACATGCGTGCGTGCACACACACATACACATACACCACTATTATTAATTGAATTTAATTTTTTAAAGACGGTATTAGATGTTTCATAAAAAAGAGCTGACAGGAGCCAACCTTTGAAAGAGCTTTATTAGAAAAGATACATTACCATGGCTACCGACAGCAATGATAGGCCCTGAATGGAAGAACAAGCCTTCAGTCTGAAGAAGACTCTCATTAGGAGAGACAGCTGTCACAGATAAAAGGAAGAAAGGGGTCATTTAGGGAGAGACAGACCCTTCATTTCCCACATGAGAAGAGTTTCAGCATCACATCATACCACAGGCAGTATGGAGCCCCGGGGGAAAGCTTCTAGAGGAAGACAAGGACTTCTACACTATGTGATGTAGCCTACAGGTGTCACAAAGCAGACGGGCACTAGGTTCTTTGGGCAGTGGGTGGTAGTTAACACAGAGTCTCACACTGGTCCAAGTGCCAGTGGAGTGCTGAGTTCTAAACAGGCATTGATACCACAACTACCACCACCACCACCACTATCCCAAACATGACGAAAGAGGTGGAAGAAAGATTGTAAGAGCCAGAGGTTGGGTAGGAATGCTATGGAACAGTCTATTCTGGACATGACAGGGCTATGGCACCCATGAACTCATAGCTACTGTGATGAACTGCATAAGGTCCTCATAAGATCAAACCAATCAATATTCCAATGTGGGGAGGGGAAGGACACACAAAGCCTCAGCCCAAGCTGAACAGCTATTGGCAGTAGATTGCTACTGAAAGAGAGAAAATATTTTATCTTCAAGGGCATGGCCCTGGTGGGTTGCCCATGTTTGAGTGGATGGTCCCACATCTGTGCACATACGGCCAGCATTAAGTGGACTCGGTGGATGTTAGGACAAAAGAAGGGGACATAAAGTTGGGAGGTGGCATGTGTTGGAGGTGGGTCTGAAAGGAGCTGGAGGGGACAGTGGAGGGTATATGTGATCAAAATACACTGTATAAATCTACAAAATTCTCAAAGAACAAATAAAATATCTTTAAAGTTATGTTATAATTCAAGTTATTTTGGGTCTAAGTATTTGGAGGGGAGACTGCAAGACCACGACAGTCTTGTTTATTAATTCTTTATCCAGAAAGAGTTGGTCCAGTGTCTGAGGAGGAGAGGCGGCTAGAGAGTCTGTTATCTAAAACACACTGTGCCCCAAGACAGTGGAAGGGACAAAGGCTTCTCTGAGATCCCTTTTAAAAGTGCCCTGGTCATCGAATTCACAGCCTCCCAAGGGTGTCAGCTCCCAGTGGCATCACCTTTGGGGATTAGAATTAGAATGCAGAGTGGGGATGCAAATGCTCAAACTATAACAATAGTTCTAAGGCTATTAAAGAAAGGAGGGAGGGGAGGGAACAAAAGCAGAGTGGAGGGAGGCAGGGAAGGAGGGAGGGAGGCAGAGAGGAAGGGAGGAAGGGGAGAAGGGAGGGAGGGAGGGAGGGAGGGAGGGAGGGAGGGAGGGAGGGAGGGAGGGGGAAGGGAGGGAGGGATGGAGGGAGGGATGGAGGGAGGGAGGGAGGGAGGGACGGAGGGAGGGAGGGAGGGAGGGAGGGAGGGAGGGAGGGAGGAACGGAGGGAGGGAGGGAGGGAGGGAGGGAGGCTATGAGCTTCAAATTGCTACCTGACTAGTCTCACAGTTGCAGCTGTCCAGCCAGGAAGCCTCCATCATTGCTGGGTTGACTCTACTCTGCCTTCACTCCCCTGTTTAGGCAACCTTTCTCATTTTTCTCCTCTCAGCACAAGTCAGTGGCTCCATTCTCCTGCCTCCAAAACCATCACCCATGATTGATCTCACCCCTCCTCTAGTCCAGGTTTGTGGTGCTATTTTGTTTGTGCTTTAACAAATGAAGCTTGCCTGAAGATCAGAGTGTAACTAGCCACACTAGTTAGCCATGAGGCCAGGCAGTGGTGGCATTCACCTTGAATCCCAGCACTCATGAGACAGAGGTGAATGGACCTCTGAGTTCAAGGCCACCCTGGGCTACACAAGATTGAATCAGTCTAAAAGAGAAACAGAGCCAAGGGGTGGTGGGTCACGTTTTTAATCCTAGCACCAGGGAAGTAATGATGGGAAGTGATAGGCTGGGCAGAGAGAGAAATACAAGGTGGAGGAGACAAGAGCTTAGGATTCAGTCTGAGGTTTCATGGAGACCTGATTTGCCCACTCTGGTCTGAGCATTCAGTAGAGGTAAAAGGTCTCTCTAGTGGCTGGCTCCTTTACTTCTCTGATCTTTCAGCATTTACCCCAATATCTGACTCTGAGTTTTTATTAATAAGACCAATTATAATTTGCATAACACAGGTCTTCATCTCCTCTTGACATTCTCTGCCCCCAGGCAGCAGGGCTCCTTTCTTATTCCCAGGCTCAGAGCTCTTTACCCCATCCTGAGACAGCATAATCCTTACCTTGCTCAATGCTGATTCTTCACCCACAATTAACCTTATTGTCATTTAGGGAAAGAATCATAGAGGATATGCTTATCAAAGCACCATAAACGCTTGGCCACAAATAGCAGCATTTGGCATCCAGTGCATCCTATTACCAGCCAAGAAGTAATGTTGAGAAGGAAATAATTTGCTGTAGGGTGTCTCTGCTGTCCTCATTAGAGGTGACAGATAACTCCCAACAATAACACAAAAATAAACAGGGACACCTGGAGGGAAATGTGCACAGCCACCCAGTGACAGCTTATGACAAGACCTCATATTTGCACTGCAGACACTAGATATACTGCTTCCCAGACTTCGAACCACAATCAAGTGTTAAGATATTACATGCATATACATTTATATAAAACCCTTTATTTGGAAAAAACCAAATTTTCATATGTTTAGAATCCCCCCTCCCTCCTCTTCCCCCACCAATTTGGGCACTGAACTCAAACACCAGGCCAATCGGTTCAAAACCAAGCACTTGGTAACCCTGTCACATGCCAGTGCCTGGGGTCAGTTGGAGCCTTTGACATCCTGAGAAGCAAGAGCAGCGGAGTGGTTACTGCTGTGAGTTATGAAGGGTGCTTCGGATCTCCGCCCTCTCAAGACTTCCCTCCCCGCTTGGCAGGCCAGCTTTGAAAATGCAGTAGCCTCTCGTCTTGTTTCTGCCAGGATATCATCAATGTTTTGTTTCTGGAATTTTCTCAGAGAATCAGCAGTTTCTCCCCCAGGCCGGCTACCATCGCCAGCGTGTGCCGAGCAGGGCTGCAGATATGAAGTCAGCTCTGAATGATCTCCCAGCCCCCTTCTCTCATCTGGGAAGCTAGACTGGCTGAGAAATCTCAGAGAGCCACAGGGCCACTCTCCCCTAAGATTCTGCCGTGGACTCAACGGCTGGAAAGTTGGGGGAAGTAGGAAAATGGCAAGCCAGAAATTGACTTGTTTTGTTTCAAGCCCGCCCAAGGGACTCTGAGCAAACCATTATTCTGAAGCCCAGAAGCAAGGCCCTCCCCAGGGTATCTTACTTTCATAAATACTCAAGACTAAATAAAAACACTCAATTCCCAAGCTCCCAAGAATCCCTAAGGAAGCTGGAGTTTCTTCAGGCAGCATAATGGTCTGAGAGTAAAGCAAGGAGTCAAATGTCAGGGAAAGAGGAAAACTCTAAAAACCACCCGACTGCAAAGTAGAGATGTTGCTTCTTCTCACATCTTGATCTCCCCACCCCCAAATTCTCCAACAGCTTGAAAGTGGAGAGTTTCCATTTATCCATTCTCTTACTCATTCCTGCAGCATTTAATATGCCACAGAAGTGTGAGCATTTGCTATGATATAGAACTGCACACATGGGGGGAAATAAAGAATTTTGCAATCTTGCAATCTGGTAAAAACCCAAGTTGTTGATACCGCCTCTCATCCACCCCTGCTGCCATGCCCAGGAATCGCTCCTATACAGGCAGGCAGGTACCTGCTGCTCAGGTGCAGGCCATACCAGTCAGAGTGGATGTTTAAAAAGAAAAAAAAAAGATTCACCCTTCTGCTGCATAAAAGAAACAAACCTCAACATCAAAGATAGACATTACCTCAAAGTAAAGGGTTTGTAAAAGATTCTTTAAGCAAATGGATCCAAGAAACAACCTGGTGTAGTTATTCTAATTCCTAACAAAATAGATTTCCAACCATAATTAATCAAAAGAGATGGAGAAGGGCACTTCATACACGTCAAAGGAAAAGTCCACCAAGATGATATCACAATTTTTAACATCTATGCCCCAAACACAAGGGCTCCCACATTTGTAAAAGAATAGTTACAAAAGTTTAAATCACACATCAAAACACACATTAGTAATGGGAGAATTCAATACTCCACTCTCACCATTGGACAGGTACTCCAAACAAAAACTAAAAAGAAATAATGCAGCTAACACAAGTTATGAACTGATTGAACCTAACAAATATCTACAGAACATTTCACCCAAACACAAAAGAATAAATCTTCTTCTCAGCAACGCATAGAACTTTATCAAAAATGACTACATACTTTGTCACAAGCAAGTTTCAGCAGATACAAGAAAGTTAAAATGTGCCCCCTGTATTCTATCAGACCACCATGGATTAAGACTGGATTTCAACAACGGAAAGCTGACAAACTCATGGAAACTGGACAACTCTCTACTGAAATGACTACTGAGTCAAGGCAGAAATAAGGGGAAATATTAAAGACTTCCTAAAATTAAAGGAAAATTAATGTACAACATACTCAAATTTATGGGACACAGTGAAAGTTCATAACACTGAGTGCCTACATAAAGAAATTGGGGAGATCTCATACTAGCAACTTAACAGCACAGATGAAACCTATAGAACAAAAAAAAAGCAAACGTACCCAAGAGGAGTAGATGGCAGGAAATAATTAAACTGATGGCTGGAATCAATAAAATAGAAACAAAGAGAACAATACAAAGATCGGTGAGACAAAGAGCTGGTTCTTTGAGGAAATCAAGATAGACAAACCCTTATCCAAGCTAACTAAAAGACAGACATAGAATATCCAGATTAACAAAATCAGAAACAAAAAGGGAGATTTAACAACAGACACTGAGGAATCATTAGGTCGTACTTCAAAAATCTGTACTCCACAAAATTGGATAAGCTAAAATAAATGGACAATAACTCTATAACCCCTAAGGAAATAGAAGCAATCATTAAAAGTCTCCCAATCAAAAAAGCCCAGGACCAGATAGTTTTAGTGCAGAATTGTATTGGACTTTCCAAAAAAAAAAAAAAAAAAAAACTAATACCAACACCCTTCAAATTATTCCACAAAATAGAAACAAAAGGACTATTTCCAAAGTCATTTTAAGAGACAAGTTACCCTGATATCCAAGCCACACATTTAACAAAGAGAATTAGTGATCAATTTCCCTCATGAGCATTGATTCAAAAATATGCAATAAAATACTTGAAAACTGAATCCAAGAACATATCAAAAAGATCATTGGTCATTGTTAAGTAGGCTTCATCTCAAGATGCAGAAATAGTTCAACATATAAAAATCTGCCAATTTAAGCCATTATATAAACAAACTGAATGAAAATAAAAATATGATCATCTCACTAGATGCTGAAAAAGCCTTAGACAAAATCTAACACCCTTTTATGATAAAAAGTCTTGGAAAGATCAGTGATGCAAGAGACATACCTACACACAATAATGACAATTTACAGCAAGTGAGCCCATATCAAAACAAATGGAGAGAAACACAAAGTAATTCCATTAAAATGAGGAACAAGGCGAGGCTTTCCACTCTGTGTCTGTTCAATATAGTACTTGAAGTTCTAACTAGTGCAATAAGACAACTAAAGAGATCATGAGGATACAAACTGGAAAGAAGAAGTTAATGTATCACTATCTGTAGATATGATAACATATATAAGTGACCCTAAAAATTCTACCAGAGAACTCCTACAGCTGATAAACACCTTCAGTGAAGTGGCTGAATACAAGACTAACTTTTAAAAAAAATCCATAGCCTTCCTATATACAAGTGACAAACAGATTGAGAAAGAAATCAGAAAAACAATACCCTTTACAACAGTCACAAATAATATAAAATACCTTAGGGTAACGTTAAACAAACAAGTGAAAGACTTGTATGATAAAAACTTTGAAGATTGGGGCTGGAGAGATGGCTCAGCGGTTAAGAGCATTCCCTGCTCTTCCAAAGGTCCTGAGTTCAATTCCCAGCAACCACCTGGTGCCTCACAACCATCTGTAATGAGGTCTGGTGCCCTCTTCTGGCCTTCAGCCATACACACAGACAGAATATTGTATACATAATAAATAAGTAAATAAACAAACTTTGAAGATTAAAAACTTGTATGATAAAGTCTTTAAAGAAGGAAATATTGAAGAAGATATTAGAAGATGGAAAGATTTCCCATGCTCATGGATTGGTAGGATTTGCATAGTAAAAATATAGGCCATTTTACCAAAAGGAATCTACAGATTCAAAGCAATCTCCATCAAAATTCCAACAAAATTTTTTATAGACCTTGAAAGAACAAAAGCAAAAAACAAAAAACAAAAAAACAAAAAACAGAAAAACAAGATAACTGAAGCAATCTTGTACAATAAAAGAACTTCCAAAGGTATCATCATCCCTGACTTCAAACTCTACTACAGAGCTATAGTAATTAAAAACCACATGTTATTGGTATAAAAATAGACAGAATGATCAATGGAATTGAATTAAAGACATAAATGAACATCCATACACAAATGAACACTTGATTTTTTATAAAGAAGCCAGAAAT
This sequence comes from Chionomys nivalis, assembly GCF_950005125.1. Taxonomy (NCBI): domain Eukaryota; kingdom Metazoa; phylum Chordata; class Mammalia; order Rodentia; family Cricetidae; genus Chionomys; species Chionomys nivalis. The sequence goes on along the minus strand of NC_080089.1, from coordinate 48,168,142 downwards.
ATACAACAGAAAAAAAGAAAGCATCTAACTGGATGTCATCATGCAGAAGAATGCAAATAGATCTATATCTATCTCCCTGCACAAAACTCAAGTCCAAGTGGATCAAAGACCTCAACATAAAACCAGACACACTGAACCTGATAGAAGAGAAAGTGGGGAATAGCCTTGAATGCATTACACAAGAGACAACATCCTGAACAGAACACCATCAGTGTGACACTAAGATCAACAATTAATAAATGGGACCTCATGAAGCTGAAAGCTTCTGTAAGGCAAAGGACACATTCAAAAGACAAAATGGCAGACTAAAGAACGGGAAAAGATTTTCACCAACTCCACATCTGACAGAAAGGTAATACCCAAAATATATAAAGAACTCAAGAAACTAGACATCAACAAACCAAATAATCCAATTTAAAGATGGGGTATAGATCTAGATAGAGAGTTCTCAACAAAGGAATCTCAAACAGTCAAGAAATACTTAAAGAAATGTTCAGCATCTTTAGCTATCAGGGAAATACAAATCAAAATGACTTGGAGATTTTATCTTACACCTGTGAGAATGGCTAAGATCAAAAATACAAGTGACAGCTCATGCTGGTGAGGTTGAGGAACAAGGGGAACACTCTTCCATTATTGCTGGGAGTGAAAACTTGTACAGCCACTTTGGAAATCAACATGATGGTTTCTCAGAAAATTGGGAATTGATCTACCTCAGGACCCAGATATATCCCTCATGGGCATATACCTAGAGGATGTTCCATCCAACCACAAGCACACTTGCTCAGCCATGGTTATAGCAGCTTTACTCATGATAATCAGAAACTGGAAACAACATAGATGCCCCTCAACCAAAGAATGGATAAAGAAAAAAATACGGAGGCTGATGAGATGGCTCAGAGGATAAGAGCACTGACTGCTCTTCCAGAGGTCCTGAGTTCAATTCCCAGCAATCACATGGTGGCTCACAACCATCTGTAATGAGATCAGGTGTCCTCTTCTGGCCCACAGGGATACATGCAGGCAGAATATTGTGTATATAATAAATAAATAAATCTTTTTTTAAAAAAAGGAAAAAAAAGTGTTACATTTATACTGTGGAGTATTACTCAGCTGTCAAAAAGAATAATATCATGAAGTTTGTAGGCAAATAGATGGAACTAGAAAAAAACATCGTGAGCAAGGTAACCCAGACCCAGAAAGATAAACATGGTATGTATTCACTTATAAGGGGATATTAGCTGTAAAGTAAAAGATAATCATAATATTGTTCACAGATCCAGAAAGGTTAAGTAACAAGGAGGGCTCAAATGAAGACATATGGATCTCTCTGGGAAGGGGAAATAAAATAGATTTCTCAGGTTGACTGGGGCAGCTGGGAAGAGAGTTACTGGGAAAGATGACAGGATTTGGGGGACATTTTGGGGTCAAGGTAGAAACCTAGTGCATTGGAAACTCCCAGGAATCTACAAGGGTCACCCTACCTAAGATTCCTAGTAATGGGAATTTTGGAACCTGATTTGGCCATCTTCTGTAACCAGGCAAGGCTTCTAATGAAGGCATTGGAACACCAACCCTGCCACAAAACCTTCAACCTACAATTTGCCCTGCCTGCAAGCTGCACGGTTAAAGGTGAGGTAGAAATTGTGGGAGTGGCCAGCCAATGAGTGGTCCAACTTGAGACCCATGCCACAGGAGGGACCCAATGCCTGACATGCCTGGAAGGACAGGAACCAGAGGCTGGACATCCCAGAGACCTAGGACAGAACCAAACACAATTGGGAAATAAGTAAATATTTAAAAAAGAGATTCCTGTTACTCTGCCCTGCCATATATACCTTTAGACTGGAACCTAAACATCATCAGAGGCTTCATCCAGCAACTGACAGGAGCAGATGCAGAGACCCACAGTCAAACCTTAGGTGGAGCTCAGAGAATTCTTCGAAATACAAGGAAGAAGGGTTGTAGGAACCGGGCGTCAAGAACACCGCAAGAAAATGGCCCACAAAAATCAACAAACCAGGGTACATAGGGCCTCACAGAGACTGAACCAACAGTTAGGGAGCTTGTATCCATCTGACCTAGGTCCTCTGCATGTTTGTTATGGTTGTGGAGCTTGGTGTTCATATGGGCCTCCTAACAGTGGGAGCAGGACTGTCTCTGATTATTTTCCCTGCTCTTGGGACCCTTTTCCTCCCACTGGGTTGCTGTGTCCAGTCTTAATATAAAGGAATGTGCCTAGTCTTATTGCAACTTGTATGCCATGTTTGGTTGCTATCCCTGAGAGGCCTGCCCTTTTCTGAAGGGAAACGAAGGGAAACAGAGGAGGAGTGGATATGGGGGAGGAGGGAGGTAGGGAGGAAGGACTGGGAGGAAAGGAGAGAAGGGAAACTGTAGTTGGGATGTAATATATGAGAGAATAATAATAAAAAATAAACCAAAAACGATTTTCAGGTATGTTTGGTGGTGAGAAGGGTACAGAGACCAATGCTCTTGAAATAGAGGCAGCTTCAAATGTTCCACTTGAGAGCCTTCGGAGATCCCGTGGATCTGTGTCTTGCTTCAACAGTGTTTGGACGGAACAGACCCGGGGCCTCCCTTTGTTAGCTTCCACCGCTCCTCATCTGCAGCCTCAGCCTCCGGGACTATCACCTCGCCGCCTTCAGCTCCCAGGACCAGCCAGCACCGTCTCTTTGCGGGTAGCTCCAGACTGCGTCTCAACCATAACCTCCCAGATTCGTCAGAATTATTCCACCGAAGTGGAGGCCGCCGTGAACCGCCTGGCCAACCTGCACCTGCGGGCCTCCTACACCTACCTCTCGCTGGGCTACTATTTTGACCAGGATGACGTGGCTCTGGAGGGTGTAGGCCACTTCTTCCGCAAATTGGCCGAGGAGAAGCGCGAGGGCGCCGAGCATCTCCTCAAGTTGCAGAACGATCGCGGAGGCCGTGCACTCTTTCAGGATGTACAGAAGCCATCTCAAGATGAGTGGGGTAAAACCCAGGAGGCCATGGAAGCTGCCCTGGCCTTGGAGAAGAACTTGAACCAGGCTCTCTTGGATCTTCATTCCCTGGGCTCTGCCCGCACAGATCCTCATCTCTGTGACTTCCTTGAAAACCACTTCATAGATAAGGAGGTGAAGGTCATCAAGAAAATGGACAACCACCTGACCAACCTCCGCAGGTTGGCTACTGGGCCCCAGGCGTCTCTGGGCGAGTACCTCTTTGAGCGGCTCACTCTCAAGCATGACTAGGAGGCCTCTCCTTCCAAGGGGCTCCCACCTCTGCTCTGCACCAGCCCGCCTCAGAACCTTCACTCGAACCTCTCAAGAAGCCACTAGGCATCTTTGTAACTCCCTGGAGCCCCTCTCAAGTCTTGGACCAAGTAAAAATAAAGCCTTTTGAAACAGAAAAAAAAATGTTCCACTTGATTATAAATGGTTCATTCTTTGTGTGCCATTTTGTGACTCTTCCTGGGAAGACATGAATAAAACAGCTATTCATTCACCCCATATAGAAACAAACTGTAGACCAAAAGAAACAAGTCTACCTCTGACCAGCTGATGAACCAAGGAGTTTATTAGAATTACTCACAGGTACATGGCTGTGGGGATTATTTATAGGAACATGGATGACTCAAAAGGCATCTGCATCACCAGAAAGCTCACCCAGTTTGGTGACAGCTCACGAAAGCTGCACCACTGGAGCTCCCTGACCAATATGCAACATCTTCACTGAAGACCATCTGCCCACTTTTGTAGGACAGTGTCCAGTCTCCTTATGATATCTGTAGTCTGCCACCTAGCTGCTGCCCCTATCCACTACTCTCTGAGAACCCTTGTTCCTATTCTCTGTTCTAGCTCAACTAAGATTCAATGACTTAGAATCCCACGGAGTTCACTCTCAGGCCGTAGGAGAAGCTACCTGGGACCTTTGGAAAGGGACTTACGAATCTTGTAACTTTCTGAAATCTCTGACTCATGAAAGTTTGATCAACCTCCTGGGTCTTATGAGCCCTTCCCTCCCTCTAAGATGGAATATTTCAACTCAAATGCCATAGCTTCAGTACAGGTGCTAAGAGAAACCTACGAGCAACCAAAGATTCGTGACATCATAAGGGCAGCAACATGCAACGTAGAACACCTAGATAGTGAGTGGCTTGAAGAGGTGTATAAATGAGGCAACAATTCACATCTATACAGATCCCTATACTTTTAAGAGTCTCTATAAAACCAATGAGGTTTTAAAAAGGACGATGCTCCTATTGCCACTTGACAGATGAGAAAGCTGGAACACATGTGGACTCCAATAAAGGCCACTTGCTTTGGAGGTTAAAGGTGTGGATTCAACCTCTACCTTCCCCCACTTACTAGATTTGCAATCATAGTTGTGTATACTACTCTTTAATCTTGAGACATGTGACTGGGTTTTTTTTTATTCTCTATTTCCAAGTTCTTAGGAAGGGAATTGGACCCTGTTCATAGCCAAATATAGATTCTCTCTCTCTCTCTCTCTCTCTCTCTCTCTCTCTCTCTCTCTCTCTCTCTCTCTCTCTCCTGGCTCCTGACGGTGTTGCCTTTTAAATTAATACATGCAAAGAGCTTTGAATAGTCTCTGCTATGGCGTAGGAATATATGAGTGTTAATTAGTACTCTTATCTCTTTGCTCCAGCACCCACACACTGTCTGGCACATTCTGTGTGTACAACAAATAAATACTGATGGAATTGCTGGAAGGTATTCATCACCTGTGCTGGAAAAAGATCTATAAACAAATAATGGAGGTTCAATAAGGCATTCAACAAGGTAATAAGCATGCACAGTGAATAATGGAGGTGGAGCTGCTTGTTGTGAGATGAGGGATGCGGGAGGTTTCAGTGAGGTAAACCATGTGTAGAGTTTAGAGGGAAAGGAGCATAAAATTAGCGAATGAGAGTGGATCAGAGATGTCTCGGGCAGGGAGTTGAAATGAAAGAAGTGGAAAGGGAGTTACCTGTGCAAATAAAGCCCTTAATCCTGAGAAGGTGATATGTGCTCAGAGCTGAGTGAATGTCAGTGTGGCTGTGGGTTAGAACAGAAAGGCAGACATGGTGGTGGAAGGTGCTACTGAGGACCAAATGTGAAAAGCTTTCTTTTTTTTTCCATGAGAATTTAATATTGTTTTGTTTTTATTGAGTTATACATTTTTCCCACTCCACTTCCTTCCTCCCTTTTCCCTTCCACACTCCTTCTGTCCCCCACACTTACAATTTGCTGAGGAGATCTTGGATTTTTCTCCTTCCTATACAGATCCGTGTATGTCTCTTTGCCTGCAAAATTCAAGATTTCATTATTTTTTTCACCACTGAGTAGTACTCCTTTGTGTAAATGTACATTTTTTTCCATTCTTTGGTTGAGGGGCAAATAGGTTGTTTCCAGATTCTGGCTATTATGAATAATACTGCTATGAACATAGTTTAGCTAGTGTCCTTGTGGTATGATGGTGTATCCTTTGGATAGATGCTCAAAAGTAGTATTGATGGGTCATGAGGTAGATTGATTCCTAATTTTCTGAGAAACCACCATAATGATTAATTCCAAAAGCTGCTATACAAGTTTGCATTCCTACCAGCAATAGAGAAGTGTCACCCTTACCCCACATCCTCTCCAGAATAAGCTGTCATCAGTGTTTTTGATCTTGGCCATTCAGGTAAGTGTAAGATGGAATCTCAGAGTTGTTTTGATTTGCATTTTTCTGATAGCTAAGGAAGCTGGGCATTTCCTTATGTGTCTTACAGACAATTGAGATTTCTCTGTTGAGAGTTCTCTGTTTAAGTCTGTTCCCCATTTTTATTGGATTATTTGTTCTTTTGATATCTAGTTTCTTGAGTTCATTGTATATTTAGTAGATCAGTCTTCTGTCAGATGTAGAGTTGGTGAAGATCTTTTCCCATTCTGTAGGCTATCATTTTGTCTTATTGATTGTGTTCTTTGTATTACAGAAGCTTCTCAGTTTCCGGGGATCCCATTTATTAATTGTTGTTCTAAGTGTCTGTGCTACTGGAGTTATATTTAGGAAGAGATCTCCTGTGCCAATGTGTTCAAGGATACTTCCTATTTTCTATTCTGTGAGGTTCAGTGTGGTTGGTTTTATGTTGAGGTCTTTGATTCATTTAAACTTGAGTTTTGTACCTGGTGATAAATGTGGATCTATTTTCATTCTTCTACATGTTGATATCCAGTTATGCCAGCGCCATTTGTTGAAGATGCTTTCTTTTTTCCATTTTATAATTTTGGCTTCTTTGTCAAAAAATCAAGTGTTCATGAGTGTGTGAATTGATATCTGGGTCTTTGATTCAATTCCATTGGTCCTCCTGTCTGTTTTTGTGCTAATACTAAGCTGTCTTCAGTACTGTAGCTCTGTAGTAGAGTCTGAAGTCAGGGATTGTGATGCCTTCAGAGGTTCTTTTATTGTACAGCATTGTTTTGACTACCCTGGGTTTTTTGTTTTTACATATGAAATTAAGTATTGTTCTTTCGAGGTCTGTGAAGAATTTTGCTGGGATTTTGTTGGGTATTGCATTGAATGTGTAGATTGCTTTTGGTAAGATTGCTATTTTTTACTGTTAATCCTACCTATCCAAAAGCATGGAAGATCTTTCCACTTTCTGGTGTTTTCTTCAATTTCTTTCTTCAAAGATTTAAAGTTCTTGTCAAACAGGTCCTTCACTTATTTGGTTAGTTACCCCCAAGATATTTTATGTTATTTGAGGATATTGTGAAGGATGATGTTCCTATGATTTCTTTGTCAGCCTGTTTATCATTTGTATAAAGGAGGGCTACTGATTCTTTTGAGTTAATCTTATATCCTGCTATGTTACTTAACAGGTTTTTTATCAGTTGCAGGGTCCCTGGTAGAAATTTTGGGGTCATGTATGTATATTATCATATTATCAGCAAATAGTGAAAGTTTGATTTCTTCTTTTCCAAATTATATCCCCTTAATCTCCTTTTGTTGTCTTATTGCTTTAGGTAGAACTTCAAGTACTATATTGAATAGATATGGAGAGAGTGGACAACCTTGTCTTGTTTCTGATTTCAGTAGGATTGCTTTGAGTTTCTCTCTGTTCAGTTTGACATTAACTGCTGACTTGCTGTATATTGCCTTTGTTACGTTTAGGTATGTTCCTTGTATCCCTGCTCTCTCTAAGACCTTTGCCATAAAAGGATGTTGAATTTTGTCAAAGGCTCTTTCAGCATCTAATTAGATGACCATGTACTTTTTTTCTTTCAGTTAATTTGTATGGTGGATTATATTGACAGGTTTTCATATGTTGAACCATTTCTGCATCTCTGGGATGAAGCCTACTTGGTCATGGTGGATGATTTTTCCAATGTGTTCTTAGATTTGGTTTGCCAATATTTTATTGAGTATTTTTGCATCAGTGTTCATGAGGGAGATTGGTCTATAATTCTCTTTCTTAGTAGTGTCTTTGTGTGGTTTGGGTATCAGCTATAGCCTCATAAAAAGAGTTTGGCAATATCCCTTCTGTTTTTATTGTGTAGAACAATTTGAGGAGTATTAGTATTAGTTCTTCTTTGAAATTCTGGTATAATTCTGCACCGAAACCATCTGGCCCTGGGATGGTTTGGGGGTTATGTTTGTTTGTTTGTTTGTTTGTGTTTGTTTTTGTTTTGTTTTGTTTGCTTAGGAGACTTTTGATGACTGTTTCTATTTCCTTAGCGGTTATAGATCTATTTAATTTGCTTACTGATCTTGATTTGTATGTGGTACTTATCCAGAAAATTGCCCATTTCCTTTAAGTTTTCCAATTTAGTGGAGTACAGATTTTTGATGTATGGGCCTGGTACTCTCTGAATTTCATCTATGTCTGTTGTTCTGTCCCCCTCTTCATTTCTGGTTTTGCTAATTTGGGCATCTGTAGATCCTGATTGTTTGCCCAAATTTTGCACTTCCAGAAGTCCCTTGGTTTGTGGGTTTTTTTTTTAAATTGTCCCTATTTTAGTTTTTAAGTCTTGGACCATTACCTCCACCTGCTTGATTGTTTTTTCTTTACTTTCTTTAAGGGATTTGTTAATTTCTTCCAATTTTTTGTTTGTCTTTTCCTACACTTCTTTAAGAGAGTTTTTCATTTCTTCTTTAAGGGCCTCAACAATCTTTATAAACTTTTTTAAGGTTGTTTTCTTCTGTTTCATCTGCATTGGGATGTTCAGGTCTTACTGTTGTAGAATCACTAGTTTCTGAAGGTGCCATATTGCTATTTATGCTGTTGAGTGTATTCTTACACTGTTGTCTACCCATCTCTTCCTTCAATGAGTACAAGGGAAACCTTCTTCAGGGGGTCCCTGTTTCTCCCATAGTTGGGGTCTGTGGTTTCATTGATCGCTCCTGTAGGTGCAGGCAGGGCAAGCCTCCAGTGATCACTTTTCTAGATGCAGGGGACCTGATGCTTAAGTGGTTGTTCTCTGTGTGCAGGCACTTCTGAGCATAGTAGGTTGTTGATGTGGTTGGGTATCATGTACAGAGAACAGCACTGGAGGTTGGCTGGGTCACAGATGCTCTTTCCCAGAGGAATTTCTTACTATAGTTTCTGGAAGCCGCTGATGTCACTCACACTTCCACTCCCCATCAGGGCCCTCTACTAAATCCCAGACCAAATTGGGGCTCCTGTCTCTACAAATCCTCAGACTGAATGAGGAGGCCAAATTTTTAGGCTGAATGGGTGGGTCAAATCCTCAGGCTGAATGGGCATGAAAAGCTTTCTGTGTCAGGCTAAAGATGTCATATCTTATTTTTAGGTGGCAATGTGGAGCAAATGAAGAGATGTCAAGCCAAAGGATGAGCAGTCATGTTGTGTGGAGGCTAATCTATGGCCCTAGGCAAGACAGAGAGAGTGAGAATGGAAGCAGAGAGACAAATGAAACCAGGCAAAAATGTAATAAGCTAGATGAGGTTGTGACCATGGAGAGAATGATGAAGAGCTAGACTACAAGCCTATCTACAAGTAAAATGTCTTGTTTCTGGCATCTCTAATATCCCAGGACTTCTGTTGCAATTTAGATTTTACTTTTACGTCTTCACACAACAGCCTCTATAGGGAATCCAACCCTAATATACCGGGGCCAATTTCAGAAGTCAGATTTTATTCTGATCCCTTTTTTTCTTCACACTCCCAGTTTATAGAGCAACAAAGAAATTTGTTCAACAATCACATAGCATCTTCAAAACCTGATCCAGTGATTCTTGGACTACATGCAAAGTTTCTTTTTTTATTGTTTTTAATCGAGCAATATATTTTTCTCTGCTCTCCTCCCTGCCTCTCCTCTCCCCTTCTGCCCTCTCCCATGATCCCCACACTCCAAATTTACTCTGGAGATCTTATCTTTTTCTATTTCCCTCATAGATTAGATCCATGCAAAGTTTCTGAAGTAAAGATGCTACTAAACTCCCAACAGATCACAAGGGCTTGCATCTGCAAGAGGAAATACTCCATGCTCCCCAGGACAGACTCCTTGATCACTCTCGCTTTGACCGTGTTGGACCAGTCTGGGCTGTGCTTGTACTTTAAGTAGAGGGAGAAGAAAGAGAATAAATGCTAGAAATATTTTGTGCTAGAGGAGGGTGGGAGGGAAGGAAGAGTGTTTCAAAGGTTTTTCTAAATTTAATATGTCATTTTGTAATTGTATTTCATAATTGTGTAATTATCCCTGACTATTTTTCTTTAAGTAATAGAACTAGCAATTACATACTAATTGAAATGTGTAATCTCTTCATTAAGATATGTAAATATATAATAGTGTGAAGAAAAGGTAATTACAATTCTAAGGACGAGAAATTCATAGGCTAGCAAAGCCTGTGACACGTTCCTGCTTCTGTTCCTGAGTTCTTTGCTCCAGTGGGTTTAGAAATCTCACCTGGACCGGGAAGATAAGTTCCAAAGTCTGGGAAGCATGTGACAAGCAAAACTGGGTAGCTGACATCAAGATCACCTACCTTCTTGTCCACAGTCCTACCCACAATGCCTCTTGGAATCAATCTCATTCTCTCTCTCTCTCTTTCTCTCTCTCTCTCCAGAAGGAGTCCTACAGCTACAAAGGAGTTGGACAGGTGATTTCTGATAGCTCTCTCTATCCTATCTGAATTAAATCAGGGACAGATTAGCCATGATTCTTGTTCTTACAGTGCACAAAGAGACAAACTAATATGACCCTTGCTTAGTTAGGGTTCCTATTGCTGTGCTGAAATAGAAACGCCATGACCAAAAAGCAAGTTGAGGAGGAAAGGATTTATTTTGTTTACACTTCCAGATTATAATCCATCAGCAGAGGAAGTCAGAACAGGAACTCAAATAGGACAGGATTCTGGAGACAGGAGCTGATGCAGAGGCCAGGAAGAGGTGCTGCTTACTGGTCTGCTTCCCATGGCTTCCTCAGCCTGCTTTCTTATAGAACCCAGGACCACCAGCCTAGGAATGGTACCACCCACAATAGGCTGGGCTTTCCCCCATCAATCACTGATTGATAAAATGCCTTACAACTGGATCTCATGGAGGCATTTCCACCACTGGGGTTTCTTCCTCTATGATGACTCTAGCTTGAGTCAACTGACATACAAAACCAGCCAGTACAACCCTTTAGCCCTGGAGTAGCCACCATACCTTTGATCGACCATAGCTCTATATAACCAGTTGTTTAGGTAAGTATTCCTTATTGTCCTTGCTTCCTTAGCATGTTGAGTTTACTACATAAGAACGCTTGTCTCTCCAGAGATGAGGCCAAATCTGCTCGTGGTTATGCTTTGAATGTTTGCTACCTCCACACTTCCATGTTGAAATCCATTTATCATAATAACAATATCAACAAATGTGATCTCACCAGACCTGCTGGTTGTAATAGTTTGTTTTAAATATCAACTCGCCACACCCAGAATTTCCTAGGGAGTAACTTTCAACTGAGGAATTATTCAGATCAGGATGGCCTGTGTCTATACCTATGGGGACTTGTCTTGATTGTTAATTGATATAGGAAGACCCAGCCCATTGTGAGCGAAACCACTCGCTGGGAAGGAGAAAGCTAGATTAAAAACAGCAAGCAAGTAGGCATAGGCGTTTGTTTCTCTCTGCTCTTGATTGTCAGTGTGACACAGGCAGTAGGGAGGATGTATGAAGGGGCTGTGATGGAAAAGTGACGTCAACTCAAGCCACCACAGATAGGCGGAAGATAAGCATAGGAGAGAAGTCCAAATACAAGGCAATGGAGGTAACACACAATGGGTGCCCACCACCACCACCAGTACCCAGGAGACAAGAACGTAGCCTATCAATTATGGTACAGACCATAAGCAGATGGTCAGGTAAGATAGGAAAGGAGGCAGCCTGGACTGGGGTACCTTGTAACCCTTAACAAAGCTTAGACTTGGGGTTGAGACATAGTTCATTTAGTACAATGTTTGCCTAGCATCCATAAAGACCTAGGTATAATCCCCAGCAGCACATAAGCCAAGGGCGATGGTACACAATTGTAATCCCAGCATTCATGAGGTAGAGCAGGGAGATCTGGAGTTCATGAACCCCGCCCCATCCCGCTTAGCCATATAGAGAGTCCAAGGTCAGTCTACACTTACATGAAATCCAGTCTTTAAGAGAGGAAGAGACAATGGAAATGACTCAGGGTTAGGTAAGAGTGCTTGCTGGGCAAGTTTGAGTATCTGAGTTCAAAACCCTAAGACCCACATAAAATGCTGGGCATGGTCATGTGTGTTTTTAACTCCGGTACTGAATGGAGGGCAGTGAAGACAGAGCAATCTCTGGAGATTGCTAATTGCCAGCCTAAGTTCAGATTCAATAAAGAACGCTGTCTCAAAGCAATAAGAGAAAGAGTAATATAGCAGATGTCTTCTTCTGACCTCCACAGCACACATACAAAGGAGACAATAGCATAATAGCATGTACAGATGCACAACACATGCACACATACAGAGGGGGGAGAGAAAGTTCAGACTATCCTGAGAATGATGTGTTTCACTTTCCTAAAATATCATTGAAAAGGCTTAAATTCAAATGGATAGAAATATAGATAGATAGACTGACAGTACTTGGGAAGATTTTAAATATCATAGCCAGGTGTGAGCCAAAACAGTAACTTGGGGACTGTACTGGCTAGTTTTGTGTGTCAAGTTGGCACACAGACTAGAGACATCGAAGAGGAACTTCAGTTGATAAAATGCCTCCATAAGATCCAGACATAAGGCATTTTCTCAATCAGTGATCAGTGTGGGAGGGCCCAGCCCTTGGTGGGTGAGGCCATCCCTGGGCAGATGATCCTGGGCTCTATAAGAAAGCAGCCTGAGCAAGTCAGAGGAAGCAAGCCAGTAAGCAGCTCCCCTCCATGGCCTCTGTATCAGCTACTGTCTCTGAGATCCTGCCCTGTTTGAGTTCCTGTCCTGACTTCCTTCAATAATGAACAGCAATATAGACCTGTAAGAGAAATAAATCCTTTTCTCCCCAACGTGCTTTTAGGTCATGGTGTTTCATCGTAGCAATAAGAACCTTAACTAAAGCAGGGCTTCAACAAGTCTCAGTTACACCTTAAACTTCTGATTCTTTCATCAAAGAACATCAAAGTGACTAGGTCCCAAAGCCTAGTGTTCTGTCCGCTCTGCCTGTTCATCCTGGAGTCAGCAAGGCTTCCTTCCTCCATCAAACTTCTTTATTTGCTCTAGTTACCTCCTATAGGCAAACACCCCCAATGGCTCACACCCCAGCACGAAAGGCCTTGACCCCCACATCCTGGAGAAAGCCCTCTTAAAGACAGATTCAAAGAGGGAACTTCTTTACATTAGACACACTGTCAAACATTAGGTCACACACAGACATGAGCACACACACATGCATACACACACAAAAAAATGTATTATAAAGAAATTGTCAAGTGAGCTGCCGGATGACTACTTGTGGTCCCCTCAAATCTCAGAGGTACCTGCAGCTACAGCCAAGATGTGACAACAAAGCTGGGTCACATGCTTGTCTCTGGAACAGGAATGTTGAAACGTGGCTTGAGTGACAGAGAGGAAGGGGAGGATGGCTTCCCTGAAGCCGGTGGAACCCCTCAGTGACAGCTTCAGTGTGGGAGGGAAGGAGAGGGGAGGTTAATATCAGAAGGTTGGAGGGGTAGATGAAGCCCCGACCTGCTCATGTTATAAGTACCTTCTCTGAACCCCATTGAAATGAGACTTAAGCTGTAACATGACCCCAGTGCCCTCAAACAGTTATGAGACCAGCTCTAATCCTCAGTGTTGAAGAATACTTATTACAAATCTTTTTTTCCTATTTCTTTCTTCTGAGTAGCTGTGGCCTTTTTAAAAGGAAAAAAATCATTCATATTTAAGAAGGCAACCCACACCCTTAGAGATTCCCACACAGATATGGGCAGCTCTGTCTCACATTAACGGACTGGCGGCAATTTCAGGGAAACAGAAGGATTCTCAGCACTAAAGATCTTACTTGGCACTCCCAAGGCTCAACAGATGTTTTTCTTGGAAGCCTGGAGTCTCACCTATAGTCGCGGAGGCCACAAATGCCAGTCCCACAGCCAGATGGTTTAAACCTGGTGGAATTCATTCAGAAAAGTAACCTCCGCCTTGGCTCAGGTGTTCCTTTTTTAGACTTTCTGTCCCCATCTGCCTCAGGACACACAATGCAGCCCACATTCATGACAATGTGGTAGTGCCTTAAGTCACATGGCATTCTGGAAGCCATCATCCAACCTCAGAAGTTTCTCTCACTATGTCTGGAACATGGCACTGGGCAATTCCTAGCTGCCACTTTGGAGAAATCAACAGGGAAGAGGGAGGAGAGGAGACAGGGGGAATCACTGGGAATTCACAACATGGAACCCAAGACGTGCACGGGATGTGACCTGAGGCCTGCTGTCCTGCTTCAGGCCTTCTGCCTCAGACTTTTCCATCTTAGCGCTCCATGGCTAGAACACCAGCAGAGCAGAGCAGGTACTAATTCAAATCCTATATAAAATCATGAGTTCAGGGACCTCAGAAATTCCCTTCATTTCTTTGAACTTTGAAATGTATTTCTTCCATCCTTTTTTTCCAAATCTTCTCTCTCTCTCTCTCTCTCTCTCTCTCTCTCTCTCTCTCTCTCTCTCTCTCTCTCTCTTTCTCTCTCTCTCGTGTGTGTGTGTGTGTGTGTGCATGCACCCCACTGTGCCCTTGGAAAGGTCAGAAGACAATCTCAGGTGTCAACCCCTCCTTCCACCTTGTTTGAGTTAGGGTCTTTTACTGTCCCCTGCTGTGTGCACCAGGCTGCCTGACCTGTGAGTTTCCATGGTTCTGTCTCTGCTTCCCATCTCACCATAGGGCTGTGGGAACTACAGATGTGTGTTGGCTACCATGCCCAGTTTTTACGTGGGTTTCGATGATTTAAATTTCAGCTCTCACGCTTGTGCAGCAAGCACTTTACCCACACGGAGCCATTTTCCCAGTACTGAACTTCATAATGGCTTTCAATAGCAAGGATAAAAATGTAGGTCCACAGTGCCGCAGATTCAATTAGAGGGCATCATTAAGTGCCGAGCACATAATGAATAGGAAACAACGGTCTTGCCCGGCTTCCTCTTAACAGAGAAGATAATAAACCTTTGCCTATAGGGTTCTTTCCTCCTTCCTAGGATTAGTCTCTAACTACTTGGCTGACTCACCATCCTCCCCCATCCTACTAAGAAAAAAAAAAACTAGTATTTACTGAGCAATTAGTAGCATTCTTTGAATTATCTCATTTAATTCATCCAACAACTCTATGAAATAAGTACAGTGCTGTTATTACTGCTCTCTGTTGCAGTAAACCAAGAAAGAGACAACAATGAGGATCTCACCTGAGAGCATTTGCAGGGGGTGAAGACAAGAGAAAAAAGCCATCTACTATGAGAGATGTAGCATATACCTGCCTAGGTTACCAGGACTATATGGAGGATGCAGGAAATGTTAGGCACCATGGCATTTCCAAAGAAATCAAGAGCAAAGGGATAAGGGTGAGAGACACCTATGGAACAGCAAGACAGAGACATGTGATAGGAAGTTGACTACATGACTAATATCCAGTAGCAGGATCTGGGTCAAAGATAAAAATGTGTGGGCCGCTTTTTTTTCCCGACATCTTAGGGAGGCTGCAGTGGTCGTCGCCACTCTCCGAACTTCATCATGCCGCCCAAGGATGACAAGAAGAAGAAAGATGCCGGAAAGTCGGCCAAAAAAGACAAAGACCCAGTAAATAAGTCCGGTGGCAAGGCCAAAAAGAAGAAGTGGTCCAAAGGCAAAGTTCGGGACAAGCTCAACAATCTAGTCCTGTTTGACAAGGCTACATACGACAAACTCTGTAAGGAAGTTCCCAACTATAAACTTATTACTCCAGCCGTGGTCTCTGAGAGACTGAAGATTCGTGGTTCCTTGGCCAGGGCAGCTCTTCAGGAGCTCCTTAGTAAAGGGCTTATCAAGCTGGTTTCAAAGCACAGAGCCCAAGTAATTTACACCAGAAACACAAAGGGTGGAGATGCCCCAGCTGCTGGTGAAGATGCATGAACAGGTTCAATCAGCTGTACATTTGGAAAAATAAAACTTTATTAAATCAAAAAAAAAATGTATGGGCCGTGAAGAAAGACCATAATCAATGCAATGGGAACTGGTACAATCCACCAAACAGAAAACACAGAGAAAAAGCCAAAGACAGGAGCCTGGAAGAGTCCAAGACTTTAGCAAAGGGTGTTGCAAACATTTCCACAAAGAAGATGGAAAACTGAATGAGAAGGAATGTAGAGAAACAGGGGAAGCCCATTGGAAGCCAAGGAAGAGAAACCAGGCAAGGAATGAGCAGAATACGATAAAACCATTATTTTTCCAAACTTTTACAAAGTGTTTGTGGGGTCGGGGAAGAGGAAGGAAGAGAGAGAGAGAGAGAGAGAGAGAGAGAGAGAGAGAGAGAGAGAGAGAGAGAGAGAGAGAGAGAGAGAGAGAGGAACTAGCAGAGGGTGTTGGATCCCCTGGAGCTGGAGTTCCAAGCATTTAGTGTCCAGCATGAGTGCTGAAGACTGAACTGACATTAGTCCTCTGGAAGAGCTATAAGCGATCTTAACCACTGAGCCACCTCTCCAGCCCAATCATTTTGAGGCATTAGACTGCGGATAGAAGAAAATAGCTGAGGTGTTAGCAAAGCCTTGGCTCTAGAGGAGACAGAAGCACATTGACACTAAAGATGGAGCAAGGATTGTGTTTCAAGAGGAGTGCTTCCTTCTGAGATCCTGGTGGTGGTAAAGTATCTTGGGTCTTGGAGGAAAAAGCTCAGAGAGCAGAGTAATTATTTTATTACTACAGAGTAGAATATTTTATTGAGTTTAAAACATAAGTTTGTGCCGGGTGGTGGTGGCGCATGCCTTTAATCCCAGCACTCGGGAGGCAGAGGCAGGCGGATAGTTCGAGGCCAGCCTGGTCTACAAGAGCTAGTTCCAGGACAGGAACCAAAAAGCTACGGAAAAACCCTGTCTCGAAAAAATCAAAAAAAAAAAAAAAAAAAAAAAAACATATGTTTGCAACAGACCAGACCTGACTCGCATGACCCTGTACTTATCTACATCTTAGAATAGGAAGAATGAAGTCACTGGTTCGTGGCACAGGTTGGGAGAAAGGAATCAGTCCAAGAAACCTTAGCAGACGCTGACAAGAAAAAGATGTAGATCATTCATGATAGCTGACAATTGTCTCAACTGCAGAGAACTTCCAACTGGGTACAGAATGCAGTGAAGACATGGACGTGATGACAGGCTGGGACAGGAGGACGGAAGATGGGAAAGAAAAGGGGAATCTGGAAATAGTGAATGATAACTTGGAACAATAGGAGGATGAACCAGCAGTTAATGTCCTAGGACATCACAGCAGGGCTACCGCAGCCGATACCAAGGTGCATGGTTTGACCAAGGACCTGACTAAGAATGTTGAGTCAGGAGGACAGAGATTTCAGAAACCATACACCAATAGCTGTCCACACCACCTTTTCCAAAATGCTCAGAAATATTAAAAGGAAAATGCATGAATACCCAAAGCAGACAGAGCCTGACGTTATGATTATCTGGGGAACTATGGAAGGGCAAATGCTAATTAAAATATAGGCAATATTTGGCAATGCAAAGATTAGAAGAAGCAAACTCAAGAAAATAGCACAATTGTACCCTAATTATTGTCCTTGACATCTGGTTCTCCAAGAATGACATCAAATCAGAAATGCAGATTTTTATCTCAGCTGTTCTGCTTCAAAATTAGAGGTATGGGTCACATCACAACCCCTTTGAGCTTTGGTTTTCTTCAGCTGGAAAGCATGGATAAGAATACAATTCTCAATTGCGGGACTGAATGAGAATGGGATTTGTAAACAGTATATATCAATGGTTCCCAGACATAGATGAACATAAGAATTTCCTGGAATAAATGTTAAAAGTAGATACTGAAGGGATACAATCAAAAACAGAAGTCAGAAGTAAGGAAAATGACTTCCCATCTCCTTCTTCCTCTCAGGTTCCCATCTGCTTACACGGTTCCCAATGGCAAGCCTACAGGAGCTATCCAGCAAGTGAACCAGGAGAGGAGCATTGTGGTTGTTCTCCGCACCCTTACAAAAACAGAGTAACCAGCACTCTCT
The DNA here is from genome assembly GCF_950005125.1 of Chionomys nivalis. NCBI lineage: Eukaryota > Metazoa > Chordata > Mammalia > Rodentia > Cricetidae > Chionomys > Chionomys nivalis. The sequence continues at coordinate 48,150,447 of NC_080089.1, read as the reverse complement.
TCTTCCAGTGCCCCTTCACTGCCTTAATGACGAAGCTCAATCTCCTCAGGAAAATTGTGACGTCCTGTCATTCCGTAATCTAACCATCTTCCCAGACCCTTCTTGCACTCACTGCTCATAGACCTAAGATGGAAATGGAGTCACTCAGAGCCAGGCTGTTTCTAGACCACAGCTTCTTCTTGCACCGCTCCAGCTCTTGGAATATCTCTACAGGTCTATTCCTCCTGAGACTATTCAGCCTTTCTCCAAGGTCTGTCTTAAGTTCTGTCACCTTTGTGATTGCATCACGGATAACTTCCGCCTGCTACACTATACAGATTGCATCTGTAGCACATGGATGCTGCCCCTCAAACCACTTCCCATCAGCCATCCATCACACTCTCACCTGTGATGAAGTCATGTGTGGCCAGGTCTCATATCGCACCTATGAGATTGGAAGCTCCTTAAGCACAGAAACCACGTCCTGAATGTCTTACGATCCCCAGTTCCCAATGGTATACTAGCTTAAAACACATCCTATCTCTTTCTCTAACTCACCAGCTCCTGTACCTTTGAGATCCCAGGTCAAATGACAATTTTTCCATCTCCCTATGTAAAACAAATTCATCTTCCCTTTCTCCTGCCATCATTAGGTGTACTGTATGTATATGTGTGTGTGTGTGTGTGTATATATATACATATATACATATACATATATATATATATATATATATATATATATATATATCCTGGCAGAGAGGCAGTGTTCTGGTTGGCAGTGTATTCTTTTCAATCTCTCTGCCTGCGTTCAAACCCTGAGACTTTATCATTAAAGCCTATGAGACACTGGAAATTTTCTATGCCAATTTCTTCATGTTACCTACCACGGAAATGAGTGTCTCAGTAAAATACTTATCCTAGCTCTGGGCACACATATTAAATGCAGAATCAGTGTTGGCTTCTAAAATTTTTATTTGCCTCTAAATTTCTTGAAGGCGTGTCTTGAATCTTGATGTTTTTTGTTCCCCAAATGCCTGCACAATGCCTGTTATATAGTATCTGCTTTATCCATGATTTGATTTCTTGAATTAATATGTGTTTAGTATTCAGTACATATCTGGGTGGGTGGGTAGGTTGATAGATAGATGGGTACCCTATAAAATGCTGGCTAGCTATGTAAAGAAGTGAATCAGTAGTCCATATATATTTTCTAGTTAGTTCACCACTTAAAGCAAATGAATGAACAAGAAAATGAATAACTAATAGCTATTTAATAAGAAGGTTGAATGGTTGCATGGTTGAGTTAACAAACAGATTTTCCACAAATAGCAGATGTTCCATAAATGTTGGCTGGTTGCATGAATGAGCAAATACCCCCAAGATGTAGCCATAGCCTGAATTTGATGCTAAATAGTTATGTAGCTTGAGCATGGGACAGAGGGAAGGATTGTTAACATCTGCCCTACCCCACCCCCATAACTGTCGCTAAAATTGTTTCCTTCTCCCCGGCATTTCTGAAGCCCACCCCCAACATATGCACTAGACACCTGCTTCTGTATACTGTCTGGGCCTTCATAGTGAGATAGGAGCATGGGGATGGGGAGGAGAGCTGGACAATGGCTGGCCCCACTCAACTGAGGACCAACCATCCAGGATCCTGTGTTCCCAAGACTTGTATCTCTGTTCTTTCTTTAGTGAGGAGGCGGCTTTCAACCTAAAGCCCGTTGGTGTCAAATCCTGTATTGCTGCAGTCTGCAGGGCAGGAGTGCCCACTACTACACTCGTACATACTTGGCCCCATTCCTCAACCCTGTCTTTCCCTTGACACAGCCCCAGCAACTCACATCTCTAGTTAATGAATTATTTTGTAACATGTCTAGAGATGCATGAACTAGAAATCTCACATATGTTGGAGGATTTGCCATTTCCATTAAACATGCCACTCATTTGGTGGGTAATTAAATGTGCAATAATGGGCTCTAATTTCCATCTTAAACGACTCCCCAGGAGCATCAGAAAAGGAGATGCAGGGTGTAATTTTCTGAAAGCGCATTTTCTCCTCCAAAAGGTTTTTAGCGTATGGAAGAAGAAGGATTGAATAAAATGAGTTGGCTTTGATCTTGTACCACATACGGATCTTCTACAGTTGTCCCTCTATGAAGAAAGGCACAACACTCCAAAATTAGGGGGAAAAAAGGAGGAGCAAGGTCAAGAACAAGAAATGGTCACATTGTGGAAAGGAGGCATCTCTGCAGACCCTGCCACAGACTTGAGGGTCATAAGCCATCCTCCTCCACTCCACACTCTTCACGACGTTAATTAATGTACGCTGCGTGTGAAGGCATATGCATACATGTGTGTACATGCACCATACACACACACAAGAAGCGGCTTTCCCTCCCGATTCTAGAAGTACAGATTGGAGGCAGTTTCGGAGAATGACAGGAAGCATGGGGAAAGAAAAGGAAAGGGTAAGAGTCAGGGATGAAATATCCACCCCCGTGAAAATAGCACAGCTTCCACTTTGAGCTTCATCAGTAGCTATGAGAATAAGTTTAAGTTACTCTCAGCATCAGTTACCTCATTAGTAAGGTGGGAATCCTCAGACCCAACTCAGAAGATAGTTGTCACAATGACAGAACAAATCATGTGTAATCACCATTCACAGTACAACCATGGCTCACAACAGGAGGCTCTCGATAAATCTGCTCCTCCCCTTCTCTCCCTCAGCAGGTATGAAGGGTCAGTTTGGTTAGGTCAGCATGCTGTGTTGTTGCCTCACATTTCTACCGTAGTTCAGTTTTTCTTGGGGCAGGGCTGAGAATTGCAGAGAGAGGTCCTGAAGTGAGCTGAGCTTCCAGTGTGAGCACAGAGGCCACACCACAGGAGGAAGGGCGGTGAAAGAAAGGCTGGACACTTCCCTGTGGCTGCCTGGCCTGAGGCAGCTCCCAGCCTCCTTGGTCCACACTCAGAGGCATCCCTCCCTTGGTAGCATCTCTGGGGAAACGACACCAAGGGGTGTCAAGCAGGGTTCCTCCCGTAGTAGCACATTTGGAGGACTCAGTAGAAGCAATCACTGCCAGGGTATCGCAGGCCTGGGTCTCTTCTGCAGGTTTCTCTGGGTCACCTCAAGTTGGCACGCCTCTGTAGACGAATGAGGATGCCAAGAACAGGCTGCCCAGCAATAAATAAATTGAGCTGCCTCCCTGCTCTTCTGGCTAGTCCCCATACTGGACCATCTGGAAGGGAGATAAGCAAGTAATCCTGAGGGTGCATCTCAGGGTATCTGAGGCCAGGAAATGAGCTGTGTAATAGCGAGGCTGGAAGCAGGCCCTGGGTGGAGATGGGCGGGAAGGTAAAGGAAATGGAATTACTCAGTTGGCGCAAAGCTGAGGTTCCACTCCGACGAAAGGGTAGATGGACGTGCACTCCAAGTGGTGTGAGGTGTCCTTTCTGAACCAAAATAAGACCAAAACCGAAAACACATAGTTCTAGCTTCTGTGCAATGGGGGAAAGAGAATAGTCTACAATTCCCAGGATTCACTAGGAGCCCCTCCAAAGTTCTTCCATTTGCTGATTCTTGTTATAAGATGTATTTTTATCATTTTTTAAATTCTGTGTGTGAGTATGCATGAGTGCACATGACCTGTGGAGGCTAGGGGTGTCAGACCTCCCAGGAGACAGTTACAGGTGACTGTGGGCACCTGACCTGGGCACTGAGAACTAAACTCGGGTCTCAAGCAGGAGCTCAATAAGCACTCCTGATCCCTGAGCATCTCTCCAGCCCCCAATTGTTTGTTCTTTCAAGCATGCTTTCTTCACCGACTGAATCGCTCAAGCATGCTTAGGAACCATCAACTTTACATGAAGCAGACAACTGACACCATGGCTTTGGGAGGCAATTAGACTTCGCATGTGTCTCTGTTGCATCGTCACTGGTCACTTTTCCTTACCTTGTTCTTGAGGTTTCTGAGCCTCAGTTTCTTCCTCTCTAAACAGAAATTGTTACAGAGACTTAAGAAGAAAACATTGAGAAAGTGCTGAGTACAGTGGCCAGCACTTAGATTTTGTTAAAAAAACAAAAAACAAAAAACAAATTCAACCTCACTCTTCTCATGATGGAAGTGTGCTTAAGACCCCTGGGGGAAAAATGCATAAAACGCACTTTATACAAGATTATGTCCCCCTTAGGGGAAGGTTCACAGGTTTTGCCTCTTTGCAGAGCTATTGGCAGTTAATGACTGTTGGGGAAGGGGGGTCTTCTTCTTCAGTGGTAGAGCTGCTGTTAAGTCTCACATGCTCCAGGAGATAACTCTACGCCCTGTAGGCAACCCTTATAACACTCAGTAAGTCTCACACACACACAGAAGACAAGAAAGTAGGAGGGGTTGCTGGGAAGAAGAAGGGGTTCATCAGGAGTGGAAGGGGATGAGAGAGTGGGATGGGGGGTAAAAATGACCAAAATTCATTATATATGTGAAGAAATTATCCAAGAATAATAAATAATTTAAAGTGTACGAGTGTTCAATAAATACACAAACCAAGTTATGCCCTTAGGGTGAGAGTGTTTTGTTCTTTCCATTGCCTGAAGTGTCTGCCATTGGGTTTTGCACACAGTAGGAGTTAGAGCTGTTTGATAAATTAGATTAAAATCCTCACTGACCAAGCATAAACCATATCAGCAAAAACTAATACTGGGAATGATCGCTTTGTCCGAGGACACTGGGCTGAAGAGTCTGTTAAAAACCCACGTTTAGATGAACCCTGGAGGTTACCTTCTGAGGGTATTTATTTGTTTATAAAAGCTTTAGAATATAATGAATTGCATGTAGGCTGCCAGGTATTTGTATTACAGCATTGGTCTGTTTTCTTTTGTGCAAACAGTAGTGAATCCCATCTATCTGCAAGAATGTTGGTACACAAAGAAATCCCAGCTCGTGGTGAGGAAAGGGAGAGGTGCTGGTGAGGAGCTGGGCAGACCCTCATCCCAGGTGGGCAAGGAGCTAGACAAGAGGGAACCAAGGAAAACCACAGCTGCACCATGGTAACAATGTCTCCCTTATGGAAGATATGCTTTGCTTTGTTAAATAAACTTCTGCTTTAGAAACAAAATGTGCCTCTTGACTAAATCTTTTCCTTCAAGAAGACAACAGGGACATCCCTCCCCTCTGACAAATCCACAAAGCCACGGGGCACAGGACAAATGTGGAGGTTCCTCAAATAGTCCCACACCATAAAGGCAGGGAGACCTTAGGGATCATCCGTGCCTTCCATCTGGCAGGTGAAGACGCAACATCCAAAACGGCTCCACGGCTCAGTCAAGGCTATCAGCATCATTAGTGACAGGCCTGGGACAAAATACACTCTTCTGATTCCACATCCCTGATCTTCCCACCACACCAGCTGTCTCCTTCTCTGAACAGGAGGCAGGCAGACGACTGGTTTTCTCCTCAAGCAAACTAGAGGGACTCCGGCATCATTAGCAAATGAGAGGCAGGTACAAGCCCTTGCTAGAAGGTGGCTATGGGGCAATAGCTGCCCTCGAGCAGACCCTGCCAAGAGGCTTAGCTGTGAGGACCCATCCACCCTTCTCTGCCTAAGCTTTGCCAGCTCTAACAATGTGACATGGTGAAGCATGTTTACATATCCAACCAAGCACTGATACAGGGGAATTACACCTCAAGATAATGATATCTACTTTTTTTTTTTTTTTTTTTTTTTTTTTTTTTTTTTTTTTTGGTTTTTCGAGACAGGGTTTCTCTGTAGCTTTGGAGCCTGTCCTGGAACTCCCTTTGTAGCCCAGGCTGGCCTTGAACTCCCAGAGATCCGCCTGCCTCTGCCTCCCGAGTGCTGGGATTAAATGCGTGCGCCACCACCGCCCGGCTACTTTTGATGATAAAAATAGTCCAAAAAAAAAAAAATTAGAGGAGGAGGGTGAGGAAGGAAAGGCTTAGAGGAAGTTGCTAGGATAAGGCTGTCCAAATTCAAAGGATAAAACAAAACCCTCTCTCCCCTCGCTTTTTGCTTCAATCCCTTTTCCCTTTTCTGGGAAAATGCAAGCCAGCAATGTGGTCATTGGGAGAGTCAAGAAACAAAACTGAAGGGCTAAGGGTCCTGCCCATCGACGGCACCTTTTTGACCTAGCCCCGCCCTCCACCCCCTCCCTGCTTCCACATATCGTCTCTGCCCACTTCTTCAGCAGTCTGTCTAGGTCCACTCGCTCTTTCTGATAACGGTTTTAAAATTGCAAATCATAGTTGATGAATCACTTTCCCCCATTTCTAGCCAGGGGCTCCAGTCCTAACCGGCAATTGCTTGCCCTTCTGCTTTAGTGTTGTTTCTAGGATCATTTTTACAGTCCAACTTGATCATATCTTTTCATATCCATTTGTTGGGTGAGGGTTTGTTTTCAGGCAGAGTCTCACTGTTAGTCCAGGCTGGCCTTGACCTCCTGCTCGGCCCTCCCAAGTGTTGAGATCAGAAGTGTGAGCACCACACTCAGCTTTATTCTTAACATAAAAGATTACGATCCTTCCTTTGTGAGCAACAATGTGCACCAGTTTACAAATGAGAAAACTGGAATTTGAGTCAGTGGAAAAAAAATTGTGTAATTGGCTACCTAGAAAAAAAATTAATCCAGGTCTTGCTCCCTGGAATTTCACTGTCTTTTGGGCCATGGGGTACCGACCTCCAGCTGTGTTCCACAGAGATCAGAATGTAGGCCAGAACTCTGTCCTACTAGTTCAGAGTGTACGTTGGGGTCATATACAGTGTCATAAGCTAAGACAAAGCAATGTGAAGAGATATGACATGGGAGGTTGTTTTCTCCCAGAGACAGGGTGGTGATTTAAATACGTAGGTCGAGATGGAACTGCAATAGCGACGAGCAAGTGGGAAGAGACCAGAAAACATCATCAGAGATCAACCTAATTAACGAGGCAATTCCGCATTGTGTTGAAAGCTGCAGATAGCATCCTAGATGGAGAATCAGGAGGAAAAACAGAAGCAGAATGCACCAGCAAAATCAGAAGTTTGGAGTATTCTACTCAGACTATCAGTGTCCGGAGAATTACAGAAGGGAGGCATCATGGCAGATGAAGGATCTGAGATGCCTTCAGAAACCAGGGACCTGGCTCAGGCCTTGCAGAAATGTTCTAATTTGTTTAAATGAAGGGACTAGGTCTTCCAGTTTTGAAACACAGTGCAAGGAAAAGGGAAGTGAAGAATTACTGTCTGAGCAACCATTCTATGTCTGGACCACATTAGACATTGTCGCGTCCATTAGCAGCTCACTCTGTGGTGGGAGTAAGCACGATGGAATCTAACGGTAACAAGGAAGAGACCAGGTTACAGCAGAGCCCCTGAGTGAAGAGGAATGAAAAAGAGGGAACCAGAACAGTCAGCCAGGGACATTTTTATTACCTTCTCCCCCATGCAGTTACACTATGGTTCTTGGTCATTTATGATAGGTCACAGGCTATCTGAAGGTGGGGACTGTTTCATGCATTGCTATATTGATTCTCAAACCATGGCATCCATCAGAGTGGCCCACAGAGCTCATGCTGCTGCCAATTGTAAAGTACCCCCTCAGGGTTTCTTCTGATTCTGTAGCTCTTGGGTTAGGCCTGAGAAATTGCACGCATTTTCAGACTTATGGTTGAATCTGGCAATTCTTTTTCATGCTTCCTGGGATTCATAGCCTTGTAGGATAGTCATAGCCCTTCCTCCTCACTGAATAGTGTTGACTGGTGTGGCCATACTTTGAAGTGTGATGACTGTCTAAGATTAGCAACTAGCACCAACTAGCCAGCCATGAGCTGGAGCTACCCCAGCAGCAGAGTCAAAGGCCTGGCCAACCATTCAGATGACTGAGGCCAAGCCAATATTGCCTTTGTCACTCTGTGGCAGAACCTAAGCCAGAACCTGCAGAAACCTTGAATGATAATAACAAGTCTAGTATTTGGAGATGATTTTCAGTAGAGACATAGATAACCATCACACCAAATGACGTCAATATAACTGGTTCATGAACCATACTTCAGCAGTGAATGTGTCTTTGCTGTGTGATCATGCTGACAGAATCGCCAGCTCAAGGCACAATCTCCACTGTAATTACCAATATGCCTATGCAAGAGCTTGGCAGGTAGAGGAGTCTAGACCTTCAGAACTGCCTTATGATTTCTCTTTACCGCCTAAAGATTGCCTGTCAGGACAGCTAGCTGACCTTTACGGGGGCCTTCCACCCACCTCTGTGCTGTTCCTTGACACCCCCTGGAGACAAGAGTGATATGGATGAGCAGAGAGAGAAATACAAGGCAGGAGGAGACAGGAGCTCAGAGCATTTGGTCTGAGATTTTGAAGAGACAGAATTCAGTCTGAGGATTTGTAGGGACAGGATCGCCTCTTTGTTCTGAGGATTCCATAGGGCAAGAACTAGCGGGTGACTTCTCTGCTTCTCTTATCCTTCAGCTTTCACCCCAATATCTGACTCCAGATTTTTATTATTAAGACCAATTAGAATTTGAACAACAATCCCCTGTTCTCCCTTTCTCTTCAGGATCCCTCCTTTCTCCCCCTTTCTTTCCTCTAAAGTCTTCCTGGAGATTTCCAAGTCTCTACAGGAGCTAGTTCCCTATGTATGCTTTTCTCCTTGTTAGGGTGTTTCGTCTCCTTTACATTTTTCCCACAAGTCAGTTTGCAGTAAAGCTCCACAAACATTTACTGATCTCTAACCGCTTACAGCAGCCAACTCTAGGCAGAGTCTACAGACATAAATAAGATCCACTCACATGAAAAAGTCTTGCATTCAAAACTCCACAGGACCAACATCCATGGTCCTTCCATGCCGTACTGCAACCTCCCAACTACCTCATCCCAGTTTTCTTTCAGACTCATGTGGATATAATGTTGTGACCACATGAAGCTTTATACCGCCTCACCTGGTGGACGTGATATGCAGAAAAAAGTTAAGCAGTACGTGTCCTGTTGAAGGTGACCTTACATTAGAACCCCAGCCCAGGACAATCCTCTTCTCCAGATATTTGGTTACTGAACTGGCCCGAGGCCTCTTTACTTTGATATTTCGCTCTCTTATGCTCTCACTCTGTTGGTCTCAGCTTCAGATTTCTTTCTCTTTCCTTACATCTGTGCTTGGGATGTTTGTGAAGCATTTCCATGATCAGCTGGGGTTTCTGAAAAGAGTGGTGTCTTGTATGTTACATGGAATTTTGAATGACAGCATTGCTTCTCCGTAGCCAAGAATGCTGAGCCCAACATAATCGAATGATCTCAACATGCTATATTGGGATTAGGTACCACAGCCAGGATCCCTTCACCCTTCTTAGTCTTAGATATCATCTCCAAGACAGGCAAAGTCTCCAAGAAGAGAGTGAACAGCCCTGGGGCAGATATTCAATCCAGTCTCAAGTACCAGCTTCACCCAAGCCTTCCTGGTTCAGACTTGTTAGACCATACAAGTAAATATCTAGAAAACACAAGTCACAAGAAGAAATAGATGGACAGTTCTGCAAAGGACAGAGGCCACGAGTGTGTGCCCTGGCATAGTTAAATCCTCACCTCTTCAGCCTCTAGAGTCTGAAAATTCTTCAGCAAAGCTGCCTTCGGTCGATCTACCAGGTTGAAGGAATGCTTGATCTCATCCTTGGATCTGCTCTTCCCCAAGACTTTCTACCTTAGGAATAGTGCTCCAGTCCTGCGGTTGCTCGGGCTAGCCGTGAGCCTGGCAGCTTCCTCTCCCTTATCTTCAGAGCACTCAGTCCCCTCAATCAAGCCTAGAATATACCCTATATCCAAAAATATCCCTCAGCCCATCCACTTCCACCCTCAGCTTCCATAGCTCTGCTGTGGTGCTTTTCTCACAGTTATGGTAAAAAAGAAAGAAAGAAATACCTGTCCAAAGCAACTTAAGAAAAGCAGAGTTCATTTTGGTTCATAGTTAAAAGGTAGAGGAAGCATGGGGGCAAAAGCATGAGGTGGCTGGTCACATTAGATCACAGTCAGGAAGCAGAGAGAGATGGATGCTGGTGCTCAGGTCAATTTCTCCATTTTGCTCAGTCTGAACCCTCAGCCCATAAGTTGGTGCCACCCATATTTAGGGCAGGTCTCCCCACCTCTCTAGTAACACCTCACAGACATGCCCATAGGTTTTTCATCCTAGATGATTCTAAATTTCATGAGGTTGAGAGTTAAGACCGTTCATCACACCCGACCAGGTCACTGTCATCCCTCAGCTGAATTCCAACTTACCTATCTGTGCTCACACTTGCCCCTTATATCTTGTTCCTCACTGTGTGGCTGGAATGAGTCACACAAAACTATATAGGACAACATCATCCCCTTCACACAGCCCATGAGACTGTTCATGATCTGGCTCCTAATTGCCTTCTGAGTCTCCTCCCAAATATCACTTCCTTTAATCTCTCCCTGCTAATTACAGTCTTCACTCATCCCAAGTCCTTTATAACTGCTTCTGCACTCAGTTCATTGTGATTTAAGCAGCATACACTTTAAAAAAATTCCAGCCTCACAGATGCAAATATGGAAAGGTAGGAAGCTTTTAACAACCATATATATATATATATATATATATATATATATATATATATCCATAATCTTTGCTACATTAAGAATCAAAAAGGGATAAAGGCATAATAGCTTTGGAGCCTGTCCTGGAACTAGCTCTTATAGACCAGGCTGGCCTTGAACTCCCAGAGATCCTCGTGCCTCTGCCTCTGAGTGCTGGGATTAAAGGTATGCACCACCACTGCCCAGTTAAAAGTTACTTTAAATGTGGTACCTGTAACCATACTATCTGTGCATACTGTTGCATTAAAATCATGAGTCTAGAGCTGGAGAGATGGCTCAATGGTTAAGAGAAATTACTGTTCCTGTTAAGAAGACCCGGGTTCCATTCCCACATGGCTGTTCACAATCAACCATAACTCCAGTTTCAGAATGCACAGGACATACATGCAAACAAAACATTCATACACACAATATAATTAAACCTTAATACAAGCAAACTCAAATCTACCCAGTACTTTCATTGAACCTTTTGATCATGACTGAGTATATAACAACAAGCATCTGTCACTTGAAAAATATTGCTTTACATAATTATATGACATATTTTACCATAAACTATCAAAGGTCGTATTATTAATATCACTGTTAGTTTCTACCACTACTAGAAAGCTCATGGTGGATTCTCAAGTTCTGTTGAAACTCCAAATGTCATTATTGTACTCTTGAGCATAGTGGGACACACCTGTAATCCCAGCACTTGGGAACTAGAAACAGGAAGTTCAAGATCATCCTTGGCTATACATCCAGTCAAGGACAACCTAAGTTACACAAGACCATGTCTCAAACAAACAAATAACACTACTACCAAAAGCCAAAAGTCAACTGTACACTATTTTCCTTGAGGTGATAGTCTGACTGAACATTTTAATTTTTTTTTTTAAAAAAAAAAAGACTGTTAAAAATTGAATCAGTTAACCCTGTCTCAGGGGGAAAAAAATGAATCAGTTACCTTTCCAAATTGGGCCTGGCAAAATGGCTCCCACAAAGCAGGGTGTAGAGAGGGGCCTTTCTGCCCTCAATGAGGTGGTGACCCAATAACACACCATCACCATTCACAAGCACATTCATGGAGTGACTTCAAGAAGCATGCTTCTCAGGCACTCAGAGAAATCCAGAAATTTTCCATGAAGGAAATCGGGCCTCCAGATGTGCATATTGATATCAAGCTCAATAAAGTTGCCTGGACCAGAGGAATAACACATGTTACCTATTCAAGTATTCAAGTACGTTTGTTCAGAAACCGTAATGAGGATGAGGACTCGCCTAACAAGCTCTACACGTTGGTAACATACTTGTCTGTTACCACATTCAAAACTCCACAGAGAGTCAATATGGATGAGAACTAATCTGCTGAATGTCAAATAAAGGTGCAGAAGTACCAAAGAAATTGAGTCAGTTAGGCCCATCTGGGTCGTCATGGCCCAGTGGGTGAAAGACAGGCACATGCCTTGCCTGGGTCTTCACAGCCCCATACTGCCTAAAGACAACCACAGGCCTGCCCAGTGCTTTGCGGTACCAGGTGGGTAGACACCATTATGATGAGTATATAGTGGGGAAATGGGGGGGAGAGAGAGGGAGAGAAAGGGAGAGAGAGAGAGAGGGAGAGGGAGAGGGAGAGGGAGAGGGAGAGGGAGAGAGAGAGAGAGAGAGAGAGAGAGAGAGAGAGAGAGAGAGAGAGAGAGAGAGAGAGAGAGAGAGAAACAGTCCATGTACTATGGAGAGAGGCTGAACTGAGGAAACAAAGATGGTGGTGAGCAGGCTGTTATGTGTGGCCTGCTTGCCACCTGGACTCATGGTGAGTCTAGGCTTGGGCTACCACCAAGGGTCACATCTGGTTTTGTAGTCCTACCCCAGTCAAGGTCTGTGTTGATTCCCATGGCCCATGTTTCCATCACCACATTGCCACCCAGGTTCTGGGTCTGGGCCACCACCTAGGGCTGTGTTGGTGTCTGAGGGCATTGCTGTTGCCATTGGAACCATGCTGAGCTGAGTGGCCTACACTGCCACCCAGGGCCAAGATGACATCCGGGCCTGAGTTGCTACCAAGGGCCATATCTAGCTCCATGGCCTTATAGCAGCTAGGTCTATGTTGATGTCCATGGCTTCAGTTACTACTAAAAACCAAGCAGATGCCTGGGGCTTAAACAACCACCTGAGTCCATGTCAGTGTCCTCGAGCCATGCCACCATCAGGGCTATGCCAGTCTTAGCTGCCTGTGCTGCCACCTGGTGCCATGGTGACATCAGGGACCACGCTGCTGCCAAGGATCACATCTGGGTCAATGGCCCTATGGCAGCCAGGGTCTGATTTGATGTCTGTGGTTCCTGCTACCACCAAGGGCTGTGCAGATACCTTCCAGGGTCTGGTCAGCCATCTGAGACCATGTTGGTATCCTAGGGCCATGCTGCTGCTGGGGCAGTATTGATCTGGGTAGTCTCTGCTGTCACCTGGGCCATGGTGATGTCCAGGCCGGAGTCACTGCCAAGTGCTATGTCTGGGTTTGTGGTCCTGCTGCAGCTGGACTCTGGGCTAGTCTCTATGACCCAAGATACCACAAGGAATCCTAGTAATCTAGAGTGTTGAAATCCAAGGCTGTACTAAGCCAGCACCGCCCTATGCTGGCTCTAGGAGAACTGGCCCTGCTCCTCACTGGCCACTGAAATAGAAGAGCTGGTCCCATCCCAGTCCCTATGGCATGGGCATAGAAGAGCAGGCTTTGCCCCTTGCCTGGGGGGGGAGGACAGTCTCAGAGGCGTTGACTGACCAAATCAGCTACCACCCAGGCCTATATCCAGGGATTTGAGTTGGCTCATCACAGCATCTACCCCATCCATGATCCACCAGAGCGTGTGAAATTATGAGTCTTATGGAACCATGGCTGCTGGATCTCCATGATGCAGGGCAGCAGCAGGGATATCCGGGAGGACTTTCATTGGGGGTCCAGTGTTGATGGTGTACCGGAAGCCAGAGGCCTTGAGTCAACAACTCACTGAAGGGAACATTTGCATGTAGCGTGGAGTGGACAAAGGGATAGACTGTGACAGATGGCAGCTCCCAATGCTGCTAGAACAAACGTAGAGGTGTCAGAGGGGCGGGAAAGAGAAAGGAACAAAGTGGGGTTTTGTTTGTTTGTTTGTTTTGTTTTGCTTTAATTTTTTATTCTTTTAAATGTCTGGGTTTTTAATTAATATACAATGTAACAGTTTTCCTCATGGCATTTATATGGCATATATATTTGTAGAATAATACTCTCTGCCCTCCCCATTAGCCATGCATGTAATTTTCCTCTCCACGAGTTCACTTTTTGAGAGTTCCTTTTCCTTTTTCATTGTTCTTTTTCTGGTTTCATGATCTAAAAGCAAAATAAAAATAAATCTTGATCCTAGCAATGTATAATAGAAAAATACTAACTTAGAATAGACCACAAAATATAGTTTAAGATAAAAATAATGAATTTCAGTAAGACTACATCCTTCATAAATTAGGCATTAAATCTGATATAAAAGAGGCAATTAATAAATTGTACTTCAACAAAGTTGAGAAATTTTATTCTTCCAGATACTTTTGAAAAGGAAAAGATAAGCCAGTGAATGGAAAAGAATATTTGTAAAACACAGACGATATATTTAAAAAGGAACTGTCTAGAATATAAAATGACTTTAATCTTTTTTAATTAAATTTTTTCATTATTTTACATACTTCCCTCCTCTCCTCCTGTTCCCTCCCCCCACCTTCCTCCTACTCCTCCACCTAATCCTCCTCCATCTCCATTCAGAAAGGAGCAGGGCTTTCATGGGAGTCAACAAAGCATGGCACATCAAGTTGAGTGAGGACCACATTCCTCCCCCTACATCAAGGTTGAGCAAGACAGCCCAGCTTGAGTATTGGGTTCCCAAAAGCCAGCTCAAGCACCAGGGACAGATCCTGATCCTAATGCAAGCTACACAACCATCACATACATGCAGAGGACCTAGGTCGGTCCCGTGCAGGCTCCCTAGCTGTTGGTCCAGAGTCGGTGAGCTCCCACAGGTCAGCTGTCTCTGTGGGTTTCCTGTCATGACCTTGACTCCCCCCCCCCTCAGCTCATACAATCTATAATCTGAGAGCATTCATCCAGTAACTGATGAAAACAGATGCAGAGATCCAGAGCCAAGCACTGGGAACCAAGCACTGAGCTCTGGGAATCCAGTTGAAGAGAGGAAGGAATGCTTTGTTTTAATTAATAGTTTTTTAATTTACTTTAGGGGAGGATGCTACAGGGGTGAGGGGCAGAGATGGAGGGACTGGGAAATGAATAGTATTGGGATGCATGATGTGAAATTCCCAAAGATTGAATTTAAAACTTATGTTATTACAAATTGAATCAATTTATGAGCCTCCACACACACACCTAACTAAGGATGTATAGACAGTTGTTAGTTGTTGAAGGAAAAAAGAGGGAGACTCAGTTTTCTTTATGGCCCCTGGTAGATTGTCCACGCTCTGATAGATGGTTTTATATTTTTTTCTTTTTGGTTTTTTGAGACAGGGTTTCTCTGTGGTTTTGGAGCCTGTCCTGGAACTAGCTCTTGTAGACCAGGCTGGTCTCGAACTCCCAGAGATCCGCCTGCCTCTGCCTCCCGAGTGCTGGGATTAAAGGTGTGCGCCACCACCGCCCGGCTAGATAGATGGTTTTATACCCACATATACAGAAGCAGCACTAATTGGACTCAGTAGGTTATTTAAAAGGAAGGAAGGAAGGAAGGAAGGAAGGAAGGAAGGAAGGAAGGAAGGAAGGAAGGAAGGAAGGAAGGAAGATAAAAGCACATGTAATTGGTAGAGAGAGTTTGGGAGCAGTGGACCTGGGAGGAATTAGAGGAAGAATTCGGGGTGATTACAATCAAAAGACTTTGTATGCAAATATGAAATGATCAAAGTATTAATAAAATTGTACAGAAAAACTGAATTAAGATAATCATGCATTTTTATTATTCTAAAATTTCTCAAAAAATCTAAAAGTGAGATGACATTTGCAGGGGAAGTGTCTGGTTTGCCTTGCAGCTCAGCTGAATGAGAGCTGCTCCGAGAGCCTGACGCTTGACTTCAGAGCCAAGCAGAGGTGCAGTGAATGCATTTCCCACTAGCTTCGTGAAGGCCTGCCCAGGTTTGGAGTTTAATAATATAAACAGTCTTTACTGCACTAGTAAGGACTTTTTGTTTCGTTTTGTTTTTTTACTGCAAGTGCATGGCGGTAATATGTGTGTGTGTGTGTGTGTGTGTGTGTGTGTGTGTGTGTGTGTGTGTGTATCAACCACTAGAGCAGATGTTGTCCCTGCCTTGGTCTGCACCAACTCACCAACAGCTTCACACAATGTTTTTGTGACCATGGTGAAGAAAAGGGCAAATGATGCCTTAGAATTATCAAGAACATAGCTTAAATGATACAGACTCCAAAAAAGTGTCGAAAGAGTCCAGGGAAACCACAGATAAAACAAATGAAGCCAATCAACTCTGAAACAATAGGGAAATGTTGTGTCTTGTGTGTAAGATGTGGCTGTTGTGCTTGAATGGTGAGTCTCCAGCTGATGGCACTGTCTGCCTCTCTCTCTCTCTCTCTCTCTCTCTCTCTCTCTCTCTCTCTCTCTCTCTCTCTTTCTCTCTCTCTTTACTCTTCTGTGGAGATACGAACAGGCAGCCTTCTACTCCTGCCACCACGGCCTTGAGTTGTCCCTGACCCCGTGTCTTTCCTACCGTGGTGGACTGTCCCTTATAACATACGCCAAAGGAAATTCTTCCTTACTTAATTTGCTTCTCGTCAGGTATTTGGTCACAGTGGTGGGAAAACTAATACAAGTTGTGGTGAGAAGTGAGCCTGAACTCTGTATGTCCCTTAGACCAGAACACACGGGGCTCCTGGCTCAAGCTCCACACATCTCTAAGGGACCAACACATCTAACAGTATCATCCAAGTGAGGCCCCTGAAACCTGTTTCTCCTTCAAGAGATTCCTCTGCCTCACGCTGACCAGATTCCCCAAAGGTTTGTATCAAAGGAGTCATCCCCAACTCTCGCAAGTGAACCCGGGTTCCAGGGAGTCAACCGGGCAGGTGGACTCGTTCTTCACACGGCGGGACTGCGAGCATACTGTCTTCACACTTAGTCTTGTGACACTCAGGTCAGACACAGTGAGTGTAGAACTCTAGACTACCAAAAACCACCACCTGTCTTTCGGTTTAAAAGGTATATACGGACCCATGCGTCCGCTACTGTCTGTCTGTGTCCGACCTTCACTTCAGAGTACCCAAAGGTGGTGTGAATACTCGAGTACTCTCACACACGACATTCCATCCCCTCTGTAGGCTCTGTGTCACATGTCAGACAGCCCTGAGGGCAGCTGGATCTCTTCCTTTGTGTCAACAGTCCCTGACGAAAGCCTTTTCTTGATTCTATAAAAAGCACAATATCCTGTTCTTCCTTGCTAATTTTATTTACTGTAGTTCTCGGGGATCAAACTCAAGGCCTAGGGTAAGCCAAGCAAACATTCTACCTCCAAATGACACCCCCAACCTTCCTCCTCCTTAATCTTAAACCATCTCCAAGAGAAGACTGCCCTTTTCTCCTTCTGCGTGCCTTTCATCTACCTCGCCTGCAGGTGGCAGAATTTGGAGAGATGTTGCTGAAAAATTGGATCATTCAACGTTCATGGTACAAAATTCCACAGCGCCAATTTATTATGGTCATGGAACAAAGGATTGTTCATATTTTTATGCACTGTGGTTATGACTTGCATCTGTGGTAATCACCAAGAACAGCCTTTGAAAGAGTCATTGGAGTTGGCTCTCCTGGTTGGTGTGAGACAGACAGTGTGGTGAGGACACACCAACCTTCACTGCATGTTACAGAACTTACAGAAGTGAGGCCATATTGTTTTTAAAAGAACATATTCCTAAGATCTATGGCATTGTGTATGACAGGGCCATTGTGACCTTGTTCTCAGTGAGACTAGCCTGCAACTATACACATACCAACGAAGACCATTAAGAGTTCCTGGCCCTGAACAGGAACAGTCAGTATCAACAACACACTACGATTAGTGAATACCTGGAATTTCAGCAGTCCCGAGACAGAGGCAGATGGATTTCTGGGAGTTTGAGGCCAGTCTGGTGTACATAGCAAATTCCAGGACAGCCAGGGCTACATAGTGAAACCTTGCCAAACAAGCGAACAAAATACTATGAAGAAGTTGTGTATTCCTAGACTTGACCACAAACAAATATTTCTCTCATTATTACAAATCTTCATTAATATATGACTACACCTCACATGACTCCATAAATGTTATAATACTCTAGTTTTTGAAACAAGAACTCTCTTGTAGCCATAAGTGACTTCAAAATCATAGTCCTCTTGTCTCCTGCTGGATCTACAGGTATACGCTACCACACTGACAAATAATGCATTTTATAATAGCTTTATTTGAAGTAATTCATCCGCCATTACGGTTATCCTCAAACTGTGCATCTCAGCGGTTCTCAAAGTACATTGCGAAGACATGCAACCATAATCACTACCTATAGATTTTCACCACACTAAGAATAAAAACTGTGTGTCCACCCATGTCTTTTCCTCCAGCCACTAATAAATCCTGACCTACTGTCCCCACACATCTCCTGTTCTTTGCATTTCTTACAAAAGAAAGTACAAAATAAATAACATTTTTCTGACTGTTTTCACTTCATGTTTGCCAAGGTCCATCCATCTCGTATATATCAGGACTTCCTGTTTCTGCCAGTTCATGCTCCATTGTGTAGCTTGGCTACTGATTTATTCACTGCTCGTTGGCTACTGAACATGGGGGATGCTCCTACTTTGGGTACGGCAACGAGTGATGCTGCTGTGATAATCAAGTAATGGGATTCTGTGGACTTCTAATTTTCACTCTCCTGAGTACATACATAGTGTAAGTAGCATTTCTAGGTCATTTGGTATCTCTGTTTAACTTTTTGAGGAGATTCAAACTGTTTTCCAAAATGGTTGCATAATTTTACATTCCTATGAATAGTGTATGAGAATTCCAATTTCCCCATATTCTTACCAAAACTTGTTGTATTGTCTGGGTTGCCTTTTTTTTTAAACTTGTCTGATGGATGTGATCAATCCTTGAAAATATTCCATATGTTCTTAAGATATTCCTAGGGGCTAGTGAGATGGCTCAGAAGGTAAAAGGTGTTTGCTGCCAAGCCTGATGACGTGGATACAGTCTCTGGGCTCCCCTATCTACAACGGTTGGAACTAGGAATTTCCTTTGGATGGTCTGTTCCTAGGTAGTCTCAGTTTGTGGTCTTTCTCAGAATCAGGTATTGCCTTGGGGTAAACTAGTGAAACTCAGGCCCCTATTGAGGTTGTCATGGCTGGGACCTACGTTATGAGCGCTCTTGAAGGTGAATTACCTCTCTTGCTTCTTTCAAGATTTTTCTCATTCTCTTTGTCTTTTGACAGTTTTCCAATATTTTATCCAGGATAAAGTTATTTTAGTGTATCCTGCTTGGAATTTTCTGAGCTTCTTGTATGTATAAGTTAATGGGTCTTTTTTTTAACCTCATAATTATGGGAGTTTTAGTTAGTATTCCTTCAAATATTTTTTTCTACTACTTTTTCCTACTCCTCCTCTTCTGGGACTGCCATTGAGCATAGGCTCAGTAACGTGATGATAACTCAAAGGTTTGAGTGCTGAGTGGATAAAATAATGATAAGTTTTGAAAAGCATCAGTTAAGTCAAACAGTGGTGCCACTCTGGAGGAAGAGCTTTCTGAAGAGGTCTCTTCGGTGAACTCTGTAGCATAGTTATGAGGCTGATGTTTTCCAATCTTACCTGCCTAATTAGGAGGAAATACCAAATTAAAATGCAAGAAAAATATGCTGTTCCCACTGACATTCAACCATTCCTTGAATAAATGACTCCCAAATTGTTGTGAGCCTAGGGCTAATTTTGGAAAAGTTGGTTTTGTTGGTTTTCCTACTGTTTCTGATATATTTATGAAGATTTTCTGAGGTCCACGGGCTGTGATTCCAGAAGTTCTTTGAACTGTCTTTATAAACAGTGGCAGTTCTGTCTCAGAGAATGCCGGTGATGCATTATAGAGACCACATCATGGCAAGACAAGGTCATCAAAAAAAGAGGTTCTTGAGTCAGATGAGAAAAAGCTATCAAGGCCGGGTGGTGGTGGCGCACGCCTTTAATCCCAGCACTCGGGAGGCAGAGACAGGCGGATCTCTGTGAGTTCGAGACCAGCCTGGTCTGCAAGAGCTAGTTCCAGGACAGGCTCCAAAACCACAGAGAAACCCTGTCTCGAAAAACCAAAAAAAAAAAAAAAAAAAAAAAAAAAAAAAAGAAAGAAAGAAAAAGCGATCAAGAGCCATTAAGTAAAGAACAGGTAGAGAATGGCTGGGCTGCAGGTGGGGGTGGGATGGAACCAGGAATGGGTCCAGAGTTGATGGATAGCTCAGTGACCATACAAATTCCAGCTCTTGGTATCCATCTTGTCACCTTGAAACCAGAGCCATTTGTTTTTTCTGATTGTTGCTGTGATCTCCTGGGCTTGTTGTGGGAACTTTAAAAGGAAATTAAGGTAAGTAAACGCCTGCCTCTTCCAATTGAGAGAGGCAAATAAAAAAGCCAGACAGAAAAACAGGATGGACATTCCAGGCTCAGAATTCACATTGTCATATCCAAGTAATATATTAGTCTAGGAAGCTTGAAATTATTAACAAAAAGGCTGAGAAGGACTTCAAATATGGGGAAAAAGCAAGACTCTACAAAACAAGTATTTTAAAATCTTATTTATTCTTTGAGAATTTCATACAAGTATACAACACATTTTGAGCCTATCCATCCCTAGCTCCCCTCTAGCTCCCCCTGAATTCCTCCCTCAACATCTCCCCTTCCATCCTTCATCTCCCCCCCACCTTCCTCCTCCTCCTAATAACCCACTGAGACTGTGAGTGCTGCCAGTACATACATTAGGACCTGGGGCCTTGGTAAGGTCTGTGAGGCCCAATTTTCTCCAGGTTATTCCAAGGCAAAAGTATCTGCTAGCCTGTTTCTCATTACTATAATAAAATATTAGAGATAGTCTACTCTATAATGAAAAGAGGGTTATTTTGTATGACAGTTCTGTAATACAGAGATGAGGGACCACATTTACAGGTTGCTTCCTTGCTACTATAAGCTAAGGTGGCCCAGGGCATCAAACTGACAAAAAATAAGGACAAGGAGGGAGGGAGACAGTGGAGGGGGGAGTCTTCTTTAAAAGCTACAAGGATTCAATCATGAGACTCCACCTTAATGACCTTTTCTAACCCTAATTATACCCCCCCCAAATTCACTCCCCCACACAGACACACACAAACAGCACAGCAAGATTACAATGACTCACTGTGGGAGTCAAATTTCAATAGATGGAGCTTTGGAAGACACTCAGCCCAGACCCCAACCCATAGTAGAGTCTGATTTAACAATATTGTTTCAATCCAATCATTCAATAAATATTTGTAGCATGTTTCTTAAACTCTAGGAATTGAATGGCCCTACTGGGAACAGTGTCTTCAGGATCAGCAAGGCCTAGATTATTAGAGCAACAGAAAATCCAGCTGTTCCTCGGTCTCCATGGGGAATTAGTTGAAGTACTCCACGGAGATCTAAATCCACAGAGGCTCAGTTCTCATGCATGAAATGGCACTGTATTAGTGAAGACGCCAGGCATATTCTCCTGCATATTTTGCATCATTTGCACATTAATTAGAATGCCCAATGCAATGTAAATGCTGTGAAAGTATTGGTTATAGACTATCCCTTAGAGACAAATAACAAGCAAAGAGACCCTATGCAAGTTCAATGCAGAGAGAATTTTTTTTTCTCCCAATATTTCCAACCTCTGTTTGGTTGACTCCACCCACATGCTCGTGGATCTGAGGGGGTGAGGGGCAAGTATGCAGAAAACAAAAGGTGTGATTTAACTGAAGCACCAATTCATTTGTCTGTCTTTCCTCGGCTGCATTCAGAGCACATTGGACAGAGCAGAAGTCCAATGGCTGCACAGAGAAGAAAATCAGGAGGGGTCATGAGAGAGCTCAGAGGGTAAAGGTGTTGCTGCCAAGCCTGATGACCTGAGTTCAGCCCTTAGACCCATATGGTAGAAGGCAAGAGCTGATCCCCACAAGTTTTCCTCTGAACACATTTGTGCCGTGGCATGTACCCGTACTCACAGTATATTAAATGTAATTAAAAGTTTTCCATGCATGGCTCACACACACAGACATACATAAGCACATACTATGCAAAGGCATGATAATAAATACAATTTTAAATACTTTTAAGGGAAGAACACCAGAGGAGAAACAGAGTAAAAAGTAGTTTTGTCTCCAGAGGGTTCCAAATGTGGGAGTGAGAGACGTTGGTCAGTTTTCTCCGTTTCTGAAGGCACTGGACAATGGCCTTGGGGACAGTCAGAAGGAAAGCAGTGTTTTGGTGACAAGTCACAGCTCTTCGGAGTGAGGGGTGCTTCAGGAGCAGCAATAGGACCCTAGCACTTGGAGAAAAGTGATGTAGTTAGGGAATGGGTGGGCTCAAGAGGCACAGGCCTTTTGTGGGGGTGGGGGCTGAGCGGAGGTCACAGATCTTCCTTAAAGTCCCATCATCACCTGAACGGCTCGTCTCTAGCCTCTCCCCACTTCATCTCTCAGTCACCTTGAAATGCCTAGAATTCTGGCTGCCAGACTCACTCCGGTTCAGTGACTGATCATCATCTTCTCCTTCATCCCTAGCAGTTTCCATTATTCCTGGAGCTTGGCTGGAAGCCCAGGCCTTGAATCTAAAAAATGACTTCCTCTCCTGAGCTTGCACCAAGGAAAGTTTTGCATTCTCTATGCTTAGATTTTTCTCTATGCTTCCCCACAATAGCCAGACTCCAAGGAATTGCCAAAGACTTACTCTTGGCTATATAGTAAAATCTTCATCAGTTCAGGTCCAGTGTAGTTGGGACCAGCACTCACCCAGCAAGCCTGAGTGGACCACAGTGGAAAAAGAATGGAGTAATCGCAATATGCAGCTTACTACTGATTATTCTGCCATTAAGAATATTCCTGACCATGGTGATGTGCTTGTATGCTGTCTCATCTTACATTCATGACCTTGATAGAAGGCTTGGTATTCTTCCCATTTTATCCATGTTGAAAACTGAGACTTAGATTAAATAATTCACTCAAGGTCAGGATGAGAACTTAGGGCCTTTAAAAGTCATGGAAGGGGGGAATGTTTGGCTCCTGCTTTGTGACACTCTTCATGGGAAAATGGGACCAAACATTTGCCCACCCCAAATAGGAAACCACAACAAACCAAAGTAAAAATACCACAGAAGTCCAACTCGGTGAACCAATCAGGTTTTTGGGGGTCACTTACAGGAATGTAAGTGAGGGGTTACTTACAGGAGCAGAAATGACTCAAAGTCAGCTGCATCACCAAATGCCAGCATGGGCGACAGCTCACAAAAACTGAAAACCTGGAGCACACTGCTCAGTTTGCAGGCAGCTCAAAAGCTCAGAGATTATCTCTTCCAGGCAACTCAAATAGCCTGAGCCTCGTTCACGTACCTAAGCTGGCTAGTCTCTTTCTGTTCCCATACCAGGCTGGTCTCCATCACTTCTGGTTACTTCATCTGATCTCTACTTCCTCTGGGTAGCTTGTCTTGTGTGAGAGTGACTCCGCAGTCCTTACTGACTGTGTATGCTTGATGAGGGAGGGGATTAGTGAATCCAGTCAGTTTCAGTAACTTCCTGAAACTATTGAGTTATTCATTTCCTGAGTTTTTTTTTCTCTCTTTTTTTATTAATTAATTTATTTAATTATTAAAGATTTCTGCCTCTTCCCCGCCACCACCTACCATTCCCTCCCCCTCCCCCAATCAAGTCTTCCTTCCTCCTCAGCCCAAAGAGCAAGCAGGTTTCTCTGCCCTGTGGGAGGTCCAAGGACCACCCACCTCCATCCAGGTCTATTAAGGTGAGCATCCAAACTACCTGGGCTCCCACAAAGCCATTACGTGCAATAGGATCAAGAACCCATTGCCATTGTTCTTCAGTTCTCAGTAGTCCTCATTGTCCATTATGTTCAGTGAGACCGGTTTTGTCCCATGCTTTTTCAGACCCCGGCCAGCTGGCCTTGGTGAGTTCCCGATAGAACATCCCCATTGCCTCAGTGTGTGGGTGCACCCCTCGCAGTCCTGAGTTCCTTGCTCGTGCTCACTCTCCTTCTGCTCCTCCTTTGGATCGTGAGACTTCAGTCCAGTGCTCCAATGTTGGTCTCTGTCTCTGTCTTCTTTCATCGCCTGATGAAGGTTAATATTCAGGGGGATGCTTATATGTTTTTCTTTGGGTTCACCTTCTTATTTAGCTTCTCTAGAATCACGAATTATAGTCTCAATGTCCTTTATTTATGGCTAGAAACCAAATATGAGTGAGTACATCCCATGTTCCTCTTTTTGGGTCTGGCTTACCTCACTCAGGATAGTGTTTTCTATTTCCGTCCATTTGTATGCAAAATTCAAGAAGTCATTGTTTTTTACTGCTGAGTAGTACTCTAATATGTATATATTCCATACTTTCTTCATCCATTCTTCCATTGAAGGACATCTAGGTTGTTTCCAGGTTCTGGCTATTACAAACAATGCTGCTATGAACATAGTTGAGCATATACTTTTGTTGTATGTTTGGGCATCTCTTGGATATATTCCCAATAGTGGTATTGCTGGGTCGAGAGGTAGGTTGAACCCGACTTTCCTGAGAAACCGCCACACTGCTTTCCAAATTGGTTGCACAAGTTTGCATTCCCACCAGCAGGCCCATGGAGTCGTTTCCTGAGTTTTACTAAGCTTCTCTAAAGGGTAGAATGTTTCACATCCCTTAAAAATATACAGCATCATGAGCTGGAGAGATGGCTCAGTGGTTAAGAGTACTGACTGTTCTTCCACAGGACCTGAGTTCAATTCCCAGCAACCACATGGTGGCTCACAACCATCTATAATGAGAAATCTGGTGTCCTCTTCTGGGGTGCAGGTACGCATGCAGGTAGAACACTGTATACATAATAAATAAATAAATCTTTTTTTTTTAAAAAAAAAAAAAAGAATATACAGCATCTTACAGAGATTCCCTCCAGGATGGGAAGTTTATCTCTGAGGAGACTGCAACACAATAGCCTCTACCCTGCTGGGAAACAGTGTCTCAAAGTTTGGGCTAGAAGAGGGGAACTTTGTAAGTTCTGTTAGGAAAGAGGAAGGATGGAAAAGCAGAGTTGAATCAGAAGAATGCTGCCCTCCCCTTCGCTAGCTGTGTGACTTGGGGTGTGTTATGAAACTCTCTGAGATTCGTTTTCTTCATTTGTCCAATGTAAAATGGACCATCCTTCTCACAGTCTGTGTAGACAGCATCAACCAACTTCTACAACATCGCTTGCTTGGAGCCTGCTACAGATGAGCTGTTTAAACATTGCTGCTTCCCACTCTGCTCTTCTCTGTGCTGCTGGGAGTTTGGCCACATGGGATAGAAGCCAAATACGCATTCTAGAGCCACGTGGCAACTGGAACCATGGACCTAGATTCTTATTTATGGAGAGGCGGAGCTGGGCAGGATCACCAGAAGCAAAAACCCTGAGACTTCTGGGCTGTGAATGAAGGGTGTCATATTTGGGGACATGGTACTCAAATGAAACCCGAAATTTGAGAATGGAGAATGCCACGGCACGCTGTCATCAAGAGGAAGTCCTTAGCGGCCACTTGGAAATCATGGCTGATGGACATGGGCGTTCAGTCCCACCAATGCTAGGGAAGGCCTGCCGAACTTTGTGCCATCTCACATGGGGAAACTTCCCTGCACCCCTCCCCTCTGTTTCCTTTAATAACCTTGTCTGACTTAATTCTCCAAGAACTCATCAAATCGTTTCTTGGTACACTGTTCTCATTCCACGGTTTCAACACCAGAGAAACAAGATCCATAAACTGTTCCCGGCAGGAGGTTCCTTTTGTTAATTTGGGGGAAAGAAAAAAAAAACTCCTTCCAACTTCAAAGACTTGGTAGCTATTTAGTATTTAGTCGGGGGCTTCATCCCAGCCCCCTGGCATTCATCTTTGGAATGCTCGGCAGAAAACTCCATTCCAAGCTCCCTCCCCTGAGAGTTGCCTCAGTCCAAACTCCACCTCTGAGAAAACTTGCCAATTATGACCCCTCCCCAGGGAGGGTCAGAAAAAACCACCAAAAGGTAACCCTTCCACAGGGAAGGTCAAGACCACTCCCACAGGCTATGCAAACTTCCCCCTAGAGAATAAATACATGGTACCCCCTCTTCCTCCCCAGTGATCATTTCAGGCTCCCACACGCACACCCTGTGTTTTCCCAGGACAACCAGGGAGCACTGGCACCCAATGAAACCTGGGTATTTTTAAATTCGGTCTGATTGGGATTATTTTCATTGGCAAAGAGGTTTATTGACCAGAAAATATTTAACATTTGGAGGTCCCACCGTGGGGGGCGCTGTTTTTCCCAAGGGTCCAGGGCCACGTGCTGGAAAATGCCCTTCTCATGCGTGCTCTCTGCCAGGCTGACTGGCTTCCTCTCGGTGAGTTCTGAAAACATGTCTCTAGGGCCTGGGATCAATTCACATTTATTTATCTTTGTCGATTTGGGGGCTTTCCTGTGAAAGTCACAATTGTTCCAGGTACCTGATTCAAGCTGCAAGTCAGATCTTGCTGAGGTGGGATTGAGTGGGTAGAGATGTCTCTCACTCATTTCTCATGATTCCCCCCCACACCCCGTTTTCTACTCAAGAGCCCTGTCATGGTGGATGCATTGTGACAGACTTGAGTGCCAATATTTGGCATACACTTGTAAAAATGGGCTCTTGCAATTCGAAGCTGGATCCTCTATCACCCCTGGGCTGCCTTTTACAAAATCTTTATAAATTGGGACTGTCCGATACAATCTGTCCCAAACGGCTAATTTCTCTAAGATTTGGCCTCAATATGACCTTGACAAAGGGTCACTGGAGGGAACTCTTGAATTTTTCATCCTCAGGAACCTTGAAAATTTTTGCTGCTGTAGGAATAAATGGACAGAATTCTCATGTGTCCATGGTTTCTGGGCACTGAACTCCCATCCCTCCCTCAGTAACCAGTGACTCCCATCCCTCCCTCAGTAACCAGTTTTGGTCGCCAGGGTCACAGCACCTCCAGATTCCCAACCATCTGGGAATTGGGACCCTGAAAGTTCCACCATGACCATGCTGTCAGAGACACTGTCCCCTCTCCTACTCCCTTGAACTCTAATTACCCAACCCCCTCCTGTGGAACAACATTCTCCACATCTCCACATTCCTCCCCCTACCCACTACTCCTTTCTCCCTCCCCAGTCAAACAAGAGGTTCAAGGCCAACTTCCTCCTCCTTACCCACCTTCCTCCCACCTTCTTCCTCCTACCACCTCTCCCTACCCCTCCATGCCACAAGCCACCCCTTGGACCCCTTCTACACACTGGCCTAACCCCTCCCAATCCTCCTCTCACTCACCATAAAATAAAGAAGGCAAGCTTCAGCATAGCAATCTAGGGCAAAGCCATCCTGCATCCACACACCCATTCCTAGCCTTCTGTCCCATGCCCTCTGTGCCTGCTGTTCCCTGGGCAATGTCTAACCATCCCCTGATGCTTTTGTTCTCTCTTTCCCTCCCTACCGGATTTCCTAACTCAGCTCAGTCTTGACCTTCATCTCTCAAAGCCACATCAAATGGAGTGTCTGAAAACAAACTCTACAATTTATTTAAGGCCCTGGGGTACCGTTTACCTGGTCCTGTACTGAAATTATTGGTGCATGCCTCTGCGTTCCTCAGCGGGTTGCCAGTGCCTGTCGAGATAGTGAGATGACCATTTGCATGTTCTGACACACACTGGGATTCAGTGATATAAAAGGCATGCGGTGGGGGGGGAAGAAGGAGGGAGGGAGGGAAGAGGACTGGGTGGTCATGACTACCAACCTCCCAGATACACAGAAGCTGCCCTTTTTAATTAAATTGTGTTTCTAAATCATCTGTTCCCTGTACTTTTGAAGTAATAACTTTGGTGTCATTTCAGTCTTACAGCAGTAATACTTAAGACCCAGAGGCATGTAGGGAAGGACCAGGCCCAGGGGCTAGAATCTAGAAATCAGCTGAGTGTCTGATAGTTCATCTCTGAGAACCAAATTTATCTCCCTCTGTCCCTCTCTTCCTCTCCCCCGTTTTTCTCTCTGTTTCTGTGTGTGTGTGTGTGTGTGTGTGTGTGTGTGTGTGTGTGTGTGTGTACACCCATACACATGTACAAAGAAACACATTTGGGGAGGAACCACAATACAGGAGGGGGCCTTTTAGTCTTCTCTATTAAAAACAGTCCCACCTAGGCTAGCCAAGTCATGGATTAGAGATAGCAATCTGTCTCCGTCTTTTTATTCTGTGCAGATGTGCCAGTGTAGAATCACACTTCTGAGGTTAATATTTAAACACCATTTACCTCTATCATCTTTCTTAAAGTATTGATTGCTGATAATAAGTAGCCAGTTTCCACATTTACTGTGCCAGGTCTTTCTTGCCAACAAGCATTTCTCTGTAAATGATTGCAAAGTGGTTCTGGGGAGGTCTGGAAATAGCCATGGCCATGCTCTTCCAACAAGGAAGCCATGTAATCATGGTGTCTGCTCTCACTTGACTGCCAGTCCTCTGAAGGTCAGGCTGCTGTCTCTATCCTCCTCCCAATTCCCTTCATAACCTTTTCAAGACACCTCCCAACTTTGTAACTTTTATAAATAACCCACTACTTCCAGTTAGTGCTGCCCATGCGAATGAGGCTTTCCCCTGGAGCATGGGAGCCTACCAGTTGTCAGAGCCTCATAAAAGAGTGATTTCTCCCTCTCTGCTAGGCAAGGCTAACAGCTCTGCAGCAGGGCTGGACTCTGAAGACTATTCACCCCATCTATCCTGTAATCTCGGCTCGCTTCATCTTGTCCTGCCATGAATGACTGCAACAGCCATGTCATGTCCAGCAGACAGCATGGGGCAGCATTTCTCCCTACAGCTTTTACATTCCTCCCACCTTCCACAATGCCCCTTGGGTCTGGGGAGAGGGAATTGGTACAGATGTTCTGTGTAGGGCTGGGCACTCAACCTCTTTATCTCAGGACTTTGACAGTTGTGCTACTCTCTGTTGTCTGGTGACTGGGCTGTTTTTTTTTTTTAATTAATTTTTAAGTTAGCATACAAAGCAGCAGGTTTTACTGCATAAATGTTGTCATACTTCATTCATTTCATCTCTTTCTCCCTCTGCCCTCCCTACACCAGCACTACTTTATTTCTTCTGGCGCTCAAGGCTTAGGTGGGTGTGGCACTCAGGATAGACGCTCGAACAAATGGAGTGTTCCAAGATAAACAAGGCTCCTGGCAATGTTCTAGTAGAGGCTGGACATAATCATAGTTTACATTTGCCCAGCTTTACTCCACTTCTAAACCTTTCTCATTGTTTTGACTTTGCTCTTTGTATAGTTTTGATGCCCCCCGCAAATGTATGTGTGCCAAACTTAATCCTCAAGGAACAGTGTTAAGGGGGAGTTTAGTCCGGAAGGGTCCTTCCTCACAAATGAATTAAAGTCCACCAGAAAAAAAGTTGTGACTGTATGTTCCACCTCAGTGTCACACTCAACGGCCTCCCAAGCTCTGTCAGGGATTGGCACAGCAAGAACAGTCTTGCCAGAATTGTCCCCTAGAAATGTCTCCTCAGGAGACCTCAGGATTGAGTCTCAGTATGACCTAAGCCAGGCATGGTAGAGTATCCCTAAATCCCAGTCCACAAAACATGGGATAGGAGGATCAGGAGTTCAAGGTCACCCTTAACTAGATACATAACAAGTTTGAGACCATCCTAGGCTACAGGAGACCTGTCTTTAGGAGAGAGGGGAGAAAAAAAGACAAATTTGTCCCTAGGTTTTGGAGTTCCCAGTGACATGACCATGAGTCAAAGAAATTGCTTTTATTTAGAAGTTTTATTTATAAATCTCATCTAAACTGTTAGAATAACCCCCAAATGGGCTTGTTTTCCTATCTTCTCTGTAAGTTGGGCAAGGCATGTGCTTTTAGTCCAATTATATAGAGGAAAACTAAGAACCACAGCAAAGTCTAAGGGTTTTGTTGGGCTGGTTAATAAGCAATGGAGTCCATGCTGGAACACAAGCCTTCAGACTCCCGCACCAGCACCTCTCTCTCCTCCTCCCCAGCACCCCCTATCCCCCCACACCCATGGAGCATCTAGTGCATGAGTGACGGGCTCCACAACCCACGTGACCCAGGCTGGCTCTCATATTCTCTCTGCTTTTTGTGAGCGTCCCCTTGGGTGACTTGGCCTAAACCAGACTTCTTCAAAATGCATGTGGCTTCGCATCCCAACCCCCTTCCTTGACCCCACATGTCCGTTTTTTCCTAATTAGCTTTCGCTCACCCAAGCATCTGTTGAAGTCTGCTCTGTGAGAGTTTGGAGTGCAAGCCATTTGTACACTGGAGTTTTCCTCTGTGTTTATCTCATTTGAATTCTGGGTGGCCTTGTGAGTGGAGATCATAATGAACCACTCTGGGTATTTTTCCACTGAAGATGAATCCGGGGACTGTCAAGAGGCTGGGACTCATGTGGAAATGTAGCTCCCTGGAATAAAGGATGTTTAATGGTATGTTAGGGGACTGGGAGCTACAGGAAAGGTCTTGTTCTTTGGGCAGGAGCCACTATCAGCCTCTGCAGAGCAGAGAGGAGTAAGCCCTACCTCAAGCAGTTCACTGCACAGGGGTCTCCAACCTGCAAGGCCAAGTGGCTGGGTGGCCCTGAAAACAATGCCTCCTTAAAGCTTGAACCAGAAGATCTACACTGGACTCAGTTTCTTCCTGGACCTGCCATCCTAGTCCTTCACTGGTTTTACACCCTCTCTAAGGGATCAGATCACAGGGTTGCTATCATGTGACTACCCAGAACCCAGGTTTGTGGCCAGCCTTAGGATTCAGATGGTCCTGAGTCTGTTTACTAAAGCTGCACAGGGATCTTCTAAGGAAGAAGTAACCAGTGGACCTGCACCCAAGCAGCATGGAGTATCATACAGAGACCCTTTGTAAGAAAGGCTGATTCAGGGCTGGGGACAGAAGGCAGCCTCCAGATAGCATCCACATGTACCATCGCCATGGTAGAAAGCCAAGGACTCAAGAACTTGAAATTTGAACCCAGCTTTCCATATCCTTATAAGGGTACATTTGCTCTGGTAAGAAGACAAAATATTTTTAACTCAAAAACATGCTAACTTGACATATCACTTTCAGTTGTTTAGGCTTGTGGTCGTGTGCCTCCATCCATCCTCTTGACCAGGCCTAAAAAATTATACATTTTGAGACACTCGATGTCAGTCATGTAATTCCAGCTGAAGGCAATGTAGGGAGGGGACCCATACATGCTCACCTCTATTGCAGGGGAGAAACCTATAGTCTTACCCCAGCCACGTCCCTCCTCAAACTTCTGCTCTTCTCCTCACTTCCTTTTCTTTTTTTTAAAATTGTATGTGTATATTTTGTCTGCATGTATGTATATGCACTATGTGTGTGCAGTACCCAAGGGGTCCAGAAGAGAGCGCTGAATCCTCTGGAACTGAAGTACAGAGTTACAGACAACTGTTAGCTGCCACGTGAGTCCTGTGAATGAACCCAGTTCCTCTGTAAGGGCTCTTAACGATTGAACCATCTTTAAAGACCTTTCTTTAGTCCTATCAAGTTATTCACAACACACTTGCATGCACATGCACACACATACACGCATACACACACGCACACATGCACACACACACACTAGCAGGGCCAGTTTTGACTTATTAGGATTACATTTGTACAAAAATGAAGCCCATTTTCTGAAAACCTAAGAACAGTGAAATGTCACCAGAACGTGGTTTTATACTAGCCTTGATCACATATGAGCTGACACTGGACTGTATGAAACAGCATAGTCAGCTGAAAGATTATAATTCCCATTCCCAGGCCAGGCCAAGTTAAGAGTCATGCCTGACTTGGTGTAGTTACTCACAACTGTAATTCCAGCACTTGGGAGACTGAGGCAGGAGGATCTTCTATTTAAGGGTAACCTGAGCTACTTAGCAGGACTTTGTCTCAAAAACAAACAAATAAAAACAATAACAGCAAAATTATCCCTAAGCATGTCTCTTATGAGGACCTTGAGTGACAGTCCCAGCCCAGCATCATTTCTTTTGGAGTCTCCATTGGCAACACACTGCTAGCCCACTATCTTCTACTGGGTTAATTATAGAGAACCAGACCCCAGTGGCTTGCTGATGCCCCTCTCACTGCCCCACATCCTTTGTAGGCAGACTGGGTAGTACAACAGGAAAGCTAGCCTAAACACACCTCTTCTAACTCCTGCATCACCTCCAAGTCTCCACAGACACACTGCTCAGGGCCGACTCTCTTCCTGAAGGCCAGCACCCCCTCTTGTCTGTGCCCACCCCTCCTCTC
The DNA here is from genome assembly GCF_950005125.1 of Chionomys nivalis. Taxonomy (NCBI): domain Eukaryota; kingdom Metazoa; phylum Chordata; class Mammalia; order Rodentia; family Cricetidae; genus Chionomys; species Chionomys nivalis. The sequence goes on along the minus strand of NC_080089.1, from coordinate 48,118,271 downwards.
TGGCTGTGTTGTCCAAATACAAAACTCACTGCCAAGATGTGAGAACAGTAAATCTTTGCTCGTTCTTTTATTCATGTCCTCACCTCTGCAGACAGTGCTAAGAAAAACAAACCCCACAAAAATCCCTGTGGGCTCCAGCAGTCTGGCAGCCTCTCCTTCCTCCCCTCTGATTATCTCTAGAAGACAGGGGAAGAGGTCCGTCTGGTTCCTACAGGGGACACAACCTTCCTCCTTCTCCTCACGGCTGGACTAACAGAAATGGGGGGAAGGAAAGTATCTGTGGTCTTTATACACAAAGCTCATTCATCTGTCTTTGATGGTCCTAGAACCCTTGGAGTATCTTGGAGTGATCTGGGGAGCGCCTGCATTAAGAATCAGGTCAAAGTTCTCACCTATCCTTGCATGCTTTGCTTGGGGTACATGATAGAGGCTGGGAAAGGGTTGTGGGATGGGGAGATGCAGGCACACACGCAGGCATGCACGCATACACATCAATCATCATCATCATCCTCGTCATCATAAATCTTTTAAAATTATGTTTATTTACAGGTACCATAGAGTACATGTGGAGGTTAGCGAATGGATAATTTGGGGGAATCAGTTCTCTCCTTCCACTACATGTCTCCCATGGATTAAGCTCAGGCCATGAAGCTCAGTCTTAAGGGCCCTTTCCCTTTGATCCATCTTGCTGGCCTCCAGGATTCTACAGGCCCTTGTAAGAAGGTAGATGACCAAGTGATCTGATAAAGTATCTTCCAGTTTAATATTTCTGTACAGTATTAAATCATTTCCTTCATCCATGTGCAAGATAAGAATGTGGGTTGGTGGTAAAGGGACCCCCAAGTTCACACCCTACTTCTCTAGTACTCAGGAACTAGGTGGCCTTACAGGAGTCATGACATCTTTCTGAGCGAGCCTTCTTGTCTGCAGAATCGGGTGGATAAAGCAATATCTCTACCACGTGGATGCTGTGAGATCCCACATCAGTAGGCTTTCTAAACCGCCAAGTACTGCTCACACGTCACTGGTAATTGGAAGGCCGTGGGGGCTATAATAATAATGATAAGCGGGCCGGAGAGATGGCTCAGTGGTTAAGAGTATTGCCTGCTCTTCCAAAGGTCCTGAGTTCAATTCCCGGCAACCACATCCTCAATCTGTAATGAGGTCTGGTGCCCTCTCTGGCCTGCAGACATACACACAGACAAAATATTGTATAAATAATAAATAAATATTTAAAAAAAAGAAAAAAATAATGATAAGCATTTCCCTTTAACCAAATGTCTATGGCCGTCATAGGAAATATGAAAATGATCATAGCTTGTGGATTTGCTTTTCATTCTTCCTTCCCAGGAGGACCTGCTGTCCCCCCCAACCCCCACCCCACCCCCCGCTGCCTCATTCAGGGAGGAGCCAAGTAGAAAAATGTTGGGCTCAGGTTGGAGGCTGGAGGTACTTTGCCACCCACCAGAACTCTCTGTGTACTGCCAATGCGACAGCTGACTCTCAGCAACTTTTTTCTACAGGTAATGAAGCCAAGAGTAAATTAAGGCCTTTGTGTCTCAGTGCACTGCATGCAAAAAGCAAAGGCAGACCCTCCGGGAAGAATAATCACTTGGATAAACCCTCAACAAATATGCTGATAAACTCACAAAGTTCTCGTTATTGCTTAATGCTAATTGTATTTCCTCGGGTAAGCACCATAAAAAATTCATTGAGATTTTTTGGAAACAAGATAGCCATTGCATTTTAATTGCTAGAGACCAGAGAGTATAGGAGGGAGGCTTCACAGGGGAAATGCTAACTGGGGATAAACTCAGGAAGAAAGCCCTCAAGCTGAAAGGTTCAGTTCCCCCAAAAAAGAGCTAAGGGGAAAACCTGAACCCTGTGGGGAGAACAGCCTTCCCTAGGCGCACTGACCTCAGTGGTGCTCAAAGTCTCAGAACCCCTAGACAGTTGGGAGTTTTGTTGCTGCAGATGGTGACATAGAGGTTTAACTAACAAATAATATAATAATTAGAGATCTGCCGAATTTTGGAGTTGACGATCTGGGGTCAGTATCTACGTTCCAAGAAACACATACAGGGAAAACTGCACTTCTGCTCAGAAACACGCACGACCGTGTGTCGGTTAATCTTCACCGTCAAGTATTCTGGATTTGGAATTGCCTGGGAAACACACCTCTACGCAAGTCTGTGAGGTAGGGAGTTTACAGAGAGGCGTGACTGAGTCCTGCCATGACTGTGAGTGATACTAAGCCACGAGCTGAGGTCCAAGACGAAAGCACCGACATCATCTCTCCCTGCTCCCGGTCACTGTAGGACCCTCCTCCGCACAGTGAACCACATCTTTTGTCTCTGAGCCAAAATAAATTCCTTTGGGCCGGGCGGTGGTGGCGCACGCCTTTAATCCCAGCATTCAGGAAGCAGAGGCAGGTGGATCTCTGTGAGTTCGAGGCCAGCCTGGTCTACAGAGCTAGTTCCAGGACAGGCCCCAAAGCTACAGAGAAACCCTGTCTTGAAAAACCAAAATAAATAAATAAGTAAATAAATTCTTTTGGTCATGTATTTCTTCACAGCAGCGACAAAAGTAGTTAATACAAGGTGGGGGGGGGGGGCTTGACCAAGATTATATATAATTTCCATTTAATAACAAAACTCTTTCGAACAGTAAACAGAATGTCATTTGAAAAATGTCATCCTTGTCCAACTCCGTCTTTCTTGTCTTATAGACTCCTGCCTCATATAGAGCTACTAGAGTTAGCTCAGAACAGGACCAGTGGGGTAGGGTGGGGACCCTGACTTCCGTGTCTTTACTTGAGTTGGTCCAACGTTGGCCTCATCTGCCCAGGAGCCCTTGAGATAGGGCATTCTCTAGAGTTGGACTTAGCCCTCCTGAGGCCCCTGGGAGAAAGCAGGGCACCTCCAGCATCCTCCCGATAGATGCAATGGAGTCCAGGGAGAACAGAGGACCAGTTTCCCAGATGCTTCCAGAAATCTCATCTGTTGCGTCTCCTCTTATCCCTTCCTTTCCTCATTATTCTCACTCCAGCCCCAGCCTCCTTCCTGCTGCAGAGGCGCTCAGCTCAGGTGAGAAAGAGGAAGGAGAAATCAGAGCCTTAGGAGAGAAACCAGTGCTGCAGCTGCTGGCCCTCAGTCTGGGATGATCCACGGGAGATCCACAGTTCGGCATCGGAGATGGCAGCTGCTTCTCCTGTAGCTAGTGGACCTGCCAGGGAGCCAAGAGACATAGGTGTCTGTGTAACAAGGCTGAGAAAAACAGAGTAAAACACAGCCAGGATGGCTATGACCAGAAAGCCTGGGCTTACCAAGGGTAGGAACTTGCCATAGGTCACCCCCAAAAGACAGATCTAGGTCACAGACTCAGTCTACCCTTTCTGGCTAGTGCTTAAACCGCTAGAAATCCAGTGGGTTTTTGTTATGTGTCCTTTCTTTCTCCTCCACTCTCGCCAACATTCGTAAACCCATGTCCAACCCTCAGAAGGTCCCCAGTGTCCTGGGGCAGGTCCTTCGGAAACTTGGGCCGCTCTCCTGCTCCACACTCACCTGTACGGTGTCATGGATCCAGTCCAGGAACTCCGCTACCTTGGCATAGACACCTGGGTGATTGGGCTCTGCACAGCCACGACCCCAACTGACCACCCCTACAAGGTGCCACACGTCACCACTGGGACACACAAGGGGTCCCCCGCTGTCCCCCTGAGGAATCCAAATAAGCAGACACAAAGAAACAACACTCAGACCATCTGGTGGAGCAGCACCAGTCCACCACGGGGAATGGACTCTCCTGGTAGAGAGAGAGAGAGGCTCCTGCCTCCTGATGTCATCTGCTGGTCTCACTTCCCACAAGCCCTTAGTGTGGACTCCGTAAGGAGTCTGGCTTCCCCAATCCATGTGCACTAACCAGGGAACCAAGCTGATGCAAGTCCCCTGCTCCCACCTTCCACCACCAGCAGGTCTCCCACTCCTCCCTCTACTACGGGCCACACCTGGCATGCGTCTGCCCTTCCGTCCAGGTAGCCAGCACACAGCATGCGGTGTGTGAGTGCCCCGCTGTACACACATGAGCTGTTGCAGAGGTGAGTGCTGAGCAGAGGTACCACCGTGTCCTGTAGTGTGTCTGAGCTATGAGCTGTAGGAGACACAGAGCAAAGCTACAGGGTACCACGTCTGGCCAAGAAGGCAGAGCATCAAAAGAGAAAAGAGAGTTCCCAAGGACACAAAGACCCAAAGAAGGAAGCTTGGGCAACGCTATGGACCTGGGCCAGAGGACAAGTCTGCCAGATACCCAGCTGGGAATGAGGAGAGAAAGAGAAAGACACAGTATACCAGATGCTGAGCTCACGGAGCTCCTGGCACCAAGAGCAGGGAAGTGAAAGGACCTGGGCTTAGGAAAACTGTTCAGTGGTTATTCTCCATAGAAACACTCAGGCAGGAGAGACTGAATACCCCTGACTTACCAAGGGAGGAAAAGAGCGCCATTGTCAGATGACCAGGGGAAGGAGAAGTGCCCAGCTTAGAGAATACCTCCCTCCCCATCTTATACTGAGGGCCCTGGGAGCTCACTTACTATGGCTGGGGTCGGTGTGGCCCCAGCCAGACACCCAGCACTGCGACCCTCTTGGAAACTGCTGCTCCTTGGCCGGCAAGCACACAGCGCCCACAGTGTCTGTGGAGAGGCACAAAGTTCAGGTCCTGGCTCAGGCTGGGCTTCTCTCCTCATCCCCTTCTCAAGAGGCCTGGGACCTGGCCTCTAGCACCAAGCTTACTAGACAAATAAATAGGTTGAGCAGTGTCCCACCTTGGGGGTGAAGGTACGGCACCCCAGAGAAGAGGGTGGCGTATTTGCTACTCTACCCCAACCTAGGGACCTAGAGGGAGAATGGGAATCCTTCTGGCACTGGAAACCAAACTCTACAAGATCCATTTGTCCCTTTCTCCATAGTGCCCCATCCTTCTTGGAACTCTATTTCAGGAAGTGTGTATCATATAATATGAATGGAACCTAATATGTTTCTATGTAACATACTGACATCCCACAACATGAACAGCCTTCTCTCTGTCTGCATCAGGAGAAAGACCCCCTTTGGTGCTAATCTACGCCTCTTATAATGCTCTCAGTCTCCCATCTAACCAGAAGAAGCAGGGCCGGGTTCTGCAACTTCTACAAAAGGCTCTGGCAACCTAGAATTTTATTACTGCTTTGTTTTCAAATTACATATACAAATGCATGCATATGTGCACATGGGACTGTGAGTGCATGCATGTGTGCATGTTTATATGCACTTATGTGGCTTTTGAGAAGGGGCATCTGAGCATACATAGCTGGTGGGTCAGCCACAGTCCAGGCATGGCCACCCTTGATGGACAGGTACTGCGGCAGGAGGAACCCTGGTCCTGGAATCAAGACTTCAGTTTGGGCCAGGCAGTGGTGGCACACGCCTTTAATCCCAGCACTCGGGAGGCAGAGGCAGGCGGATCTCTGTGAGTTCGAGACCAGCCTGGTCTACAAGAGCTAGTTCCAGGACAGGCTCCAAAACCACAAAGAAACCTTGTCTCGAAAAACCAAAAAAAAAAAAAAAAAAAAAAGACTTCAGCTTGGGACCTATTTGTCCCTCTCTAAACTTCTATGGTCTTGTCTTATTATATTTCCTTCATCACAGTTGTTACGAGGATTGAGAGAAAAAAGATTTAAATAAATAAGAAATCTCTTTTCTCTAATGTATCACAAAATGGCTGAACCTGGGTCCAGTCTGGAACAAGAGTGAAGCCAGTTATTGGAGGAGAAGGCACAAGAGAGGTTCTGCTTGGAACCTCAAAGCAAATCCCCTCTATGCAGCCCCACTATGAAAAGGGCCTGAATATTTGACCTCAGAGAGCCTTACAACTGTTATTGTAATTCAGTCTCAGAAGGTACACACCCTATGATCCCCAATGAACTGAAGGACTTAAGATTGGCAACACTACAGGAAGCTTTAGGGATCAGCTCGCCCCTCCTCCCACTGGGCTCTGTTCCTTGGTCACCACTGCACCCAGCCTGCTCGTTCCAAGGCCAGAGTCTCACCTGAGAAGTTGAGCGGAGTCCGGAGCTGCAGGAGAGCCACATCATAGTCATGGTTCTGGGCACTGTACAGAGGGTGGGGAATGATTTTCTCCACCATTGCTCCCTGCTGCTGTCGGATGGCACTGTGACTGACCAAGCCTGCATGCACCCGCCAGTTGGACAGGCGGGACAGCCTGAAACTGCACACAGAAACCTCCTGAGCCCCAGGAGGAAGGGGCAGGGAAGATGGTGGGTGGGGGGGACTCTTGAGGGAAACCACTAGTGGCCACTGTCACAAGACTGTGAGTTCCCGGGACCCAAACACCATGCCTCTCAATATTATCCCCATCAGCTGGCAAGACACTGGGCTGAAAGATAGTTCAATCAGCAAGGTGCTTTCCCCAGACAAGCATGAGGTTCTGAGTTCAAATCCCCAAACCTCACATAAGCCAGGCATAGCACCATATGTCTATAATATAACACTAGAGAAGCAGAGACAGGCAGATCCCTGGAGCTTGCTGGCTTACCCACACACCCACACACAGACACAGACACGTAATTAAAGATAAACCTTACAATGTATAAGGTGGAAGGCAACTGAGGGAGTCACTTGACATTGATCTGTAGCCTCCACATGTACATGCACAAGCTCATACATACCCACAAGTATGCATGCACATGCAGGCATGCACAGAGAGAGAGAGAGAGAGAGAGAGAGAGAGAGAGAGAGAGAGAGAGAGAGAGAGAGATTATTGGCCACCCCTCTCTCCTGCATAATTTCCATCCAACTTTTATAGCAAGTGTGAAAGACCTTTTTTGACACCATGACTTCCCTCAGTCCTCTCTCTCCACTTATGTGAAATCCTGAGGGACACTCATCCCTCCACGAGACCATTCCCTCACCATAAAGTGGAGATCAGACTGATCATCCCTGCCCCAGTACGGCTTCCAGTCTAAAGGGAAAAGGACACTGCTCAGAAGCACAAAATGTTGTCAATGCAAATGGAATGGAAGGGAACTGGGGAGATGGTTCCATTAGAAAGGTGTTCACTTTGGAAGCATGAGGACTGAGTTCAAATCCCCAGAACCCATTTAAAAGCTGAGTGAGCATGGCAGCCCACTGGAAATCTCAGCACAGAAGATAGAGACAAATCCCCAGAGCAAGGTGGCTAGCCAGACTAGCCAAATGTGCTAGCTCTGGGTTCAGTGAGAAACGAGAGATGCTGCCTCAAGATAGACAGGAGAGAGCAGTCAAAGATGCCTCACACCACCCAGTGTCAACCTTGGGCCTCCATGCCCACAAACGAGCATGCATGCATGCACTCACACATACATACACACACACACATATGTACACATGTACACATACAAGGGAACATGCATATACACACGGAGGAGAGGGGATATAGAGACCCAGTCTTTGTATTATTACTGCTCCTCATGCAGAAGTGAACTTGGCACTAAACAAAGACCTCACCCTTGCCTCCTTGGGGACCGTGGACGCAGATAAGGTATCCAGGACACAGCAAGAGACAAACTAATAGGTGACTGACTCACCTCTCATTCACTCCCAAGACTTACCTGTACATGCAGTGGGCAGCAGTCACTACCCAGTGGGGTGCCAGCACAGAGGCCCCGCACGTGTGCCGGGAGCCAAGCATCACACTCGCTTGCCATGGCCAGCGCCCAGAAGCCACAGCTTGACCGCCAACTATTCGAGAAGCCAGAGGTCTTGCCCCACACTCTGCCAACAGAAAAGGGTAGGATAGACAGAGAAAAGGCTGATTGCCGAGAGCCTGTGTAGACAGCTCTCATTTGTTATTTCTGATTCTAAGTAGGGGGAAAGGAATGAGTGTATTGATTACTTCAGCCTTTGCACCTGTTGAGAGCAGGGACCAGGTCTGCAGTGTCTATGGAGCTCTAATGCCCACCCCACTGGTGTCCAGGTGTGAGAAGGGACCGATAAATAGATGGACAGATGCTTGGGCACGTGGGTGAAGGAACCCTGTAAGCTGTTTATCATTTGGCTCTAGCCGCTACCCACCCTTACTCTCTTGAAGCTGCTGGTAGAGCTTGCATATCCACAGTCAGTAGTGATTCCACCTATCGGGCCCATCAGAAGGAAGGGGCAGGGTGGCAGTAGTGACCGTTAGCCCAGCACAGTGGCTGGTAACATACATGACAAAGACTTAAAAGGACTCTATTTGGGCAGGTTGTATCTGCAAGGAGTCCAGCAGAAAGATAGGCCGGTAGGCAAGGACCCTCCAACCCAGCTCACAGGTAAACACACAGAAACCTGAGCAAGCCCCTCCATACAGCTCTTCCACACTCCGGAGAACCGGAAGACTCCCCTCCTCCCACTGCCAACTTCCTGGATACAGGATATAACTCACCAGAACATTTGAGAGAAACAATTCGGCCAAAAGGACAGCTAGCACTGCAAAACAAGGGTGTCCCTAAGAAGTAGGCAGTGCCACCCAAAGGCCATGCAAACCAAGGGTATGGGGAGTGGTCAAGAGGATTCTCCATAGCTTCCTTTTGTTTTCTTGAGATAGTGTATCACGTGACCCAGGCTAGACCCAAACTCACTCTGCAGCCAAAGATGACTGTGTACTGATCTTGCCACAACTTCCCAAGTACTAGGATTACAGGTAGGCCCTGCCATGCCCGCCTGCCTCCATAGGTCTTCAGGCCCTGCTGCAGTCCCAACCTTAAGACGCTCCCATCGTCACCATTTTCTTCCCACCCCTCACAAACTCCCAGGCCCCTCCCACGGCAGCAGCCTGCCCATTCTGCCCCAGCGACCAGAGGGAAACAGAAAGCCTTCACAATCCTGGAAGATCTGTTTGGAAAAGGTCCATATTTACAACAGAGAATTGACGGCTGAGAAAGCCCAGCTGTTTCCCAGTCGCTGAGTAAACAGGTGCTCAGTGGGTGAATGAATGAGTGAGTCCAGCCCTACCCTCAGGCTTCTTCCTTGCCCAAGCTCTTCTCAGTTCCAACTCTTTATCTAGGGCCTGCAGAGTCACCTTGCTCTGGCTTTCCCTCCCTTTTGACACAACACTCTCATCTTGCCCTTCTCTCCTCCTTTCAGCTGCCCAATCCATGGTCTGCTTGGTTTCTGTTTTCCTATCCCTGTAGCCCTTCCACCCTCCTGGAGGAATCTCACAGAGGAAAAGGGACAGCTGGGGTCACTCTGTCTCCAGTGCATTCCTAAGAATGGCTACTGGGGTTTGGGAGAATGTGCAGGTGGGTAGGGCCAACACAGCTTCCGAGCAGGGATGGTGCCTCTGCCTGCCCCCATCCCCAAGGCTTCAGGCAGTTTGAAGGACACCAGGCTGGGCAAAGACCTCTCAGCTTGTGCTGCCTAGGATATGGTAAGAGGCTTGGTCCATTTTGAGTCCCTTTCCTTTGGACACTATTTGATTTTCTCCTCAGATACCAGAATTATCTAAGCAAAGGTCAGCCACACAGGTCCCTTGACTTGGATAGAGTCATGAGCCTGACCCCAAATGTGTATTGGCTGTTTACTGGTCATATTGCCCTGGATAACACTCTTTAACCCCACTGGGTCTCAACTTCCCTACCTGTAAAAGTGAATTATGAAAAAAAAAAGTGAATTATGATTTGAACACAAAATGACAGCCCCCCCCCCCAAAAAAAAAAAACTCACGGGCAGAGCACCTGGTCCTCACCCCATGGCACTACTTTTAGAAATTCTGGAAATTTCAAGCAGTGGAGCCTAACTAGAGGAAGTAGGTCACTGGATGTATGTCCTTAAGAGTTTATCGTATCCTAAACCTGGCCGCCTCCCCTCCTTTTTCTGTCTATGGGAGGCAAACAGTGTCCTGTACCCATTCCTTCTCCGTGATGCTCTGTCCTAGCACGAGGCCAAGCAGCCATTGGCTGAACCATTGAAGCAAGGAGGTCTTTCTTCCTTTACGTTGCCTTTCTTGTGTGTTTGGTCACAGCAATGTAAAGTTAATACAGGGGGACTAGGAGGACCATTCTAAACCTTGTTCCAGTAACTAACAACCTTGGGGGGGTTTTGTTGGTTGGTTGGTTCGGTTTTGAGACAAATCTCCTGTATCCCAGGCTGACCTCAAACTCTGTAGCTAGTTGTGGCTGACTTTGCTGATCCTCCTGCCTCTGCTCTTGCTTAGAACTCAAGCAACAACACCACACAGTTTATACAATACTAGGGATTGAACCCAGGGCTTTGTGAGTGCTAGGCAAGCACTCTCTGAGAAGCACGCTCCACGCCAGGGTGGGATGAGACAAGAGCTACATGCCCAGCCCATAGGCTCACATTTCTTGTGTGAGATAAATACTGTGTGGCAGAGCGTGTGTCCTGGGTTTGTGGTTAAGCCCGGCAAACGGTCTTCTCTGGTCTCCTTACACTGCCCATTCCCCCACCATCGGGCTCCCCTACAGGAAGACCTGCCTAGACTGTTTACCGCTCACCTAACCCACAGCGCCCTACCTGGGCTGCCATGCCTCCTGGAGGAGACCTCCCGGTCTAGCAGACAGCTGAGCAAACTCCTGGGATCTGGTGAGCTTGATGTCAGACAGATTCACTGCCTTGTGCTGAGCGAGCCTTGGCAGAGGAGAGAAAACAGGAGGGAGTTAGGAGGTCAGAACCAGACTGTGCATGAGCCGTGCCAGCATTGTGGACAAGCAAGACCATGATGGTGACTTCTGCGATCCACGCTCCCCACTCCAGTTCCCCACACACACACCCTGCAAGTCTGGCTGTTACCTGAGGTGCCCAAGACTCTGGCAAATGCGCATCCCCAAGGCATGGTTCCAGCCCTCATGGCAGACCAGGAGCCAGTCTGGCCGAGCCCTTACTTGCACTTCAAGCAGGAGATCCTCGCCCATGATTCTGAAAGATACTGAAACCACAGCGTGAAAACCCTCCTGCAGCCAGGGTGAGATAAGACAAGGAAGCTGAACACATGGATCACCCCAGGTCAGCTTCCCTGCTCCTGTCCAGTCAGTAGAAAACACCACGTAACACCTTTCTGCCCATGCTTCTGGTTCCGTGTTTCCATCACGAGTTTTAAAATGTGCTCCCAGGCCAGTGAGATGACTCAGCAGGTAAAGGCACTTGACAGCCCTGGGCTGAGTCCCCAGGACCCACTTGATAGAAAGAGAACCAATAAATTGTCCTCTGACCCCTGACATTCATGAGATGGCATATATGCATACACATGTGCATGCACACATAAAGGAAATAAATAGGGGTATTCTGCCACACTCCATCGCGACAGCCTTACCAGAAGGCAGTTACCACCCTCAACAGAGGTGAAGGCAATTTGCCCAAGATCATAGGATCATAGGGTTGACAAGGGATGCATCCAGGACTTAAGTCAAGTCTCCTGAATTCAAGTATTGTGATGATAATAGTTAATATTTATCAACTAATTTTTGTCCATGTTGTTACAGATGGAATTTTTCACATACACATTCTCTCTCTCTTCCCAAGCAGAAACTCCAATCCCTCAGTGTAACTGTGTTTGGAGACAGAGCCTTGAAGGAGGTAATACAGGGGCTTTGCTCTGCAGCTTGGTTAGTACAGCGCTTGCCTAGCATGCACATAGCCCTGGGCTTGATGTCCAGTGCGTAAACTGGGAGTGGTGGAGCTTGCCTCTAATCCCTACACTCTGGAGGTGGGAGCAGAAGAAGGCCATGCTCAAGCTCTCTTTGGTTACATACTGAGTTAGAGAATAGCTTAGAGACACTAGATTCTTAAAAAAAAAAAAAAAAAAAAAAAAAAAAAAAAAAAATTAAAAAGATGAAACGAGGTCATGGCATGCTGGTCCAGTAGGTTCAGCATCCTCCCAGAAGATTCCAGCTCCTTCATTCTTTCCTCCCCTGCCCCCAGAAAACAGAAGACACAGTGAGCATACTGTGGGGAGCCAGGAAGAGAGCCCTCACCAGGAACCAAAGTGCTGTGTTTCTAGCATCCAGATTGTGAGAATAAATATGTATCCTTTCCCCATCTGTAGCGTTTGTAATGGCAGGCCAGCTGACTAACGCAAAGGCTCAGAGTTAACTTCTTTTGTATATTCGCACGCTTTAGTATTCCAACTTCATGCAGTAAATACTTTTATTTCCATTGTATATAGAAAGAAATGAAAGCTCAAAGAAATAATGTACCACAGGCCATGCATCTAACAAAAAATAAGAAAACCCAGCCTTGGTCTAACTAAAAGTTAGAACTTTTTCCAACCTCCAGCCTTTGGGCAGCATTATACTGTGTGACCCTCAACTCTTCCCTAGAAGAAGGGACAGTGAGGATAGCCAAGGGACAATATGGAATGATGTCCCCAGATATCCAGGTGACTATTGTTCACACACAGCCACCCCATACCAGCTCCTCTTCCCCAGCACTACTAGCTCACACTACCTACCCCAAATGACAAGCTTCCATCTCTTCTACTGGCCTGACCTCCTCACCACGCCCCAACTAAATATCAGAACATTCCTCAGGGATGCTTCCAAATCCTAAATCGGAGATCAATGCTGCTAGATGGGCCTGGTCAGCACCCTCATCCCAGGAGAAGAGACAGACGGGTGGTAGCAAAGAGCCAGTCCTTCATTTCGGTCCTGAAGCTGTAAAGGGTCCTGAGCTAGGGGAAGGGCGGGCTCCTGTGGCTTTGAAAGGGTGGCCCACCTGTTTTGGGAAGCGATGAGAGAAGCTCTTCCTCCCTGCTGACTCCTGGACAGCTCAGATTCATCTCCTCCTCCTGCAAGGTCCCGGAGATGGGGGGAGTGGCAACCGGCCATAGATACAGTACTTCAGGGAAATGCAAAGAGAGTCACAGAGAGGCTGGGGGTGGGAAGGGAAAACCCCTCGAGGGGTTCAAGTTGTCTAGCAAGTCAGTACTGCAGTAGAGGTAGAACTACCTCCTAGAGAGTCCCTATCAGTCACATTGCCTATAGACGGACCCCAATCAATCTGTAAGGGGCACAGGACTGTGTCAGACTATCCTGTGTTTCTATTTGTCTGTCTGTCTCTATCTCATTAGTAACAATTTCTAGGGAAAAGAGAACTGACTAAAACCATAGATTATCCACACAAGTAGCAGAATTGTAGGACCAAACTATTCCCTCTGAGTCCGTCCTGTCCCATGGGTAACCACTTCTCTGTCTTGCTATCTACACAGCACAGATGAGAGAGGAGCTCGTTCATCTACATACAATGCCTGTTCAGCATCTGCTTATGTCTCCATGCTGCCCCCAGATCCTGTCCTCCACCCGTCTCCAGACCAAAGGGCCCAACACTGACCTAGGAGCCATGAGCTGACCCCTGCTCCAGCCAGCAGCCCCAGGGCTCCCAGAACCGCACAGCCACGCTGCAGGCAGCACCAGCGCTGGGACTGGGAGACTATGAAGAAAGCAGACAGTTGCCTGGGTTTCCTACTTCTTCCTCCACCGTGAGGCACTAGTAAGTTCTAACAGAAGTTTACCACTGCCCCATGGGCTCCAAGTGGTAAAGGGTCAGGGCCCTGAAGCCCAGCTCCCACTTGGTCCTAAAGTGGAAAGTAGAGCAAGTAGGGGATAAAGAAGGACATGTCCATCATTCCTCACATTGACCCTAAAAGAATATAAGGGACAGGACCCCATCCTGTCCCTCCCGAATGGCCCCGTGTGACCTACTGGGTTGCCGCCGGTCTCCCAACTCTGTTCTGAAGATCCCAAGTCCAGGACCCTCTTCTGTGTACCGAACCTCCATTGGGCCTTGGTCATCCAGTGTTGGACTCTGAAGAAAGAGTTGTTGGGAATCCAGGGCTGCCAACAGAAGACCCACTCTCACCAGGTTCTAGCTTCTAATCTTAGTCCTGCCCCAAGGCTAACTGGAAGTCTCTATTCACCTTGGAGAATCCCCCCCAGGCCTTTTCTGCTTTCTATGGGTCCCTAACCCTTTCTGCTTCACTCTCACGTGACTGCAATAGCAAAGGGAAAACTGGAATCCAGATTTGCTCCACTCCAAAGCCATGTTCTTCATTGTCAGTGCCCTAGTTCTACCTCCTATGGGGATCGAAAGGGCACCCCCTGAGGTCTGTCGACATCCCTAGGCACCTTCATTCCTTTCTACCTTGGGAGAAGAGGGCACACGTGCACACACACACATACACACACACACACACACACACACCATTCATTCCCCCAAAAGTATTTGGCCCAAGTGCATAAGACAGCATAGGAGATGCTACAGGGAATTCAGGATAAATCAGCATGGACTGGAATTCCTCAAAGGATTCTCAGCCTTGTCCCAAAGACAAGTCACAGCACATGTCAAATGACCAAAAAGAATTTGACTAAAGCACCCAACAACATTCAAAAATTAAGAGGTGATCTCACCAAGGAAATCAAGAAAGGCGTCTAGAGGGTGTCTGTCCTCTTGGTGAGTAGGGTCGGAGCTGATGTGTTTCTATCAAGCACTGCGTTGTCCAGGCAAAGGATGCTGGTGAAGCAAAGACAGGGTGGTGAGATAGCAAAGAGCAGAGCAGCTCACATGTGTGCCCAAAGCTCTTGACCCATGAAGAGAGGTGAAATGAGATCATTGACAAGCACTGAACAGTCCACCATGAAGTCTACAGCCTACCCTGTGGACTTGAATAACTCAGACCATCGTTTCAACCTTCAATCTTGTCATTCATAAAATAAGAGTGCTAATTCCTACTTCCTAATGAGCAAATTCCCCCTCTCTACGTGTCCTCTAGCTACAACGGATAAAAAGGTGGGAGACAGCCCAACCCACAGAAAGGAGTTGGAACACTGGCCTGGCCATTATTCTCCATGTTACCAAGCCAGAGCAGCTATGAGCATGGTGGTCCAGTCTTGAAAGCGCCCAGTGATCTTTGCAGCCTCCACACTGAGATAAAGCTTTCGTTCCATAGCTCCTGGGCTTCTGTGATCTTACTCTTCCTCATCTCTCCATCCTCACTGCCGGCAACAGCTCACTCCAACACACTGTGTCTTCCTCAGCATCTTCAGGCACTCTCCCACTGCAGAGGCTTTGTGTCTGCTGCTCCCACCTGCACAGCTGTCTCCTACTGAGTCTTCGTTTCTCCAGCGAGCACCCTTAACTAGAGAGAACTTATCATTGACCTATATGGACCTCACTTCTTTCTCACTTCTGTACCGGTCTATGTATCCCAGGGACTGGAACAAAATAGCAATACTATTATTAAATAAATAAAGTGTAAAATGCACAAACATAAGGAAAGAAGCTGGGTGGTGGTGGCCCCATGCCTTTAATCCCAGCATTCGGGAGGCAGAGGCAGGT